>NC_047110.1:26801220-27133908 GCF_902500255.1 Thalassophryne amazonica | reverse complement strand
GCGTGTCAGAGGACAAGTGTCAACCAGACAATGAAAATCCGACAACGGGGCGGGACCACTCCTTCCCAAGGCGTGCTCACAGGCGAATGACGTCACCGACCAGCGTGGAAAAACTCACGCATGCGCACGAGGGTTCAAGCTTGTCTGACGTGAAAACATATGAATCAAATCCATATAGTTTAAAAAAAATAAAAAAGGTACGATACTTTATGGACAGACCTCGTATTACCACTATTCTGAAGTAAAATTACATTACTCCACTTCACCATGTGACATCAAACCCTAACCCTATCCGAATAGGGCTAAAGAGAGGAAATGTATACATACGGTATATGAGAAATGCTATTGCATTCACATAACACCATTCCCATGGTTTGATTAATTCATGAGGGTCACATAAACAATGTTTTTATCTGGGTTAGCTCAGTGTATTCAACTAATACACACGTTATGTTCCTGGTCAACTTTTGACTGGATCATTGAATTTGTCTGCTTCAAATATTTAATGTTGTTTGGTTTTTAGCTGCCCCATGTTGTTTAGTCACCACAGCAGTTCCAGTACAGATCTGCATTGGAATTTGGCACAAAATATACACTGGAGGCCCTTCCTGATGCATTTCATACAAAAAACACACGCAGCCACTTGTGTTCCCAAGCAGTCTCCCAGCCAAGTCCTCATCAGGACGTCCTATGCTTCACTTCTTCGATCTGATTTCATTAGGTGCACACAAAGCAAAATGGCTGTGCAGTTTCAAAAAATTTAAATACCCTCATAAAACATTCTGCAAACTTAAATGACATCGGTAATCCATCACAAGAAATACTTCTTCTCCTTGTTTCGGCTGCTCCCATTTGGCATCACCACTGCAGATAATCTGTCTTTGTCTCACCGTGTCCTCTACACTTCTTCTGTCACACCAAACACCTGCATGCCCCCCACCCCCCAACCACATTCACAAACCTCCTCTGAGGCCTTCCTCTTATACCTTGTCGAGTGGCTCCATCCTCAGCATTTGTCTCTTGGGTTACTCCACATTCCTCCGATGCACAGCCTTCTCAATCTCACTACTCACTTTGTCTAAAAACCTTCCCACCTCTGCTGTCCCTTTTCCTGTGTTCCGCGCAACCGCCTACCCAGGCCACTGGGTGCCCTTGTGACCACATGTGGGCATGTGCATGCAGGGGCAACCACTCATCACACAGTTAAAATTTTAAACAAATCACACAATGCATCAAGGAGTTATGACATGTTGATTGTTCATCCACTAGGGGGCGCTCAGTGTACAAACAGAGGGGCTGGGTGTGTTCAGGAGCCAACCATCATCATACATGTGAAGTTTCAAGTCAATCAGGCAAAGCATGAAGGAGTTATCATGACTTGATGGTCCATGGCAAAGGGTCAAAATGGCGGCACCATAGCGGCCACACCCTTCAACATAGAGAAAAGCTTTCGATAACTTTTGGTCAGTATCATCTTTGGATGCTATCAAAGAAATTTGAAGTGCATTGGACAAAATCCCTAGGAGGAGTTCGTTCAAATACAACATGTGGAAATCATTTCAAAATGAGAAGAAAATTCAAAATTGCTGACTTCCTGTTTGGAGTAGACTCATGGTGCAAGAGACTTTTTTGTACGTCTATGCAAGTCACACATGTGTACCAATTTTCATCTCCCTACTCCAAAAAAACCCCTATGGGAAGGGGTTTTTGAAATTTTCAAGGGGGCGCTATTGAGGCACTTTGCCCCGCCCATGGGCGAGGCCCATATGAATTGTAGGAAGTTGTCATGCTTGACCTGTGTATCAATTTTCATGATGATATGACAAAATTAAAGCTGTCAAAAGGAAGAACGTATTTTCATGGCGAAGGGGCAATATTCGGTACGCCACCACACAGAAGCCATTACTCGTAAGTTCACGGCGATCATCGCCTATGTTCACCAACTTGTTCTGCATGTTTTAGAAGTGGAAGGAAGTTGATGGTGTAAAGTATGTGACATCAGTACCTGTTTAAGTATAATGTTCCATGGCGAAGGGTCAAAATGGCGGCGCCATAGCGGCCACACCCTTCGACATAAAGAAAAGCTTTCGATAAATTTTGGTCAGTATCGTCTGTGGGTGATGTGGAAGAAATTTGAAGTGCATTGGACAAAATCCCTAGGAGGAGTTTGTTCAAATACAACATGTGGAAATCACGCCAAAATGAGAAGAAAATGCAAAATGGCCGACTTCCTGTTTGGAGTAGACCCATGGTGCAAGAGAATTTTTTGTATGTCTATGCAAGTCAAACATGTGTACCAATTTTCATCTCCCTACTCCCAAAAAAACCCTAAGTGGAGGCGTTTTTGAAAGTTTCAAGGGGGCGCTATTGAGGCATTTTGCCCCGCCCATGGGCGACGCCCCTATGAATTGTAAGAGGTTGTCGTGGTCGACCTGTGTATCAATTTTCATGATGATGTGACAAAATTAAAGCCATCAAAAGGAAGAACGTAATTTCATGACGAATGGGCAATATTCGGCACGCCACCACATGGACGACGTTACTCGTAACTTCACGGCGTTCATCGCCTATGTTCACCAGTTTGTTCTGCATGTTTTAGAAGTGGAATGAAGTTGATTGGGTTAAGTATGTGACAACAGGAACTCTTAAAGTAAAAATAGGTCCTTTCCCGCCACCACCGGGAAGCGCTATGGCGCAGGTGGGAACCTAAGATATGTAGACGTTCAGGGTGGAGCCCTCATCATGTCCAGCAAGTTTGAAGGATCTACGATGAAGTATGTGGGCGTGACACCCGTTCGAAATGAAATGGCGTGCTCCGAAAAGCTCGCCAAAGTTGACGACCCCTAGCAGCCACGCCTTTTGACTTAATTAGAATCTTTTGATAACTTTTGATCACCATTGTGTTGTGATGATTTTGACCAAATTTGAAGACGATCGTATGAAATCCCTAGGACGAGTTTGTTCAAATGTAAGTAGTGGAAATGGCCAAAAATGGCAAAAATTTCCTCAAAATTGAAACTTAAAATCAAAATGGCCGATTCCTGTCGATATTTCATCATGACAGTAGGAGCCCAATGCAGAGGGGTTTTTGAAAATTTCTAGGGGGCGCTATTTCGCGACTTTTGTGCGACCATGTGCGACACCCCCAAAATATTGAATTTCGGATCCGGCTGGACAACTTTGGAAAGTTTGGTGAGTTTTTGAGCATGGGAAGAGGCTGAAATTTTGATTTCAAAAGTGGCAAGAATAATAATAATAATAACTAGGACTGCAAGCAGTCATATACGGGCCCTCGTTCCGCGCAACCACCTACCCAGGCCAGTGGGTGCCCTTGTGACCACATGTGGGCATGTGCATGCAGGGGCAACCACTCATCACACAGTTAAAATTTTAAACAAATCATACAATGCATCAAGGAGTTATGACATGTTGATTGTTCATCCACTAGGGGGGACTCGGTGTACAAACAGAGGGGCTGGGTATGTTCAGGAGCCAACCATCATCATACATGTGAAGTTTCAAGTCAATCAGGCAAAGCATGAAGGAGTTATCATGACTTCATGTTCCATGGCAAAGGGTCAAAATGGCGGCACCATAGCGGCCACACCCTTCAACATAGAGAAAAGCTTTCAATAACTTTTGGTCAGTATCATCTCTGGATGCTGTCACAGAAATTTGAAGTGCATTGGACAATATCCCTAGGAGGATTTCGTTCAAATACAACATGTGGAAATCATTTCAAAATGAGAAGAAAATTCAAAATGGCCGACTTCCTGTTTGGAGTACACTCATGGTGCAAGAGACTTTTTGTACGTCTATACAAGTCACACATGTGTACCAATTTTCATCTCCCTACTCCAAAAAAAAAAACCCCTATGGGAAGGGGTTTTTGAAATTTTCAAGGGGGCGTTATTGAGGCACTTTGCCCCGCCCATGGGCGAGGCCCCTATGAATTGTAGGAGGTTGTCATGCTTGACCTGTGTATCAATTGTCATGATGATATGACAAAATTAAAAGCAGTCAAAAGGAAGAACGTAATTTCATGGTCAAAGGGGCGATATTCGGTACGCCTCCACACAGAAGCCGTTACTCGTAAGTTCACGGCGATCATCACCTATGTTCACCAACTTGTTCTGCATGTTTTAGAAGTGGAAGGAAGTTGATGGTGTTAAGTATGTGACATCAGTACCTGTTTAAGTATAATGTTCCATGGCGAAAGGTCGGAGGGGTTTTTGAAAATTTCTAGGGGGCGCTATTTTGTGATTTTTCTGCGACCATGTGCAACGCCCCCAAAATATCGAATTTCGGATCCGGCCGGACGACTTTGGAAAGTTTGGTGAGTTTTTGAGCATGGGAAGAGGCCGAAATTTCGATTTCAAGAGTGAGAATAATAATAATAATAATAATAATAATAATAATAATAATAATAATAATAATAATAATAAACAGCGCAATTACAATAGGGTCCTCACAGGACGTTGCCTACTCGGGCCCTAATAATAATAATAATAATAAACAGCGCAATTACAATAGGGTCCTCGTAGGACGTTGCCTACTCTGGCCCTAACTAGGACTGCAAGCAGTCATATACGGGCCCTCGTTCCGCGCAACCGCCTACCCAGGCCACTGGGTGCCCTTGTGACCACATGTGGGCATGTGCATGCAGGGGCAACCACTCATCACACAGTTAAAATTTTAAACAAATCACACAATCCATCAAGGAGTTATGACATGGCCATCCGTCATCATACATGTGAAGTTTCAAGTCAATCAGGCAAAGCATGAAGGAGTTATCATGACTTGATATTCCATGGCAAAGGGTCAAAATGGCGGCACCATAGCGGCCACACCCTTCAACATAGAGAAAAGCTTTCGATAAATTTTGGTCAGTATCATCTTCGGATGCTGTCAAAGAAATTTCAAGTGCAGTGGCCAAAATCCCTAGGAGGAGTTCGTTCAAATACAACATGGGGAAATCATTTCAAAAGAGAAGAAAATGCAAAATGGCTGACTTCCTGTTTGGAGTAGAGTAGAGTCATGGTGCAAGAGACTTTTTTGTACGTCTATGAAAGTCACACATGTGTACCAATTTTCATCTCCCTACTCCAAAAAAACCCCTATGTGGAGGGGTTTTTGAAAGTTTCAAGGGGGCACTTGAGGCATTTTGCCCCGCCCATGGGCGCCCCTATGAATTGTAAGAGGTTGTCATGCTCGACCTGTGTATCAATTTTCATGATGATGTGACAAAATTAAAGCCATCAAAATGAAGAACGTATTTTCATGGCAAATGGGCAATATTCGGCACGCCGCCACACGGACGCCGTTACTCGTAACTTCACGGCATTCATCGCCTACGTTCACCAATTTGTTCTACATGTTTTAGAAGTGGAATGAAGTTGATTGGGTTAAGTATGTGACATCAGGACCTCTTAAAGTAAAAATAGGATATTTCCCACCACCACCAGGGGGCGCTATGGCGCAGGTGGGAACTTAAGATATGTAGACATTCAGGGCGGAGCCTTATCATGTCCAGCAAGTTTGAATGATCTACGATGAAGTATGTGGGCGTGACAGCCGTTCGAAGTGAAATGGCGTGCTCTGAAAAGCTCGCCAAAGTTTGACGACCCTTAGCAGCCACGCATTTTGACTTAATTAGAATCTTTTGATAACTTTTGATCACCATTGTCTTGTGATGATTTTGACCAAATTTGAAGATGATCGGATAAAATCCCTAGGACGAGTTGTTAAAATGTAAGTAGTGGAAATGGCCAAAAATGGGAATGGTAGGACGTTGCCTACTCGGGCCCTAATAATAATAATAATAATAATAAATAATAATAAACAGCGCAATTACAATAGGGTCCTCGTAGGACGTTGCCTACTCGGGCCCTAATAAACAGCGAAATTACAATAGGGTCCTCGTAGGACGTTGCCTACTCGGGCCCTAAAAATGGCATATCCAACCATGGAGAGGGAGCCACTTCCAGGTCATAATGCTCCATTAATGTCAACAGAGAAAAGTTGTCTTTCTTATCAGAAAGGATGTTCCCAAGGCCCATATAAATGTGCTGCCTCAAGTTAGGAACTGGGCATGACACTGAGTTAATAGGATTTTAAAAAGAGGAATAGTTTGCATCATGTGTCTACTTAGTTATCATGTTACGGGGTAACATATGTCACATGCCATTGAAGCCATTGGATTTCTGCATTGTTTGACTTTTACTTTGCAGACCAAACATTCAACACAGCCAAAACTATTCAATTTAGTAATCGTTTTAGCTCAGCCAATAATTTGCATCATGTTTAACCAAAATTGGAGCAACTTTAACTTTTGACCTGTGTACAAACTGAAATTGACCTTTGTCACCATTTTTGCTGTCTTTACCCATAACTCCATAGCATTCAGTCATAGATAGTCCAAACTACAGTGAGGCAGGTAAGTATTTGATCCACGGTCGAAGTTTTCCCACCTACAAAGAATGGAGAGGTATGTAATTTGTTATTGCCATCGTGTGGACGAGGTGATCCAGATGCATTCTGACACAGCTGACCATGCCTCTTTTCCTCCCGAAAAGAGGCCATAATCCCGCTGGATTATGGCAACATGGTTCCTGCACATTCTTGCTATGTGTGACGGGGACTTAAGATCCCACATAATAAGTACTAAATTGCATGGGCTATCCAAACGTGTACACATTGAGGTGCAGACAGTTTTACAAGTGACTCATTAAATGTAAATTCATAGTTGATTCTGGGTAGTAGTGTGATGTAGACAGCAGTATGTAAATGAGGATTTTGCATGTTAATGGCTGTAAGTGCAAAATTACATAAAATCAGCCACTTAATGGATGTAGGAGCATGTCCTCTTCATTAAGGACAATTCTATACTGTAGAAGCTCACAGGCAAAAATTTTTTTAGAAATTGGGGAGAATAGTGTTTGAAAATTATAAGACTAAATATTCACTTGTGCAGAAAGAAAATCATTTCTGTTACAATGATGTGGTGAAGATTAGCTATACCATGTCAAAGCAGATTTTTTTTTTTTTTCCATGTTTTTCTCCTATCAAAATGTAAATGATTTCGGCTCATTTTCTATCTATTGCGTGAACTGATTTTTCATCCTCTGCATAAGCTCTGCATAAGCATATTATTGTTTTGTGTTAATGAGAACATTGCACACCTCAGTTGAAGTGAGGAATTGGTTGCCAGCACTGCACCTGCCTTGGCCCAGAAATCATAAAAATACCAACATAACCTATTATTAAGCTGTCAAATTATAGAAGATGACAAATGGCAGTCAAAGTACATTGTTTTATCAGCAGAAATTTATTTTTTGTAGTGTAACATCAGTCACGTAACGTCAGTCACACATAATTATGCAATCATTCATTTTATGCCTTTGATTTGTAACATGGCAAAGAGCAGCAGAATGACAGGTGGTTGCCGCCTTATACAACCCCTGGCAAAAATTATGGAATCACCGGCCTCGGAGGATGTTCATTCAGTTGTTTAATTTTGTAGAAAAAAAAGCAGATCACAGACATGACACAAAACTAAAGTCATTTCAAATGGCAACTTTCTGGCTTTAAGAAACACTAAGAAATCAAGAAAAAAAGATTGTGGCAGTCAGTAACGGTTACTTTTTTAGACCAAGCAGAGGAAAAAAATATGGAATCACTCAATTCTGAGGAAAAAATTATGGAATCACCCTGTAAATTTTCATCCCCAAAACTAACACCTGCATCATATCAGATCTGCTCGTTAGTCTGCATCTAAAAAGGAGTGAACACACCTTGGAGAGCTGTTGCACCAAGTGGACTGACATGAATCATGGCTCCAACACGAGAGATGTCAATTGAAACAAAGGAGAGGATTATCAAACTCTTAAAAGAGAGTAAATCATCACGCAATGTTGTAAAAGGTGTTGGTTGTTCACAGTCAGCTGTGTCTAAACTCTGGAGCAAATACAAACAACATGGGAAGGTTGTTAAAGGCAAACATACTGGTAGACCAAGGAAGACATCAAAGCATCAAGACAGAAAACTTAAAGCAATATGTCTCAAAAATCGAAAAATGTACAACAAAACAAATGAGGAACGAAGGGGAGGAAACTGGAGTCAACGTCTGTGACCGAACTGTAAGAAACCGCCTAAAGGAAATGGGATTTACATACAGAAAAGCTAAACGAAAGGCATCATTAACACCTAAACAGAAAAAAACAAGGTTACAATGGGCTAAGGAAAAGCAATTGTGGACTGGGATGACTGGATGAAAGTCATATTCAGTGATGAATCTCGAATCTGCATTGGGCAAGGTGATGATGCTGGAACTTTGTTTGGTGCCTTTCCAATGAGATTTATAAAGATGACTGCCTGAAGAGAACATGTAAATTTTCACAGTCATTGATGATATGGGGCTGCATGTCAGGTAAAGGCACTGGGGAGATGGCTGTCATTACATCATCAATAAATGCACAAGTTTATGTTGATATTTTGGACAATTGAAAGGATGTTTGGGGATGATGAAATCATTTTTCAAGATGATAATGCATCTTGCCATAGAGCCAAAACTGCAAAAACATTCCTTGCAAAAAGACACATAGGGTCAGTGTCAACGAGTAGATCTGATTTGATGCAGGTGTTAATTTGGGGGATGAAAATTTAGAGGGTGATTCCATTTTTTTCCTCAGAATTGAGTGATTCCATATTTTTTTCCTCTGCTTGGTCTAAAAAAGTAACCGTTACTGACTGCCACAATCTTTTTTTCTTGATTTCTTATAGTGTTTCTTAAAGCCAGAAAGTTTGCCATTTGAAATGACTTTAGTTTTGTGTCATGTCTGTGACTCTGCTTTTTCTACAAATTAAACACTGAATGAACATCCTCTGAGGCGGTGGTTGAATCCCTAATTTTTGCCCAGTGGTTGTATCCTAGAATAAAATAGTCATAACCCTGTATAGTTTGAAGACAAACTTGCAATAAAGTTTCTGAATTTTCTTAATGGCTGTATTTTTGCAACATCAATCACGCCCATAGTATTGAGTACCACCGACTTCTACGAAGCACCAACAAAGTGCCTTACCAAGTAGACCTTGTCCCTATTATGTTTTCCACAATATAGAACACTCAGGGGTTGTATTTTTTAAGTCCTGGTCACTTCAAAAGGCCTGCTTCCTCTCTGAATGTAACATCAGTCACTGTGAAATTGGCCATTAAGCTCTAATATACATGGAATATTACTCAGTACTCAATAACAGAATATTTTATGATTTACCACTGATGCGTATGGTATATATACATGTGCAGCTCTTATGGACATGCATGATCATTCTACAAAGATGTGGTGTGTGTTTGCTATTTGTGTGGCACATCAGTTACAAAGTTATCGTGAGTTGCACCAAAAGGTACTCTGGTCCACCTGTTATGCATGGAGACATTCATCTTAAAGAAATAAGCATGAGATAAACCGTTAAGCTCATTACATATGCCCAACTTCTAAAATGAATGATTTTTCTTATGTCTGTGTGTGTTACTGGAAAAGAATTGGTCAAGTGCAATTACAATTCAAATTTTGAAAGTCACAAAATACATAGGGGCGATCAGCCACTGCTAAATTTCCTTTTGGCCTTGACAAATCATGTGGTGCAAACTTCACCTACTTGCATATTCTCACCCATAATTTGTGTTCTCATGTGGACAAATCCCAATTGCATATTTATAAAGTCCAACGCACTAAATTGACAATGCATGCTACTCTTTCCATTGACAGACACAGTCCTCATTGCGCACTGATCACAAATCAGAATACAGGTGTATGTGAGTGCAGTGGTGTTTGTGCAGTTTTTACACACGCAAGCCTGATTAAATCTTAGGTCCACTCATCATGCCAGATGCTGAGTAGAGGAGAAGAGACACTTATTGTTTTTAGGGCCCGAGTAGGCAACGTCCTATGATGACCCTATTGTAATTGCGCTGTTTATTATTATTATTATTATTATTATTATTCTCACTTTTGAAATCGAAATTTCGGCCTCTTCCCATGCTCAAAAACTGACCAACTTTCCAAAGTCGTCTGGCCGGATCCAAAATTTGATATTTTGGGGGCATCGCACATGGTCGCAGAAAAATCGCGAAATAGCGCCCCCTAGAAATTTTCAAAAACCCCTCCTCATTGGGCTTTTTTCATCGTAGCCTCACGAAATTCGGTACACATATTTACCATGCCAGGACGCACGAAAAAGTCTCTTACCGTCATGGTGAAATATCGACAGGAAGTCGGCCATTTTGATTTTAAGTTTCGATTTTGAGCAAATTTTTGCCATTTTTGGCCATTTCCACTACTTACATTTGAACGAACTCGTCCTATGGATTTCATCCGATTGTCTTCAAATTTGGTCAAAATCATCACAACACAATGGTGATCAAAAGTTATCAAAAGATTCTAATTAAGTCAAAAGGCGTGGCTGCTAGGGGTCGTCAAACTTTGGCGAGCTTTTTGGAGCACGCCATTTCACTTCGAACGGCTGTCACGCCCACATACTTCATCGTAGATCCATCATCTTGCTGGACATGATGAGGGCTCCGCCCTGAACGTCTACATATCTTAAGTTCCCATCTGTGCCATAGCGCCCCCCCCGGTGGTGGTGGGAAATGTCCTATTTTTACTTTAAGAGGTCCTGATGTCACATACTTAACCCAATCAACTTCATTCCACTTCTAAAACATGCAGAACAAATTGGTGAACGTAGGCAATGAACGCTGTGAAGTTACGAGTAATGGCGTCCGTGTGGCGGCGTGCCGAATATTGCCCATTCACCATGAAATTACGTTCTTCCTTTTGACGGCTTTAATTTTGTCACATCATCATGAAAATTGATACACAGGTCGAGCACGACAACGTCTTACAATTCATAGGGGCATCGCCCACGGGCGGGGCAAAATGCCTCAATAGTGCCCCCTTGAAACTTTCAAAAACCCCTCTACATTCAGATTTTTTTGGAGTAGGGAGATGAAAATTGGTACACATGTGTGACTTGCATAGACGTACAAAAAGTCTCTTGCACCATGGGTCTACTCCAAACAGGAAGTCGGCCATTTGAATTTCTTCTCATTTTGGCGTGATTTCCACGTTCTATTTGAACGAACTCCTCCTAGGGATTTTGTCCAATGCACTTCAAATTTCTTCAACATCACCCACAGACGATACTGACCAAAATTTATCGAAAGCTTTTCTTTATGTCGAAGGGTGTGGCCGCTATGGTGCCGCCATTTTGACCCTTCGCCATGGAACATCAAGTCATGATAACTCCTTCATGCTTTGCCTGATTGACTTGAAACTTCACATGTATGATGATGGTTGGCTCCTCAACACACCCAGCCCCTCTGTTTGTACATTGAGCGCCCCCTAGTGGATGAACCATCAACATGTCATAACTCCTTGATGCATTGTGTGATTTGTTTAAAATTTTAACTGTGATGAGTGGTTGCCCCTGCATGCACATGCCCATATGTGGTCACAAGGGCACCCACTGGCCTGGGTAGGCGGTCGCACGGAACGAGGGCCCGTATGTGACTGCTTGCAGTCCTAGTTTCTGATTTGTAATTGGTTCACCAACACCCCCTCCCCACCAAACTACATAAATCTTTTTGACACAAATTTATCAGCATATGTGTGTCAAATGCTGGAGAGGTTGCAATCAACAACTTGTAATCCAAATATTAATCATATATATTTTGTTCAAATATGACCACAAGTTTACAGCTGTCATTGTATTTATGTAATTATGAAAAAACAAATTTGTGAATATTTTTCTCACAGGTTTGTGACTATTGTGTACTTTTGAAAATGACAGCTTTCAAATTCAGATTTCTTTCTATAAGCTTTCATGTGTTTCCCCTTTGACTTCAAAATATTTTCACGTGTGAATATGTAATACAATTGAACATGTGAAGAAAAGACATATTCAGATTTTTGTTGAGCAAGTTTTCACATCATATTCTACAAGTTCTCACATCAAGCGTACAAGCTCTCCCTCGACACATACCGAAGGTGACGAGTGGATGTGTTTGATAATAGGTCTCTGTGGAGGATCCTTGGGTACCGCTGGAATGACTTTGTGCCAAATTAGCGAAATGACGAAGCGTCAGCTTGAATATTTTGGCTATGTGGCCCATTTCTTTATGTGTGATCTAGAGCACTGGTGCTTTAGTGTTGAGGACCCCAGTGGCTAGAGAAGACCAACAGACACACACACGCTTCACCTGGCTGTGGCAAATAGATGGTTATTATGGAGATGTGGGGATGGACTAGTTTTTCTGTCTGGGGAGCTTTCCTCCAGGTCTCAAGGCGGATCTGGTGCAATACACACCATCATATGCTTCCCAACTTCACTTGATTTGACATCTATAGTGAATATAGTATAGTATAGTCAATTTCAGATTTTTGGAAATGTTGCTTCTTGCGCAGCTTTTTTTTCCATTGCCATGTTCTTCATGAGCTGTGTAAGAAAACAAGCCAGTCTTTACAGAGCCAAACACATAGAGGTACTGTTGACAAATGAATATTTCACAGCCTGTTCTCACAAAAAAAAATGTGAGAATAGAAAATGTAAAACATAAAAGTAACAAAAATTCATACATATTTATGTATTCAGCCTAATTGTACAAATCCCATATTTTCCTTTGTTGCGAGACAATGTTATTACCTTCAACACGGTGCGGATAATCTGAGCAAAAACAAATGTGTGTAGTCTTCTTATACTTTTTTTAGAGCTGTTCTAATGCTAAACCTAACCCTCATCCTAAGTCAAACCTTAATCAAAAAGCAAACGTACGTTTCCAAACATTAATGCCCCCATCACACATAGCAAGAATTTGCCGGAAGCATGCCTGACATGGCAAATATTGCCATAATCCCATGCAGTCGGGAGGAAAAGAGGCGTGGTCAGCAGTGTTGGCGTGCAGACAGACTGCCTCGTCCACACATGTCAGATCACCTCCAGAGCATATGTAGACGACAGAGACTGCTATCAGGTGGCCATAAAAGGCCCTGCAGACTGCCAGATCTCCAAATGTCTGGATGGCCAGAGCACTGTGTTCCTCACGCGCATGTGCGTGCAGGTGCGCAGCGCACATGCATGGGGCTGCAATTATCACTCAGTTCACATTATTTATGTCGTCACAGGGAAGGAAGGGACAAATACATGTGCTGTAAGGTCTGTTGTAGATATAACAGCGGCGGGGTGCACACATTCACTGTACATGATAATGTACACATCATAACTATCACATCATGTTCACATTATAACTGTCATCATAACAATATCTTATGTAAGGCATCATAAGAATATGTTTCCATTCACAGCTGACAATGGATGTGGAAAGCAGGCTTGTGTATATACATATACAGTGCTTTCATGATGAACCATGCACACACAGCTTTATAATACTGCTGTGTAATCTGTGTCATTTTTGTGGCATGCCAGATTTGTCCCATGGTGTGGCCAAGAATTTTAGCATTCAATTAAAGATGTCCCAATTCTAGCATTTAATGTGAAATCATTATCGACTCCATAAACCCTGATCCACATCTGTGTCATGTGTTTAACCCAGCAGTCATAAAATGTTTATTTCACCATGTCTCTGCTCCTTCACACAGTGAGCTCCCTCACAGCATCTGCAGAATGCCATCTGTTTTGTTTCAGTGCATCATTAACATGCTGCTGTAGTTTAAAACCGCCTTTAAACTTCGGTGTTTCCTTCTTCAAGCATTTTAATGAGGGCACCGAAGGCTTGAAGGGGTAATTTCAGTATAGGAGTACACTAATGTTCTACAAGTAGCACCCAATCTTCATCTTCATGCGTGAGAAACATATGGCCAGTACAAATTGCACGTGGCACATCTGTATCAAAGTTTCATTTCCTGACCATGAACCATCTCTAAACAAAACCTTAAAATTGGTCAATTATTATAATTCTAATTATTTTATGTATATATCATTACAGAAAGACAGAGGTGATCACATGTTCTCCACCTCTCCTCTGTAGTTTAGTGGAGGTAAAAATGTATTTTAAATTAACAAGTGCCCCCCCACGACCTAGTCCTGGATAGGCAGTTGAAGATGAATGAGTTCCACCCCTTTATACAGACTGTGTTCAAATGTTAATGATTTTTTTTTGTTTTTAAAATACATGTTAAATTGTTACTGAGACACTGTCCAATATATGTATTTATTTTAGACACAATTCCTTAAAAATTCCATTGTTTGTTTTCCTTGGCAAGATAGGTCAAATAAACAACCATTTAAAAAAAAGTTATATTATTGAATGGACCAACATGTACATTTCAGAAAAATTTCTTAGCATGATTTGGCTTTACGGCTTTTCTGATTGTACTAGATTGTACTTGCAAAAATTCTGATTGGACAGCTGTAATTGTCCAAATTAACAAAGCTACAAGTGCAATTGTCCAAATTTCCAATGTATGTCATGTCCAACATGTGAAAGACATCTTCTACTTATCCAATAGACAAGCAAATTTAATCAGTCCCCACAACTCTAAAATAACCATCTATAACCATCTATCTGCCCACAGCCAGGTGAAGCTGGGTATCCTCTTGGCCTTCTCCAGCCACAGGGATCCTCAAAAACTAGGCACCTATGCATTGGCTCACCCACAGAGTAACGCAACCACATGATCAAAATGTTGATGCTGATGCCCCCAAAATGCAAGTGATACTCCTCATCTTAGTGTCCCAAAGTAACCAGACTGATTATGCAACACAGGAGACAGAGTCTGACCGCTGGTGAAGGCAGAGGTAAGAGGGCTGTCAGTCAGCCAGCCAAAACTGACAGATGAGTCTGGACATCTATCACTGAGCCGGCTGATGGTCCTGGCTGAGATGGGAGTTCAATTTGGCTGGCTGGAGTCCATTGAGGAGATGGAAGGCCAGCCCTTCAACTGGCAAGAGTCTTTTGAGGTGCAGAAGGCCGGCCCTTTGGCTGGGAGGAGCTGTTAGCAGAAGGCAGAAGTGTGCCCCACTGGAGTTCTCCACCAGCTCAGGGACTGGGATGTCCAGCCCCACCGTAATGTCCTCACTGGTGGGCACGTCCAGCCCCACCGCGATGTCCTCACAGGCGGGTATGAAAGCCCCACTGCGCTGACATCTTTGGGTGCAGGGGACATCCAGCCCCATCGTGATGTCATCAGAGGCAGGGGTAAAAAAATACAGCCCCATTGATGCTTTCTGGTGCAGATGCTGATGGGATCCCAACAATGCCATTCACAGAGGGCCCACTGATGACATCATCCATCATGGAGGTAGCCTGGTCCACATTGATGTCTTCAGGTGTGGGAGTAGAAGGCTCCCCAATGGCATCATCCAGTGTGGAGGCAGCCCGGTCTGCATCAATGTCCTCATGTCATCATCATATATGGAGAGGGATCCCTGGGATCATCAACGGGTGTGGAGGTGGCCTGTTCTCTGCGGCGCCATCAGGGGCCAGAACTCGTGACCCCATGGTGATGTCTGCTGGAGCAGGATGCATTGTCTCTGCTTCCTGCGGCATGCCACCAGACCAGCAGACTGACCTGAAAAATATGGCACAAGGGTTAGGATGCTCACCCAGCTGTTGAGAGACGTGTCTGCTGTGGAGCCCGGCAGCTCTTCTGAGATTGGCCTCAATGCCGGTTGCCAATGGGGAGATGGCTGCCGCCGTGACTTCCTCCAGAGCGGGGTAGACTAGTCCCTTGGCAGTGTCATCAGAGGCCGTGACTGGTGACCCCTGAATGATGTCATCAGAAAGTGGGATTGTCACCTCCACCATGTCTGGTATGTAGCCAGAGCCGCCAACTAACCTCAAAGAAAAAGTACATCAATGTGCCTCTCGCACCCACCTGAAGCCTGGAACCAGCTGTGCTGGGGAACTCAGCTTCCCCTCCTGGACTGACCCCGCTGCCGACATGGATGGGAGGGTTGCAGCCTCCGGAGCCTTTCGGTGATCCTACCTGTCTGACTTGGACTGGTGTATTCCCATCATTCTCCTGGCTCCACCTGTGCCACAGGTTGTATCAGGGAAGGGCGGTGACTGTGAGGATGGCTGGCTGGTACTGCTGACTGTGATGCTGTGGGGACCACTGGCGAAAACAGAGGCTCGGGGACTGCTGGTTGCACTGACTGGGGCGTGGAGGAAAAAAACCCGGTGGTCCGGTCCGGGGCAGCTGCACTGAACTGAGGAATTTCTAATGACATAGAAACTTTGCAGGCAGGCTGCCAATCGTGTGGTTCAGGGCAGAGTTCAGAATCTGCTGGAGAGAGGGTTGGATATGATGGCTGGTGATTTAAGTTATCCAACAGTTTTTTTTAAAGTGGAGGTAAGGTAGTGAGTGCAGAGCAGTTTGGTCAGTGGCCTGAGAGTGAAGGGAAACAAAAGGTTCTGGGTGGACATGATCAGTGGTTACACAGACACAATGCTAAATTGGTGGATAGATCATAGTCTTGGGAGTAGACAGCGTGGATGTGGCTGGGAGATGAAGACTGGAAAACAAAAGTGTCACTATTTGGATGAAACTGATTGTCCTAGGGGGTGTGAGTATTGACTTTCTCTGTGTCTGGATTCAGGACCGTCAAGTTCATGTGAACTGAAAATCCCCACTGGGTCATGTGCCCAGTCCAAGGGTGTGTCCTGGTCAAATGGACCTTCTAATACGGCTAGCTCTGGGTAGAGCTCAAAAGCCCATATTTTGGCATCAAATAAATTCCAAGTCTGATTCAAGAAGTCTCTTTCCTTTCTCGGACTGTGACAGCAGTGGAAAGTGTTAAACACCCAAGGCTTTAAATGCCACTAGGTCAGGGGCGCTGCTTTGCGTGCAGGGTTCAGACTGGCCAGGCAGTTCTGTTATGATCCGGGGCTGGATCTGAGTCTAATAGAACCCCAAGGAAGCAGACAGCCAGGACACAAACTGAGTCATAAAAAACACCGGTGCTTTAATTATCCATGTGTGAGAACAAAAAACACACAAGCTGGTGCAGGTAAGAGCATACAGAAAAAAATCCAACACAAAAACTCAGGGCAAAGAAAAACCAGGAGGCGCAATGGGGGACAATTACACTAAAATAGATGACAAGCCTGTGCACGACAACCACAATGACTAAGAAGGCACATGAGAATGAAAACAGCACTACACAAGAGCTGATGAAACATCAATTGCCCAGCAAAGGAAAACATACAGGTGAGGCTTAAAATAGGAGAAAACAATGAAATTGCAAAAACACATTGAACAGAAAAACAACATAACCCTCAACACTGATCAGCCGACAAACCAAAAGTCAAAAAGGCGGTGACAAAAGAAAAGAAAAACTGGGTAAGGTGACAAATCATGGAGAATAAAATAATCAACACTGATGAATCAAAACCACAAAGACCAGGAACACCCCGCGGACAGGGAAATGAAGAGATATGAGTAGAGTAAAAAAACAGAGACAAGATGGACCGGGAACCGACAAGGGTAAGGATGCATAGACAGAACACAGCAGCAGACATGCCCACATCCACACACACACCGAAACAGGTCATACACAAATGACAGACGCAGGAGTGATCATACACACACCAGAAGCACACGAGACACACATACAGCTATGGGACCCACACAACAAAGACATACATGAGACACCAAACACGAACCAAGAAACAGACACCCACTCAGACATATGCCAGACCGGTGAGGCCCAAGGGTGCGCACGCACACACGCACACACATACACATACAGGACACACACCAGACACGGACACGAAGCAGGAAGGCAGACACATGATCACAGACACAGCCCAGGGGTGCACACACAACACATGAAGGACAGGTGAATCCCAGAAAACAGCACAGGGGAGTGGCAACAAGCAAAAACACATACAAACAGCACACATCCAAAACACAAAAGACAATAATAGGGGCAGCCATTGCACACACAACAGATTTACTGGTATGAATGACTTCATAATGAAATCATCCACAAGTCATATAAATGAAGTCATGCATAATCAAAATCACCATTACAGATTTTTTTCTCTTTTTTTTTTTTTTTACGTGTATATTGTGATGTACCAGATTGCAGTCTGTTTTTCTTTCATTTGGCCTTAAACAAATCAATCAAATCAAATCAATCAATTTCATTTATATAGCGCCAAATCACAACAAACAGTTGCCCCAAGGCGCTTCATATTGCAAGGCAAGCCATACAATAATTACAGAAAAACCCCAACTGTCAAAACGACCCCCTGTGAGCAAGCACTTGGCGACAGTGGGAAGGAAAAACTCCCTTTAACAGGAAGAAACCTCCAGCAGAACCAGGCTCAGGGAGGGGCATTCTTCTGCTGGGACTGGTTGGGGCTGAGGGAGAGAACCAGGAAAAAGACATGCTGTGGAGGGGAGCAGAGATCAATCACTAATGATTAAATGCAGAGTGGTGCATACAGAGCAAAAAGAGAAAGAAACACTCAGTGCATCATGGGAACCCCCCAGCAGTCTAAGTCTATAGCAGCATAACTAAGGGATGGTTCAGGATCACCTGATCCAGCCCTAACTATAAGCTTTAGCAAAAAGGAAAGTTTTAAGCCTAATCTTAAAAGTAGAGAGGGTGTCTGTCTCCCTAATCCGAATTGGGAGCTGGTTCCACAGGAGAGGAGCCTGAAAGCTGAAGGCTCTGCCTCCCATTCTACTCTTACAAACCCTAGGAACTACAAGTAAGCCTGCAGTCTGACAGCGAAGCGCTCTATTGGGGTGATATGGTACTATGAGGTCCCTAAGATAAGATGGGACCTGATTATTCAAAACCTTATAAGTAAGAAGAAGAATTTTAAATTCTATTCTACAATTAACAGGAAGCCAATGAAGAGAGGCCAATATGGGTGAGATATGCTCTCTCCTTCTAGTCCCTGTCAGTACTCTAGCTGCAGCATTTTGAATTAACTGAAGGCTTTTCATGGAACTTTTAGGACAACCTGATAATAATGAATTACAATAGTCCAGCCTAGAGGAAATAAATGCATGAATTAGTTTTTCAGCATCACTCTGAGACAAGACCTTTCTAATTTTAGAGATATTGTGCAAATGCAAAAAAGCAGTCCTACATATTTGTTTAATATGCGCATTGAATGACATATCCTGATCAAAAATGACTCCAAGATTTCTCACAGTATTAGTAGAGGTCAGGGTAATGCCATCCAGAGTAAGGATCTGGTTAGACACCATGTTTCTAAGATTTGTGGGGCCAAGTACAATAACTTCAGTTTTATCTGAGTTTAAAAGCAGGGAATTAGAGGTCATCCATGTCTTTATGCCTGTAAGACAATCCTGCAGTTTAGCTAATTGGTGTGTGTCCTCTGGCTTCATAGATAGATAAAGCTGAGTATCATCTGCGTAACAATGAAAATTTAAGCAATGCTGTCTAATAATACTGCCTAAGGGAAGCATGTATAAAGTGAATAAAATTGGTCCTAGCACAGAACCTTGTGGAACTCCATAATTAACCTTAGTCTGTGAAGAAGATTCCCCATTTACATGAACAAATTGTAATCTATTAGATAAATATGATTCAAACCACCGCAGCACAGTGCCTTTAATACCTATGGCATGCTCTAATGTCTGTAATAAAAGTTTATGGTCAACAGTATCAAAAGCAGCACTGAGGTCTAACAGAACAAGCACAGAGATGAGTCCACTGCCTGAGGCCATAAGAAGATCATTTGTAACCTTCACTAATGCTGTTTCTGTACTATGATGAATTCTAAACCCTGACTGAAACTCTTCAAACAGACCATTCCTCTGCAGATGATCAGTTAGCTGTTTTACTACTACCCTTTCAAGAATTTCTGAGAGAAAAGGAAGGTTGGAGATTGGCCTATAATTAGCTATAAACAGTCTATAAACATGACTGGCTCTACTCCTTTAAGCAGGTCCACTACATATCTGGCATGAATTAACATTTTGAACAAAATGTAATCAAAATTATATAAGTATTTAGTCACTAACCAACAGACATGCGTGAAAACACTCCATGTAATAGTGTTGAAAATGTGCTCAGCCTACATTTTCTGAAATTTGACTATTTATATTTTCAATTTAAGGTTCAGACTTTCATTGTACATTTAATATTTGGCAATTAAATAACCATGTTCCCACCTAGTACACAAACAAACACACGCACACACACAAACCTTCAGAACTGCAAATGTTGTTAACAAGGAGCTGCAAATCAACAAATCTCCTGCCCATGTCTGGGTAAAATTCAGCATGGAATGACCTCATGAGATTAGCATTCTATAAAATAAACAGGTGCCTTGGAGTCAGGTGGAAGATCTGTCAAAATGCTGTGTGCTTAATTGAATCAATATGTGGTCTATGAGCCAAAATATGACTATACTCACTGACCCCATGACCCGTTAATATGAAAATTAGGTTACTGATGGTATTGTGACCATTGCCCCACTGGGACTACACATGCCCAGGTTGATTAGTTTGGGCACAAGGGCACTGAGTGTATAGTTGCCAATATATCAAGGATGTTCTTAAACATATCATCCACTGATGCTTTGGTCATCAGATGGAGGCAATAATTAATGATTTCTTGTTAAAACCAACAAGCCATTTCTGTAGTCAGAAAGCTGTGCATTCTTGCTTCAAGAAAGTGTTCATTTTGCCATCTGTAGTAACTGGAAACAGGACAGCTCAGTACATGCTCACAGACAGTCAAAATAGATTTCACATTCAACAGAACTGTGCAGTGTTTAATTCTCAGCTGCCAATCATTTAGGAAAAGTGTGTATTCTGTACCACACGTACTTCATAATCAGCTCGTCAAGTGTAAAACAGAACTTATTGTGGTCTCAGGCACGATTTAGGTGAAAGGAAGGTGGAACATGTTACTCAGTGATACAGAACAGCAGTGTTATGGGAGGTCTTATGAATAGCTGTGACCTTTTTGAGAAGCCCAAACACTAAATCATAGTCTCAGCACCACCTTTCTATATAAGCTATAAGATAAAGTGCACAATCAGCTTCTAGATCTGTCTCAACAATTCTTCAGTTTATCTCATAGCTACTGGAGCAGAGCACATCACCTTTTTGTTGTGTGGGCCGCTGAAGAGGAGGTACTGCTGGCCCACCACCACCAGAGGGCGCCCTGCTTGGAGTGCGGGCTCCAGGCACCAGAGGGCGCCAGACCCAGAAGAAGTGACAGCTGTCATTCATCCCCTGCACCAGCTGTCACTCGTTTATCATCACCACCATAAAAGCCGGACTGCAACTCCACCTCCCCGCCGAGAAATCGACTACCAGTACCAAGGTAATTTCTCTGCTGTCTAATACGTTGTCTAACATTGTTCTGTGTGCAGTCGCATTCCTGTGAAGACCCAGAAGAGGGACAAACAGGAGCTGCACGAGTGTGTGTGATTTGGAGGTGGAGGTGCTCCCTCCTAACGGTGTCTGGACTGTAAATTACTGAGTGTGCGGACTCACACTCACACATCATATTTCTGCTTTCTGCCAGCAGTACCAGGGTCGACAGTCGAAGACAGAGGCCACCTGGGGACTCGGGACTTGGCGGCTCCGGTGTTCTTCCGACCGTTGGTGGTGGAAGCCGTGTGGGACGCGGCTTCTCTCTCGTCGGGCGTCTTCTATCTTCGAGCCTGCCCACACATCACCTGGTGTTTATTGACTGTGAAAATTACGACACGTTTCGTTGTGTATTATCACAACATTAAATTGTTACCTTTTGGCTTACTCATTGTCCATTCATTTGCGCCCCCTGTTGTGGGTTCGTGCTACGACACCTTCCCAACATTTTTCAGCTGATACAACTAACTGAAACCAAGAGATGATGTGAAATTTGCATCTCAAGCTTTTTTTTTTAACTAAACATGACTGAGTGCCATACTACAAACACCCACCACTCTACTGAAGTAGAACCATTAAACAATAACAACTTTGTGTGAGGTGGTGATATTTACACAGTTAGGGTTAGGGTTATGGTTATGGACAGGAACAAAAAAATCTATCTAAAGTATGAAGACACTTTAAAATGTATTTGGATGACATTCAACCCAGCCACCACAGAAATTTGCAATTCACACGGGTAATACTCACTCATCACTCAATCATCTTCAACCGCTTATCCGGGATTGGGTCATGGGGAAACAGCTCCAGCAGGGGAACCCCAGGCCACATTAACCACCTCTGACCGGAGGACATGAGGCATTCCCAGGCCAGTGTGAAGATATAATTTGTCCACCTATTCCTGGGTCTTCCCAGGGTCTCCTCCCAGATGGACATGCCTGGAACACCTCCCTAGGGAGGCACACGGGGCATCCTTACCAGATGCCCGAACCACTTCAATTGACTCCTTTCAATGTGAAAAAGCAGCAGCTCTACTCAGAGCTCCTCATGGATGACCAAGCTTCTCACCCTATCGCTAAGGGAGACACACCTGCCACCCTCCCGATTTTGGCCTCTTGTACCTGAGATCTAGTTCTTTCGGTCAAGACCCAACCCTCATGATCGTATGTGAGAGTAGGGATGAAGACTGACCCATAGATCGAGAGCTTCACCTTTTGTCTCATCTCTATTTTTGTCACAATAGTACAGCAGAGCGAATGCAATACCACCCCTGCTGCACCGATTCTCTGGCCAATCTCATGCTCCATTGTCCCCTCACTTGTAAACAAGATCCCGAGGTACATGAACTCCTTCACTTGGGGCAAGACCCTGAGTAGGCAATCCTCCAGTTTCTTGCTGAGAACCATGGCTTCAGATTTAGAGGTGCTGATCCTCATCCCAGCTGGCTCACACTTGGCTGCGAACTGACCCAGAGAGTACTGGATGTCACAGACCTACGAAGCTAACAGGACCACATCATCTGCAAAAAGCAGTGATGACACTCTGAGCCCACCAAACTGGAAACCCTCCTTCCCCTGACTACACCTTGCTTGATATCAATGAATAACACAAACAGGATTGGTGACGAGCTCCAGCCCTAGCGGAGGCCAACCCACACCAGAAACAAGTCTGACTTACTGCCAAGAACCAGAACATAGCTTGTGCTTTGTGAGTACAGACATTGGATGGCCATGAGAAAGGACCCCCTCACTCCATACTCTTGTAGCACCTCCCACAGTATCTACTGGTGTACCCATCCATACACATTCTCCAAGTACACAAAACACATGTAAGCTGGATGGGCAAAGTCCCAGGCCCCCTTCAGGAGCTGGTCGGTTGTTCCATGGCCAGGACGGATCCGGCATTGTTTCTATTCAATACGAGGTTTGATGATCAGCTGAACCCTCCAAAAAAGCACCTTGGAGTAAACTTTACCAGGGAGGTGATGCCCTTATAATTGGCACACAGTTTCTGGTTCCCCTTTTTTAAATATGGGGGCCATAACACCAGTTTGTCATTCCTTAGGCACTGCTTCAGATGTCAACGTAATGTTGAATAGATGTGCCATCCAAGACAGTCCATCCACAGCCAGACACTTCAGCATTTCTGCATGGATCTCATCAACCCCAGGGGCCTTGCCACTGTAGAGTTGTTTGACTACCTCAGTGACTTCCACCAGGAAAATTGATAATCATCCCCTATTAGCTTCCAGCTCTGTCCCTACTATAGAGGGTGCTCCAGTTTGATGCAGGAGTTCCTCAAAGTGTTATATGCAAATAGCATTTTTGCTTAATAATACACAAGAAAACATTAGAACTTTTATATGCATATAAAATAATGTCCTTTGTAACACAAATCGATCTGACACAAATTGATCTGACAAGACCTGTGTTCCTGTCAAGGTTCTGAGTTTATGGCCCTTTATCTTTGAGGAGATAATCTGGCTGGTCTGGGAAGCTTCTTGCCTTGACGTGAGGCAATTATAAATGGTCCCAGTGATGGGATTATTAACTTCTCATGGTCTGGAATATCTCTGATTTTGAAGCTTTGGTATTAAAATGTCTTATAACTTTCACTGATTGGAATTTCAACAATAAGTATAGTTTCAGGGACACCTTTGAAGTGCTCTAAATTATAGACAATGGACACTGCAGCTGGGATGTAGGGGTCCAAGGAGTGTTTCAGGAGATATCTCCAGTTGGAAACCAAGCTGTTATTCAAAGAAATGTTACAATAGTCCTTTTCTCAACTGGAGATCAGCCTTTCAGGAAGGAGAAGTAATCCACTACGGATTACTTCTTACAGATTACGGCTAAGTGAGGCCATGTTCGATACACCTGCATGTCTTTGGAAGTGGAAGGAAACCTGAGCACCCGGAGGGAAACCACACACATATGAGAAAATGCAAACTCCATATGGGGGTGGGAAAGCTGGGAAGCAATCCCAGGACCTTCTCACCGTGAGGCAATTAAGCCACCATGCTTCTGCAGCATGAAGTTAAAACATAAAATCACACATTCATAAGAAAATCCATGGAATGTAACACATTTGTTTTGTGCTTGTATGAGAGGTCTTTAGAGCATGTCACAGCAGTGCATCAGGCCTGTTTACTGAGTAGCTACTCTCATTTCTATTATTTATACCAAGATATAACATACAAGGTCTGTCCATAAAGTATCGTACCTTTTTTTTTTTTTTTAACTATATGGATTTGATTCATATATATGTTTTCACGTCAGACAAGCTTGAACCCTCGTGCGCATGCGTGAGTTTTTCCACGCCTGTCGGTGACGTCATTCACCTGTGAGCACGCCTTGTGGAAGGAGTGGTCCCGCCCCGTCATTGGATTTTCATTGTCTGGAAATGGCGGAATGAAAAGGACTGTTAGAAGCTGTTAGAGAATGGCACCTGGAAACCATTCGAAATATTTATCTGGCTTTCGGTGAAAATTTTACGGGCTTCACAGAGAATAAGGTCTGTTAGTACAGCTTTAAGGACCCCTTTAAGGACGCTCAGCGCGCCGTGCTCCGAGCTGCGACGACGCAGCACAAGCCACCGGACCATTTATAAACAGATGGCTCTGTGGATACGAGACCATTGTGTGCTCCTTCTCTGGTTATCACAAGAGCTGGACATCAGCCATTTTTCGGCGGCCATTTCGTTTCGGCGTGTCAGAGGACAAGTGTCAACCAGACAATGAAAATCCGACAACGGGGCGGGACCACTCCTTCCCAAGGCGTGCTCACAGGCGAATGACGTCACCGACCAGCGTGGAAAAACTCACGCATGCGCACGAGGGTTCAAGCTTGTCTGACGTGAAAACATATGAATCAAATCCATATAGTTTAAAAAAAAAATAAAAAGGTACGATACTTTATGGACAGACCTCGTATTACCACTATTCTGAAGTAAAATTACATTACTCCACTTCACCATGTGACATCAAACCCTAACCCTATCCGAATAGGGCTAAAGAGAGGAAATGTATACATACGGTATATGAGAAATGCTATTGCATTCACATAACACCATTCCCATGGTTTGATTAATTCATGAGGGTCACATAAACAATGTTTTTATCTGGGTTAGCTCAGTGTATTCAACTAATACACACGTTATGTTCCTGGTCAACTTTTGACTGGATCATTGAATTTGTCTGCTTCAAATATTTAATGTTGTTTGGTTTTTAGCTGCCCCATGTTGTTTAGTCACCACAGCAGTTCCAGTACAGATCTGCATTGGAATTTGGCACAAAATATACACTGGAGGCCCTTCCTGATGCATTTCATACATAAAAACACACGCAGCCACTTGTGTTCCCAAGCAGTCTCCCAGCCAAGTCCTCATCAGGACGTCCTATGCTTCACTTCTTCGATCTGATTTCATTAGGTGCACACAAAGCAAAATGGCTGTGCAGTTTCAAAAAATTTAAATACCCTCATAAAACATTCTGCAAACTTAAATGACATCGGTAATCCATCACAAGAAATACTTCTTCTCCTTGTTTCGGCTGCTCCCATTTGGCATCACCACTGCAGATAATCTGTCTTTGTCTCACCGTGTCCTCTACATCTTCTTCTGTCACACCAAACACCTGCATGCCCCCCCACCCCCCAACCACATTCACAAACCTCCTCTGAGGCCTTCCTCTTATACCTTGTCGAGTGGCTCCATCCTCAGCATTTGTCTCTTGGGTTACTCCACATTCCTCCGATGCACAGCCTTCTCAATCTCACTACTCACTTTGTCTAAAAACCTTCCCACCTCTGCTGTCCCTTTTCCTGTGTGTGCTCATTCCTAATTCTGTTCATCCTCATCAATCGCAAGGAAAGCTGCAGCAACTGCAACTGTGCCACCTCCAGCTCTGCCTTTTGTCAGTGCCACCACATCCAAGCCAACACAGCTGGTCTCTCTACAGTCTTTTTTCAGATATGTTTTTATTTTATTTTAATCATATATCACTCCTGGCACTCTTCTACACTCACTCCACCCTGCCTGCACTCTCCTTTTTTGTTCATTTAAAAATCCTATAGCATTTCCTGTATGAATCCTATACAATCCAGACAAGATTTTAGACAGAAGATTCCATTCAGTCTAATTCAATTAATTTATACAGCACCAAATCACAAGTCACCCCAAGGCACATCACACAATCAATGTTTAAACCATGTAGAATCCAAATTTATACCCCTGTCACACATAGCCAGAATCACACAGAATGGCATCAGAATGACGATTCGGGACGCATCCGAAAACTGCTGGGTTTCAGTTCCAAAACGTTCTGACAGCCATCTGTAAGAGTCCACACAGTAAGTCAAAATTGGCCAGCGGCCCCAAGTGTGACGCACATGTTCAAAAACTTCTGGGTGCCATCAAGATGGGACACCTATCCGATGGCGGTCAATGTGCAAGACCTACTGACCACAATTTATATAGTCCGATGGCAGCAAAACAGGATCCAAAATGATTTGAGCCCATAAGAGGGAACCTCAAGATGGATCTGGCATGGCAAAGCCTGCCGGCATGACCTCCACGTGCCATGTATAATAATGTCCACCCCTACCCCTGGAGCGCAAAGGAACTGTTGAAATGTATATGTCATGCTTCCTCATGATAATACTTATGAATTATTATCATGTACAGTGAATGTGAACAGCATCTATGAAACCAAAAGCACCATGCGGTACCGCCGCAAATATGAACAGGCTGTTATATCCACAATCATCATTCTCCAAAAATGTGTAAATAGCTAAATATTACAGTTGTACATTCAAAGAATGATCAAATAAAATGTTTAATAGCATATGCCATGGTCTATCTATTCTTTTTCAGGATCTTTTGCTAAAAAAGGGCAACTCTGTAGAAGGTTTAGAGTTGAATTTTAGGCTGTTCCATTGTCAAAAACCTGCTTTTAGACACCAAGAATAGCCACATTGGTCAAAGTGGTGAGATTCTACTGTAAAATATTCCGTATTATGTGTGAATAAAGGCCATCTTGGAAAATGGTTGCAAATTTCAAGTGGCCTGCATGCGGTTTCAAAAGAGTAATGCCTAAGGAGTATGTATAGCTGAGTGTGGTGCTTGTATCACCATTTGAATGATTCAGTAATCTGCTGCACAGTAACAAGAGAAAAAAATCCATGAGGAATTTTATTACTATTCTTCTTCTTCTTCTTCTTCTTCTTCTTCCTCTTATTATTATTATTATTATTATTATTATTATTATTATTATTATAGGAATAAACCTCTAGCAGACCAGACTCAGTGGGGTGATCATTTGCTTTGGCCATATAAACAAAAACTATTGTACAGCAGGTAAAATAAGTATTGAAGACGTCATCATTTTTCTTAGTAAATTAATTTCTACAGGTGCTACTGACATGAATTTTTCACCAGCAAATAAAATGTGAAAGTCTGTATTTGTGAAAGGCATCCACACGTATCTTCCACACAGTCTTCAAATCTTGAAGGTTCCGTGGACCTCTTCTGTGAACTCTGATCTTTAGTTCTTTCTGTAGATTTGTATTGGATTCAAGCTAGAGGATTGGCTGGGCCATTCTAGCAGTTTTATTTTCCTCCTTTAGTTTCCTTGGCTTGCATAGTGAGCGTGCATACAGGCCATGGCAGTTGGAAGCATTACTTATTGTTTTCTTTGAATACCTGCTAATTCCACATCTTTCTGAAGTGGTCCTTGGCTCTTGGATAATTCTTCTGATAATTATTTTCACTCTTCTGTCAGAAATGTTGTGAGGAGCACCTGGTCAGGCCAGTTTATGGTGAAATGATGTTCTTTCCACTTTCAGATTATGGTCCCAACAGTGCTCACTGGAACATTCAGAAGTTTAGAAATCCTTCTGTAACCAATGTCATCGGTATGTTTTGCAACAATAAGGTTGTGAAGATCTTGAGAGAGGTCTTTGCTTTTACCCATCATGAAATGTTTCTTGTGTAACACCTTGATGATGAGACACCTTTTCATAGGCCATTAGTTAGGACTGATGAGCTAGCATTAATTTGCACTGACATGAAGCAGGATTGCTTTGGAACTGCTGAAAGATTTCAGCTGGTGTCTTGGCTTTTCATGCCTTTTTGCACCTCCCTTTCTTCAGGTGTTCAACACTTTTTCTCTGTGTCCATCCATCCATCCATTTTCTTCCGCTTTATCCGGAATCGGGTCGCGGGGGCAGCAGCTCAAGCAAAGCCGCCCAGACCCCCCGATCCACACACACCTCCCCCAGCTCCTCCGGGGAACCCCAAGGCGTTCCCAAGCCAGCTGAGAGATGTAATCCTTCCAGCGTGTCCTGGGTCTTCCCCGGGGCCTCCTCCCAATGGGACGTGCCCGGAATACCTCTCCAGCAAGGCATCCAGGAGGCATCCGGAAAAGATGCCCGAGCCACCTCAACTGACTCCTTTTGATGTGGAGGAGCAGCGGCTCGACTCCGAGCTCCTCCCGAGTGACCGAGCTCCTCACCCTATCTCTAAGGGAGCGCCCAGCCACCCTGCGGAGGAAACTCATCTCGGCCGCTTGGACCCGCGATCTCATTGTTTCGGTCATGAGCCAAATCTCATGACCATAGGTGTTTGGAAGGTGTAGTGACACGGACCCACAACAGGGGGCGTTAATGAACGGACAATGGATAAGCCAAAAGGTAACAACTTAATGTTGTGAATTGCACAACGGAATACAGACAAAAACAAATAGAGGAGTACAGTCAATCATACACAAGGTGACGTGTGGGCAGGCTCGAGGATAGAAGATGTCTGTCCAAAGAAGAGCCGGATCCCACACGGCTTCCACCGCCAGCGGATCTGAAGAACACCGGAGCCGCCAAGTCCCGAGTCCCAGGTGGCCACTGTCTCCAGCTGTCAGACCAGGTACTGCTGGCAGAAACAGAAACAGTTAATGGTGGGTGTGTGAAGACACACCCAGTAATCGTCCCTTAAGTAGTTCCTCCGGGAAGGAGAACCTCCACCTCCAGAAACAATTTCACCCGTGCAGCTCCAGTTGGTCTCTTTCCTGGATGGAGTGAGAGGCGAAGAACGTCGCCCTCTCACTGTCCGCCAATCCAGCCTCTGACAGAGCCCGCAGGAACACGGCTGCACACAGAACAATGTTTTTAGTCTTAATATAAATTGCAGAGAAGGTTACCTCGATTGGTAGCTGATTTCTCGGCGGGGAGGTGGAGTTGCAGTCCGGCCTTTATGGTGATGATGTTGAGTAGTGGATGAGTGACAGCTGGTATGGATGATGAGTAACAGCTGTCACTCCCGGTCGCTCCGACGCTCTCTCATGCTTGAAGCCCGCACTTCAAGCAGGGCGCCATCTTGTGGTGGTGGGCCAGCAGTACCTCCTCTTCAGCGGCCCACACAACAATAAGTGAGGATCGGAACGTAGATCAATCAGTAAATCGAGAGCTTTACCCCCCTACTCAGCTCTCTCTTGACCACGACAGTCCGATACAGCAACCGCATCACTGCAGACGCTGCACCGATCCGTCTATCGATCTCACACTCCATCCATCCCTCACTCGTGAACAAGACCCCGAGCACCCGATGGAGCGTTTAGAGCTGGTCCAGTGTGCTGCGACCAGGACGAAAACCACACTGCTCCTCCTGAATCCGAGGTTCGACCATTGGTCGAATTCTCCTCTCCAGTACTCTGGAATAGACCTTACCGGGGAGGCTGAGCAGTATGATCCCACACACCCTCCGGTCCCCCTTCTTAAACAGAGGGACCACCACCCCGGTCTGCCAATCCAGAGGCACTGTCCCTGATTGCCACGCAATGTTGCAGAGGCGTGTCAGCCAAGACAGTTCCACAACATCCAGAGACTTAAGGTACTCAGGACGGATTTCATCCACCCCAGGAGCCTTGCCACCGAGGAGCTTTCTAAACACCTCGGTGACTTCTGCCTGGGTAATGGATGAGTCCGCCTCTGGGTCCCCAGTCTCTGCCTCCTCTTCGGAAGACGTGATGATGGGATTGAGGAGATCCTCGAAGTACTCCTTCCACCGCCCAACAACATCCCCAACAATTTCTCTGTGTCATTTCACATTATTATACATACCTTAATTTATGGACATCTGTGGATTGAGTACTTTGTGTGTGTGGATTGCATGGGTTGTTAATAACATCTGGTGAAAATCTCATGTCAGTAACCCTTTTACAAATACGAGGTCTATTAGAAAAGTATCCGACCTTATTATTTTTTTCAAAAACCATATGGATTTGAATCACGTGTGATTACATCAGACATGCTTGAACCCTCGTGGGCATGCGAGAGTTTTTTCACGCCTGTCGGTTACGTCATTCGCCTGTGGGCAGGCTTTGAGTGAGGAGTCGTCCACCCGCTCGTCGATTTTTTTCATTGTTTAGGAATGGCTCAGAGACTGTTGCTTTGTTTGATAAAAATTTTTTCAAAACTGTAAGGCACAACTGAGTGGACACCATTCAATAAATTCAGCTGGTTTTCGGTAAAAATTTTAACGGCTGATGAGAGATTTTGGTCTGGTAGTGTCGCTTTAAGGACGGTCCACGGCGCCTGACGACGATCTGCGCTTCGAGGCGGCAGCGTCTCGCCATTTCAAGTTGAAAACTTCCACATTTCAGGCTCTGTTGACGCAGTAAGTCGTCAGAGAACAGAGAACTTTCAGAAGAAGTCGGCATGAGGAGTTTATTTGGACATTCCATTGTTAACGGTCATTTTGTAATGAAAGAACGTGCGGGCAGAGTCGCATGTCGGGCTGGACCCGACCGCGGGGGGTCGCGGCAGGAAAAACACCTCCGTTGGAAATCTTAACGGGCAAGTTGGAACATGCCCAAGCTGTTAAACAATTTCTCAGTTACTCACTTGTTGAAAGCCATTAAAAGCCGCCTGAATTCTACAAATGGTTTTCAACACGGAGGTGTTTTTCCTGTCGCGGCGCACACAGATTTGCCGAGTCGTCACGGAAACGACTCGGCGAATTTGCGCGTACGTCTTTCATTAAAAAAATGTCCTTAAACAGTGGAATGTCCGCATAAATTCCTCATGCCGGCCTCTTCTGAATCTTCTCTGTTCTCTCACGATGTCCTGGGTGAATTAAGCCTTAAATTAGGATGTTTTAAGCTCGAAACAGGCCGACGACAGCGCTTGGAAGCGTTGCAGGACGTCCCGCTCCGTGGGAAGTCCTTACACCGACAGAAACACCCCATAATCTCTCATCAGCCGTTAAACTTTTCACAGAAAACCATCTTAATTTCTCGAATAGTGTCCACTCGGATATTCCTCACAGGTCCAGAAAAAATTTTGATAAAGCAACGCACGCCGTCTCGAGCAGCGTGTGAAACAAAGGAATTCAGCCGAGAGGGCGGGACCACATCTCACTCAAGGCCTGCCCACAGGGAAATGACGTCACCGACACGCGTGAAAAAACTCACGCATGCGCACGAGGGTTCAAGCATGATTGGTGTAATCGCATGTCATTCAAATCCATATAGTTAAAAAAAAAAATAAAAGGGTCGGTTTATTATCTAAGAGACCTCGTATATTTACTGAGGATAATGGTGGCATGTTCAATACTTATTTTATCTGCTGTATACCTGTCGAATCCAGTTATCACAAAGACAGCCAAGAGGTCAAGGGCAATGTTCCAATCAAATAAACTACAACTGGTGAGAGAGTGATTAACTCAGGCAGTTTTTTTGGCCACATGGCCCATAAACACAGCAGATCTCAAATGTCCCCCACGTAATCCTAATCACACAACAGATATAATCAATGTCAGGAATATCACAAAGTACTGTCATGGATGGATGGATGGATGGATATCTTAAGGTTTTTCTATGTCTACATATCAAGATGACAAGGAAAATGAGGCTTATTAGTGTCAGGACTTACAACATTTATTTATTACCAGTGGGCTAAGTGAGAATCACTTTGTGAATGAAGGTTCACTGAGTGCAGTCAGTCTGAAACTTGCTGTACCTCAAAAATGGAACAACTTCAACATTCTGTGATAAGCAGCTCTCTTAACAGCAGCCAATGTTTTAAATGGTAAGCCTTGATGGGAAATCTTCATTTAAATCAGCCTCAATGCTTCACTTGTAACATGTTGTGGCAGAAAACCATTTGAGCAGACTGAGTATCTGAATTGCTTCACAAACACAAATGCAGTGCTCCACCTAAATCTAGGCCAGAAACTAATGCACGTTTCTCAGCCTTGTGTTGTTGAAGGGCTGTGCTTCTGGAGTGTTTTAAGCTATGGAACTGCATGCGCTATTTGCCGTGTTTTAGCAGCTTTTTGAACTGCTTTTTGCATCGCAGATGGAAAAATCAGGAGTGTTCCTGCTGCTGCTGTCAAGGCCACTTTAAAACTGGTGACGTTTGCAGATCATGTCAAAAAATATAAATAAATAAAAAACACACAAAAACAAGGATTTGATGATCCATCCACAGAGGGACTTCTTTCAATTATTTTGGCAGCATATGAAGAAGGAAGACTGCGTGCTGTCTACGCTTAGAGACTGTTCTCATATTGGCATGTTTCACAGCCAATGTGACACATTTGAATTTCAAAGTGCATTCATTCCCAGAGAAAGTTTCCAGAGTTACTTTCACAAAAAGCTATGAAAAGGTTTTGGTTTTTTTAAACTCAGTCAAATCCTAAGAGACATTGATTGTCAATGTCAATTTAGATTTGGTGTCCCCTCACATATGGCGCTTAATGCAGGAGAAAGCTGATAAAATTACTCTGTAATCCCCAATGAGAGATTTTCCTAAATAGCAGTGGGACACCGAAGGGAGCATGGATCAGTTTAGTCAATGAGCTGATGATGAAAGAATAATTGTCAAATGTTGTGATTAATTGATTAATCATTCGTGTATCTTTAGCACTAAATTACTCGATGTGTTGGTCCAACTAATGTGGCATTTTTCCAAGTCTCATCAAAGTCTATTATTGGACCAAATGTGAAAAGGATGGCTCAGCATGGCTTTCAGACATTGCTTGTCCACCACAGTGCCAAACACCTGCACTACACACAGCGCAATGCTATTAAGCTTTAATGACACCAGGATCACACAAAATACAGAAAATCAACACTGACAGAAGTTGATTAATAATAGATACGCTCTCAAGTGAAGAATAAATTTAAAGCTACATGTAGAGTAAAAAGGAAATGTGTGCAAATCCTATCCCACAGCAGTGCAAAAAATGTTCTCTGCATACATCAATCAATCAATCAATTCAATCAATTTTATTTATATAGCGCCAAATCACAACAAACAGTTGCCCCAAGGCGCTTTATATTGTAAGGCAAGGCCATACAATAATTACGTAAAAACCCCAACGGTCAAAACGACCCCCTGTGAGCAAGCACTTGGCGACAGTGGGAAGGAAAAACTCCCTTTTAACAGGAAGAAACCTCCAGCAGAACCAGGCTCAGGGAGGGGCAGTCTTCTGCTGGGACTGGTTGGGGCTGAGGGAGAGAACCAGGAAAAAGACATGCTGTGGAGGGGAGCAGAGATCAATCACTAATGATTAAATGCAGAGTGGTGCATACAGAGCAAAAAGAGAAAGAAACACTCAGTGCATCATGGGAACCCCCCAGCAGTCTAAGTCCATAGCAGCATAACTAAGGGATGGTCAGGGTCACCTGATCCAGCCCTAACTATAAGCTTTAGCAAAAAGGAAAGTTTTAAGCCTAATCTTAAAAGTAGAGAGGGTGTCTGTCTCCCTGATCCGAATTGGGAGCTGGTTCCAGAGGAGAGGAGCCTGAAAGCTGAAGGCTCTGCCTCCCATTCTACTCTTACAAACCCTAGGAACTACAAGTAAGCCTGCAGTCTGAGAGCGAAGCGCTCTATTGGGGTGATATGGTACTATGAGGTCCCTAAGATAAGATGGGACCTGATTATTCAAAACCTTATAAGTAAGAAGAAGAATTTTAAATTCTATTCTAGAATTAACAGGAAGCCAATGAAGAGAGGCCAATCAGGGTCACGAAGATAACTGAACTTGTCAGGGTTTGAATATTTGTCTGGTTTTCTGTTTTGTTTTCTTGGGTTTGTTTTGTTATTTTTATGTGTTGCTGTGTTTTATTTTTTTTTTTCTCTTGCGGGGTAATATAAGCTCACTGGGTGTTTGCTAGTCACCAGTTTGTTGTGCCTTGTGCCTGCGTTCCAGCTCTGTTCCTGCGTTCCTAGTCCTGCCTGCCTCATTGTGTGTACCTGACTTCTAACCTGTTGCCTCGACTACGCTGATTGCCTGATGATTTTTGGACTGCTGCTTTTTCTTGACTGCCTACTCGTGTACCAACCTCTGCTATCCACTCAGGTAAAGCCTTTTTACAACCAGAGCTCGCTGTTCGAGCCATGCATTTGTGTCCAGGAGTTCCTGACCATCCAGCCTGGTAGAACTTTATTGATAACAATCAAAGCTTTAGTTCATTGTTGCCACCTGAATTAATACAAGCTGACGTGTATGTCAGACCAACCTGATCTCACACCAAGTTAGTGATGGCATCCCGAAAACTGATTTAATCTACAACCCCAATTCCAATGAAGTTGGGATGTTGTGTGAAATGTAAATAAAAACAGAATACAATGATTTGAAGATCTTCTTCAACCTACATTCAATTGAATACACCACAAAGACAAGATATTTAATTTTCAAACTAATAGACTTTGTTGTTTTTGTGCAAACATTTGCTCATTTTGAAATGGATGCCCGCAACACATTTCAAAAGAGTTGGGACAGTGGCAACAAAAGACTAGCGAAGTTGATGAATGCTCAAAGAACATCTAATTGGAAACATGAGTGTCATAATTGGGTATAAAAGGATCCCCAAAAGGCTCAGTGATTCATAAGCAAAGATGGGGCGAGGATCACCACTTTGTGAACAACTGTGTGAAAAACTAGTCCAACAGTTTAAGAACAATGTTTCTCAATGTTCAGTTGCAAGGAATTTAGGGATTATATCATCTACAGTCCATAATATAATCAGAAGATTCAGAGAATCTGGAGAACTTTCTACATGTAAGCGGCAAGGCTGAAAACCAACACTGAATGGCCGTGACCTTCGATCCCTCAGGTGGCACTGCATTAACAACCAACATCATTGTGTAAAGGATCTTACTGAGTGGGGTCAGGAACACTTCAAAAAACCATTGTCAGTTAAGAAAGTTCATTGCTACATCTACAATTATTATATGGTATGGGATTTTGCCAACTTCTGATTAGCCCATTCGCCACTTTCTGAGCTGTACCATATGCCGAGTTGACCACTGGTGGAGCCGAGTAGATCACGCATGCAAAATGAGTACACCTCGCATGCAGTGTAGTGCTATCTAATAGAGCAATGCCTTCTATCAATAACGACCAATCGGATAACGCGATACAATGCCTACTTTGGCTGTCAGTTTGTTGACAAGATGGCAGAAGACAGGTTTGCGTCTGTTAGTCGACACTGACTTAAAACAAATTTTACACAAAAAAGATGCAAAGAACACCTACAAAAATACACAGTCAGCAGTCAACCTCTTTCACAAGCATGTCACTGAAAAGGTACATGCGCCCAACTTTGAAACTTATGACAGACGGATGTTTGACGGAGTACTCGGTCGATTTTATGCAGAAGCTAGACAGGCGAATGGCGAACTTTACAAGAAGACAAGGCTGATGACTCTTCGTCATGGACTGAACAGGCATCTCCAGTCAATCGATGGGATGTCAGTTGGTGCAGTATGACAGTAATAATAAAGATTTGAAACTTGAGATTGATTTTTCAGTTTTAGTATGTTTGACAAACTCCCAGTTTTCTTGTTTACCATATAATAAAGCAGTTATAGACTTTTGATTTCGGTGTACCCATGATTATGCGGACCTGGTCAGGCTGTCACAAGACCATCAAAAGTCTATAATTGTATAGTGCAAGTTAAAACTCTACCATGCAAAGCGAAAGCAAACGCCGCTACCTTCTCTGGGCCTGAGCTCATTTGAAATGGACAGATGCAATGTGGAGAAGTGTGCTGTGGTCTGATGAGTCCACGTTTCAAATTGTTTTTGGGAATCATGGACGTTATGTCCTCCGGACAAAAGAGGAAGAAGACATCCAGATTTTTACCAGCACAAAGTTCAAAAACCAGCATCTGTGATGGTATGGGGGTGTGTTATTGCCCATGGCATGGGCAACTTACACATCTGTTATGGCACCATCAATGCTGAAAGGTACATCCAGGTTTTGGAGCAACACATGCTGCCGTCCAAGCAACATCTTTTGCAGGGACGTCCCTGCTTATTTCAGCAAGACAATGCCAAGCCACATTCTGCACGTTACAACAGCGTGGCTTCATAGTAAAAGAGTGCGGATACTAGACCGGCCTGCCTGCAGTCCAGACCTGTCACCCGTTGAAAATGTGTGGCACATTATGAAGCGCTAAATATGACAACGGAGACCCCGGACTGTTGAACAACTGAAGTCGTACATCAAGCAAGAATGGGAAAGAATTCCACCTACAAAGCTTCAACAATTAATGTCCTCAGTTCCCAAATGCTTATTGAGTGTTGTTAGAAAGTGATGTAACACAGTGGTAAACATACCACTGTGCCAGCTTTTTTGAAATGTGCTGCAGGCATCCATTTAAAAATGAGCAAATATTTGCACAAAAACAATAAAGTTTATCAGTTTGAAGATTAAATATCTTGTCGTTGTGGTGTATTCAATTGAATATAGGTTGAAGAGGATTTGTAAATCATTGTATTCTGTTTTTCATTTACATGTTACACAATGTCCTAACTTCATTGGAATTGGGGTTGTATTAGTTTGTGATACTGTCACACATGTTTCATGTATTTCGAAATTTGGGGTAACACAAAGGGTACTGTTGGGGTTAGAGTCAAAAATAGTGCCCAAATCTTGACCATGTCATGAAAATGTGACATCACATCACATTTTGTCATGGTATTATCAAAGAAAAAAAATATGAGACTGGACTGGTCAGACATGTGGCAATCAAAGCTGAACAGAATGTAATGTACAGTTCAGTCCAAAAGTATTTTGACACTGGTATTTCACACATTTTAACTTGTTTATGCCATTTCAAATACAAAAACTACAAAAAATAAAAATTATCTTCCTTAAACTCAAACTCAGAGCAAATCTCTACAACTTGATATAAAATAATAAAAAATATAAATGCCAAGATGATGGGTTGCATGGGCTCCTTTGGTATAACACCTGTAAATAATGTTTTATTGCCACTTTTCTTCAGACAAGCCAGCGGATGGATACATGAATATTCCCAAGTCACGGAATATGTCTTAGACTTTATTTACATTAGTTATGAAGAAATACAAACAGTATTGTACTTTTGAGTAAATCTGTGTGGAGTAAAAAGTTCTCAAAAACTGAGTGACTCTGCAAGACGGAACAGTGAGGAGAGGCACCAAGACACCCAGACAACCCAGAAGAAGTTATCGGCTTCTGTGGCTGTGATTGGAGAAATTGTGCATCGTGCATGTTTTGCATTTTGTATCCCCAGTTATATAGCTTCATGATGAAGTGGTATAGAGGAGGATTGTATTAAAAAGAAGACCTGAAAGTTCAACTACAATTTGCCAGAAGGTACAACTGAGATGCAAGCCTAGATTTTGGTGAAAGAAAACCCTCCTGTGTATGGTTCGTACATGTATTGAGTGATGTGGACCAGTGTAGGTGACTGCAAATGTTTCAAGTTCAAGTAAGATAAGATACATTAAAAATACCCTTGTGCACCAGTCATGCATGTGTGTTGTTTTTAGTCCTGTGCCTGTCTGTCTATAAGTGAACAAAATAACTTTGACTTTCATCCAATCTGGATCACACTTACTGGAATTACTGAGGGGTCAGCTGAGGACAAACTGGTTTGCTTTTGAAAAGAAAATTAAAAGTCAAGGTCGTAGGACAAAGTGATTTTTTTTTTTTTTTTTTGCGTTTCCACCGCGAGGAGAACCCTGTTGTTTGGTGGGTGGAACACTTAAAAACTGATGAGCACATCACTGAGTGTGCGCAGCTCCGCTCAACACAGAGGCAAAACGAGTAATTTGAACTTTATTTTATTTTATTTCTTTGTGGATCATGGGTTTTTAATTTCATGCTTGCAGACAGAATGGACTGACACCTTTATGAATGAGGTGATGTGACTTTCAACTTCTTGTTGTGGCGCAAACACAGGCCCCTGTAGGTTGGGGGGGCGACAGCAGACAGCAATGGATTCACCTACAACAGCTGTAGCAGATGGGACACCGACCCCGTATCGACCCAGCCAACCATGATCTTCTGGAGCCACATGCACAAAATGCTGCTGTCGAAACCATGAGCTGATGGAGCCACATCCATAAAATGTCACTGTCGGAGCTGATGGAGCCAAGTGCGCAAAGGGCCAGTTATATTTACTCCATGTGTGAATTGTTTAATTGATTGTTTTATTTTTGATAGTTTGATCTTGATTTACTTAATCGTCTGTTTGCATGAGGATGCAGTAGTGTGGGTTTGCCATATGCCATGGTGTTCCACAGCTGTTAGTTGTGCCATTATGGACATAACAGCTATCCAGCTGTGCGTGCTTTGCTGACCACAATCACACTGCACTGCAGCCACCATTTGCAACCTCAGCTGCACCTCGACTATAAGCTCATGGTGTGGGGGACGACGACGCGTTTGAGCACAAAGAATGGATAACATTTATTTATGCAGAAAACGTGACCAGATTTACAGGTAAGAAAGTTTTATTGTGTTTTCACATCATGTGGTCCTCAGAAAGAGAGTTTAGGTGCATTTGAGTGGAAAATAGTGTTAGTTGTTGACGCGTCGCGGAGGATCAGCTGTTTTAACGTGCAGATACGGAGCAGCTCAGCTCAGAATTCTAAATAAAGGAGGAAAAAAGTATAAAAATGTCTTTGTAAAGCTCAGTGCAGGTGTGCTGATCACCGCGCTTTAAGAGGAGACGACGAGTCGAGCAGCTGCAAAAAACCTTGGATGAAAAGCTCACAGCTCACTTAAAGTGGGCAGTTCAGTCGAACCCCGACCTCCTGCCCACAGACCAAGTTTAATGCTGCTATCGACCCACAATGAAAAATAATAGTAACGCACAGTGACATGGAAAAGTAACTTTAATCTGATTACTGATTTGGAAAGATTAACGCGTTAGATTACTCGTTACTAAAAAAAAGTGGTCAGATTAGAGTAACGCGTTACTAAGTAACGCGTTACCGGGATCACTGCTCAGGACACTTCACACAAGTAAGGTCTAACCTTAGCAAATCCGAGAGTAAGCACACAAGTGACAGCGGTAAGGAAAAACTCCCTCTGACGATAGTAAGGAAGAAACCTCAATCAGACCAGACTCAAAGGGGCAGCCCACTGCTTAGGCCATTCTAATAATTACAAGGTTTTGCAAGTTGTACAAAACAGAACATAACACAACAAAATAAGATGCATTTGATGAGAGGTCTGTCCAGCCGTCCAGTCCACAGGCAGGGGCCATCCAGCAGTGCTCATACCATTCAGTGGGCCTGTTCCCACGGCAGAGTCCGTTCCATGTTCCACATCCTTTTCAGAAATTATGCAGTCATATCCAGCATGCGATGTCATGATGTTGTACACACTTTGGACAGAGAGGAAAAAAGCAAATCAGTCGGCCTGTAAAACTACACATAAGGTATAATTCATCAGCATGAAGCAACAGGAAAGCAGAGAAAATGCTATGGTGATCGCTGGCCACTAGCCCTAAGCTTCACTAGCAGACCCGGAATTTAGATAAAGTTGAGGCTGAGACCGGCTCCATTTACAAATAGAATTAATTTAAAAAGATAGGAAGCATAGCACCATGCTATGCCAGTATGCTACCCATACGAGAGGGAGAATAAATGTGTCTTAAGTCTGGACTTGAATGTCTCTACAGAATTTGATTGTTTTATTGCCGTACGGAGATCATTCCACAGAACAGGTGCACAATAAGAGAAGGCTCTTTGGCCTGCAGGCATTTTAGTCACCCTAGAGTGTGTGGTGTGCACTGAAGATTGTTTGTGAGGGGTGGTGGCCAAGTGGTTACTGCTCTTGGTTTCAGTGAAGAAGGTTCCCCGTTTTAAATCCCAGCCCTGCCAGATTTCTCCATGTAATAGTTGCATCAGAAAGGGCATCCAGTGTAAAACCTGTGCCAATTCAACATGCAGATCCACCTGGGATTTGCTGTGGTGACCCAAGACCAAAACAAGGGGGCAGCCGAAGGGATGTACTTACAAAAGATTGTGTGTATTTTGTGCAATTCCAGTGCACAAAATAGCACATCTTGTCCATTTAGCATGTTTGCTTTCATGAATATTCAATTTGGGTGTGTCCAGGGTTTAATGTGAGCTCGAATGAACTGCATTCTGGAACCTCAGACAAATAAATGAATAATTGAATTCAAACAAACAAGAGCGTTCATTTTTCATGTGCTGCCTGTCTCTACCTCAGCAGTATCAAGGTGTTCAACAAATCAGAGTGTGTTTTCATTACTAGCAGAGTGCTGAAGAGACAAAGGATGGTTGTGGTGAATGCTGATCTTGAAGAAATGGAGTGCTGTGAGTCAAATAAAAAATCAGCAGAAAGGACTTTCAACTTTTAAAATAAGTGATTGTTTCTTCTAGTTGGTGGGACAAAATGGCAGGTTCCTCCAGCTCAGGTGGAAAAATATGGTGTGTCAAGAAAGTATTCACAGTGCTTCACTTTTTCTACATTTTGTTATTTTACAGCCTTATTCTGAAATGGACAAAATTATTTTTTCCTCAAACTTTTACACACAATACTGCATCATGACAATGTGAAAAAATCTTTTTTCAAGATTTTTGCAAATTTATTAAAAATAAAAACAAAAACCTAACGAATCCACATGCGCATAAGTATTCAAAGCCTTTGCCATGAAGCTCAGAATTGAGCTTAGGTGCATCCTGTTTCTACTGATCGTCTTTTAGATGTTTCTACAGCTTAACTGGAGACCACCTGGGGAAAATTCAGTATATTGGAAATTATTTGGAAGGGTGCACACACAGCAAGTTTTGCAGAGTAAAATTTAAGTTAAATCAACTCTATCACAGTGTAAAATCAACTCTTATTGGAGTAGAAACACTTGATTTGACAAGACAGTAAAGCTGATTTCACTCTATAATAGTGTATTTTAAGGTATTTAGACTGGGACCAAATGTTATCCTAGCAGACTATATTTTACTCAGCAAAATTTACTGTGCACCTGTCTACATATAAGGTCCCACAGTTGACATTGCATGTCAGAGCACAAACCAAGCATGAAGTCAAAGGAATTGTCTGTAGACCTCTGAGACATGGTTGTCTTATGGCACATATTTGGGGAAGAGTACAGAAACATTTCTGCTGCATTGAAGGTCCCAATGAGCACAGTGGTCTCCATCATCCATAAATGGAAGAAGTTAAGATTCACCGGGACTCTTTTTAGAGCTGGAATACCGTCTAAACTGAGTGATCAGGGGAGAAAGGCCTTATTCAAGGAGGTGACCAAGAACCTGATGATAAGTCTGTCAGAGCTCTAGCATTTCTCTGTGGAGAGAGGAGAACTTTCAAGGACAACTTTATCTGCGGCAATCCACCAATCAGGCCTGCATGGTATAGTGGCAAGAGAGAAGCCATTCCTTAGTAAAAGGCACATGGCAGCCTGCATGGAGTTTCTCAAGAGGCACCTGAAGGACTCTCAGCCCATGAGAAACAAAATTCTTTGGTCTGATGAAACAAAGATTGAACTCTGTGGCGTGAATGCCAGGTGTCATGTCTGGAGGAAACGAGGCACGATGCCCACAGTGAAGCATTGTGGTGGCAGCATCATGCTGAAGTGAAAGGAATTGTCTATAGACCTCTGAGACAGGATTGTCTCAAGGCACAAATCTGGGGAAGGGTACAGAAACATTTATGCTATTTTGAAAGTCTCAGTGAGCACAGTGACCTCCATTATCCCTAAATGGAAGAAGCTCGGATCCACCAGGACTCTTCCTAGACCTGGTCGCCCATCTAAACTGAGCAATCGGGGGCAAAGGGCATCAGTCAGGGAGGTGACCAAGAACCCAATGGGCACTCTGTCAGAGCTCCAGCATTCCTCTGTGGAGAGAGGAGAATCTTCCAGAAGGACAGCCATCTCTGCAGCAATCCACCAATCAGGCCTGTATAGCAGAGTTGTCAGAGAGAAGCCAATCCTTAGTAAAAGGTGCATGGCAGCCCACCTGAAGTTTGTCAAAAGGCACCTGAAGGACTCTCAGACCATGAGAAACAAAATTCTCTGGTCTGATGAGACTATGATTGAACTGTTTGGTGTGAATGACAGGCATCGTTCTTGTGCCACCACCATGCCACTGTAGGTGAAGCATGGTGTTGGCAGCATCATGCTGTGGGATTTTTTTTCACCAGCAGGAACTGGGAAACTAGTCAGGATTGAGGGAAAGATGAATGCAGCAATGTACAGAGACATCCTGGATGAAAACTGGCTCAAGAGCACTCTTGACCTCAGACTGGGGTCTTTCAGCGGGACAATTGCCCTAAGCACACAGCCACGATATCAAAAGGGTGGCTTCAGAACAACTCTGTGAATGTACTTGAGTGGCCCAACCACAGTCCAGTCCAGAATCCAATTGAACATCTCTGGAGAGATTTGAAACTGGCTGTGCACCAATGCTCCCTATCCTACATGATGGAACTTGAGAGGTGCTGCACGAGGAATGGGTAAAACTGCCCAAAGATAGGTGTGCCAAGCTTGTGGCATCATCTTCAAGAAGACCTGAGGATGTAATTGCAGCCAAATTGTCTTCTCTGCTTTTTGTGGAAGCATTACAGCACCACATACAGGCCTGGCATAACTGTGATTTTGATACTGATGATTGATTCTGCAGTAGGTTATTATTGTTATAACTTCTATTGTAACTTATTGTTATTCATTTCTATTGTAATTGTGTATTTGCAGCCATTTTGGTGGATTAAATATGAATCAGTTTTAGGATTCTCATTTAATATTTAAAATTATATTGTAATACAATGAAAATGAGGTTGTGTTCTATGTTGTAGTGTTCAGAAGCAATGTCGTCATAATACCAGTTAGCTGAAAATAATGTGAATACAGTTATTTGCAATACTAACACTGGATTTTCCACTTTAACCACTGGATGAGTCCACCTGAGTGTTCAATATTGTTGATGTTGAAAACAGAAATAAGTGAGGATTGCAGAAACAGCATGATTTAGCAAGGCTAAAAGTACCTGTAATTTAGCATGTCTGCGGTGTTGTACCGTATCTGTAGACACGTAAATCTGATTGAGAGTCATCCCCCATGCGTTGTTTGGGAATGCATGGCTTTATTATCACTCAATAATCTCCTTGAACATAAAAACACCACAATTTAACACTAATTTATGTCACAATTTTGGCCTGATCTGGGGTTTGATTTGGGTTTTTCCTCTTTCATGTTCTGAGCCTTATGTCTTTTAGTCATGTATAGTCCCGCTTAGGTTATGTCTGGTCTTGTTTCATGTTCATGTCAGGTTGTCATGCTTATGTTATCATTAGTTTTGTTTCTGTTATCCTGGTAGTTGTCATTTATGTTCACTTAGTCACTTCAGTCCTAGTTTGTTTCTGTTCATTTATGCTTTGGTCTACAGTTCAGTTTATCACATTTTTGGTATTTTGCTTTTGTCACAGGTATTGGTCATTATTCATCTCTGATTATGTTCCATTTATTATTTATCTGTTAAGTCTTTTTATTTATATCTTATAGTCACTGGCTGTCATTCTGTTCATTATTCAGTCTTAGTTTATACTGTCATCTCACCATTGTTTATTGTATTGACTTTTATATTTTGATCCATCTCACTCCAGTTATTGTTAAGATAATTGATTTCTTTGTTTACTGCCATTTTTGTTCTGTCAGGACTGATTTATATGTTTCTATTTTAGCTCTGTTCATTGTTCTATGTTTCTTTCGTGCCAGCCCAAATATGTTCCCACTCCATATCACTGCACCAGCCATTGTGTTTTTGTCTCACACTTTGTCTGCTTTGTATTTTCCCTCACTCCCGCTCTTGCACTTGCTCACATGTCTATGTTACTTTCATCACTCCTCTGTGTTTTCCTGCCTTCACTCTCTTGCACTTACCTTTGTCTTCCCTGGTCACACCCCTTTCCAGAACCTTCCCTGACACCTGTGTCTTGCTCCACTAATTACATCACCAGTTATTTAAACCATCACAGTCTCACAGCTCACTGCCAGTTTGTTGTCGCTCTATGCACACATCCCAGCCTTTGTATTTCGTCATGATTTCTTGCCTTGCCGTGTACCGTGTTTTGCTTTGTTTTCCTCGACCGTGCCTTTTTGCCTCACCCTTGATAACTCTGTTTGCTCGTGCCTGTGAACCCTGCCTGAATATGACTGCGTTCTTGCCAAACCCATATTGTGTTTCTGCTCCGCCCACTGATCATCTGTGTGCTGAACCTGAGCCTGGAATAAAGACCTTGATTACTGACACGCCTAAACCAAGTCTGGGAGTCTGCTTCGTGGGTCCAACCACTCCTGGTGTTGGGCAACCGCCCGCCTTGACAGAACAAACTGGCCAGTACATGGGCTCCGCAGGCTTCACCCTCTCCTCAGATGCCGTGGCCATGAAACCTGACATTGAGGTGATAAAAGAGATTTTTTCTGACCTCTCATTTTTTTTATATGTTTTCGTGACTGCGTTGCTCCCAGAGAAAAGTTTGACTACCTGGAGCAAGCCTGGCAGTTGGTGGAAACAAACTCCTGGCTTTATGACCTTTTTCCAGAGCTTCTGAGCCTGGACCATGTATTTTGTGAACAGAAGCGTCCAGATTGGATGAAGCATCCGGAGGCCTATCTGCCATCAAAGGACGACGAATCTGACTGGACAGATGTGGACGAAGATGAAGATTGTGAGTCTGAGCAGACAGTTCTACAGAACATGGCAACATCCTTATTCAACATACAGGACTTATTTTTTGATTATCAGGACTGCTACAGTAAGCAGGATAAAAAGCGCATTTTTTCAGCTCTTGACAAGATCCTTTTAGCTGATCCAGAGCTGCTCACCAGATTCCCGGACCTGAGAGACATTAAAAAGATGTTTGAGCAGGGTGAGGCCCCTTCCTGCATTGAGGACCACATGGACATTTTGTTTGAGCTCATTGCCGCCTGTTACGAGGAGCCGCGCGTCATTACGCTTTCAGACGCTGCTCTCGCTCCAGCCTGGTATGACATAACACCAAAAACAGCTTTCCTGCCTGCTACTCCAGCAATGCTGCCTCTGAGATGGAACCCACCTCAGGTCCCACCAGTTCCTGCTCCTCGGCGCTCCACGGTAAGGGAACCGACAGAGCAGCCTCAGACACGAAGTGCATCTCCACAGCTGTGTTCCATGCAGACAGCGGCTTCACCTCTTCCTCCCATCCCCGCTCCACGCAAGCTGCATCTTCCTCAGTTGCTGCCCTCGGGTCTGAGTAGCTCTGCGCCCCTAAAGCCTGAAGCTTTAACGTTGCCGGAACACTTGGCAGTGGAAAGTTCTCTGGAACTTTCAGTTCCACTTCCTGAAGCCACCGTTAAGCCATCAGGAAAATCCATGACACTGCAGCAAAGCACAGCACGCGAGCTCAGAGTCTCGGCTACGGTATCTGTAGCAACGGCAACAATGACACCGCTCCATCAAGTCGCTCAATCCTCTACAGTTCCACCGTCCAAAACTTCAGTGGGCACCATGACGGCGAGCATTTTCGTCGAGTCTGCCTCGGCGCGTGTGGCGGTGGAGGTACCAGCGGAGCATGCACCGCTAACTTCCACAACAATGCTGACGTCATCAGAACGGCCTTCTCAGCCTGACATGAAGTGGTCGTTACCAGCCGCGCCCACGACGCCTCCTCCTCCTTCAATGGAGCTCATGTCTCTGGGATCTCCTGCCATGCCCACGAGAGCGTCAGAGCTCACGTCACCAGGATTTCTTACCACGCCTACATCGCCGGAGTTATCGCCTCCTGCCCTCCTGAAGACGTCATCTAAGGGCTGTAACTGTGGGATGGTCAGTGACTTTTCTCTTTTGTTTTTGGTTATGCTCCTCTGTTCCCATGTTTATAGAACAGGCAGAGATCTGTTAAAAATGCTGCACCTAAACCTGAAAATGTTTTTATGTGGATCCGGGGGTTCTCTGTTTAAGATGCCACAACTGAACCTAAAATGGCTTTCTTGCAAATCGCTTGAGAATTGCCACGCCAGAGCTTGAGATGGTTTGCATGTCAGCGTTTTCTGGAGTTAATGATTGCTGTCTGTTTAATATGGAGCTGCCAGCTCCTTTCCTTTTTTGTACCCCTTTCTGAGAAAGCTTGTCATTTTGTGGGATTAAATTCCACTCCTGTTTTTGCTGAGACCTTTCATAAGTTCCCGAATGGCATTTCCCGCTCTGCTCAGGTTCTGAATTTACTTGGAGTAATCTGTTATTTTCTGTGTTTTTTGCCTAAAATGATTTCCATGTGTTGCTCATTTTTTGGTGAGAGTTTCTTTCTGCAGCTGAGTTTCACATCTTACGCTTGGATGCAAGACCTTTTGGGATTTTGGTTCGGGCATCTGTGGGCCTTTCTTCAACCCTCCATTTCCGCACACCTTAGCGTATTTATGAATTTATTTCAGCCTAATCAGAGTACGTTTTATTAATGGTTTAAGCAGTCAGTTGATTGGATTTGGGGTACAGATATGGATTATGTTTTTCTGGTTAATTGGTTTTTGGAGTCTGATTGGATATGTGCTAGTCATTGGTCCTATGTGATAGTCGCGGTTCTGCTAATTTATCTGTTTTTATGGCTTCCCTATTTGGTGAACACCTCCTTCAGGCATTTAGCCCTTTCCCTATGGGGGTCCCTGTGTTTCCGCTCAACACCTGTTCCTCAGGGTTCCTCGGATGACACCTGTGTCTTGTTCCACTAATTACATCACCAGTTATTTAAACCATCACAGTCTCACAGCTCACTGCCAGTTTGTTGTTGCTCTATGCACAAATCCCAGCCTTTGTATTTCGTCCTGATTTCTTGCCTTGCCGTGTACCATGTTTTGCTTTGTTTTCCTCGACCGCGCCTTTTTGCCTCACCCTTGATAACTCTGTTTGCTCGTGCCTGTGAAACCCTGCCTGAATATGACTGCGTTCTTGCCAACCCCATATTGTGCTTCTGCTCCGCTGACTGATCACCTGTGTGCTGAACCTGAGCCTGGAATAAAGACCTTGATTACTGACACACCTAAACCAAGTCTAGGAATCTGCTTCGTGGGTCCAACCGCTCCTGGTGTCGGGCAACCGCCCGCCTTGACAATTTATAGCAGCCCAAAAAGTTAGTGTTTGGTAATATCTGTGCTGATTCTTTATTTTATGTTAGCTATCAAGTATTTGTGTTATTTGTTTGGAAGTTCTGAGAAATATAAGTTAAGTTTTACTTCATCATGTGTCCAAGTTTCAGACACAGGGAGATCTTCCCTGCGTCAACCGGTCAATCACATATTGCGCTTAATGATGATGTCATCATGCTCTTCTCGCCTAAGAGAGACGGAGTGTGACATGCTTGGCTCCACTCTCTGTGGAGGACGTTGAGGATTTATTTTTATTCACTTTATGGTGGGAGGTTTGGCGCTGACTGGTTTGTGCGCTGACCTGACAAACAGGAATATTAGCACAATGGCTCTTGTTAGATTTGTGAGAATCTACTGAATCTACTGGTACCTTGTTTCCCATGTAACAATAAGAAATATACTCAAAACCTGGATTAATCTTTTTAGTCACATATCGCATACCAGGTATCATGGATCAGTTTGGATATGTCAGAATACTTGAAGAGGTCATGTTGCCTTATGCTGAAGAGGACATGACCTTGAAATGGGTGTTTCAACAAGACAATGACCCCAAGCACACTAGTAAATGAGTAAAATCTTGGCTCCAAACCAACAAAATTAATGCCTCGCAGATGGGAAGAAATCATGAAAAACTGTGGTTATACAACTAAATACTAGTTTAGTGATTCACAGGATTGCTAAAAAAGCAGTTTGAACATAATAGTTTTGAGTTTGTAGCGTCAACAGCAGATGCTATTATTGTGAACACCCCCTTTTCTACTTTTCTTACTAATAGCCCAATTTCATAGCCTTAAGACTGTGCATATCACGAATGCTTGGTCTTGTTGGATTTGTGAGAATCTAATGAATCTACTGGTACCTTATTTCCCATGTAACAATAAGAAATATACTCAAAACCTGGATTAATCTTTTTAGTCACATAGCACTACTATTATTCTGAACACGACTGTATAACGTTCCCTCTGATCATGTGAAGGTGAAGGTGAATGTATTCAAATCAGAGTAACTGTACTGTCATTGGTACACACATTTGAAGATCATTGCCTAAAACCAACAGTTGAATCCAAGCTGTGCTGAATGTGGACTTAGGTCACACACTGCACATTTCCCATGTAAAACCATTCTCAAGGAATATTAATTTTTGATTTGGTAATTGATTAATAATTATATTTCAGTCAGAATATGTATTTTTCCTATTCTGTGCATGCCTGCAAGTGGCTTATTGAACTTCATTTTGCAGTTAAGACAATTAACTCATACTTCTGTCTCTGTCATGTTACCATCAGCCGCAGTTTGTAGTTATTCTTAGTAAATCACCCACAAACCATTCTTCACCCCAAAGTATCAAAGCTTGGATTACCCACGCTCATTATTATGGGATCTTAGTATATCAGGCTCTTAATTTGCAATGTCTCAGTCCACCCGACTGTGAAAGGCTGTGCTTGGCTGGTGAATTAACCTGCACCAAACTGGCATGCCATCCAGTGGTCATCACCGCCTCTTATCTGCTACATGCAATGGATTACAGAGGCAAGCACTTGCACCAGTGTGGTGCCAGTGTGGTTGATATAGGACTTACTTAACTTTCTGACAACAATAAATTTGAAGAACCTCTATAATTTGTAAATATCCCCTGCTTCAAGTTAGGTTTGCAATGTGTGGGTGGACCTGAATGTTGGCCACCAATTATTTTTAATGATTCCTGAATGACTAGGCAGAGATTGAGAGGTGCCTTTCAACTGATTTCATTTATTTAACCATAACAAACAGTCTCAAGCATGGGAGAACTTTAAATAAAATGGGAAAATATGAGGGCTCAAAGCATATTTTGGTTTCAGTATACCACATCATTGAAAATACTGTATTTCTCACATATTTTTGTCTTTATCTTTGTTGTTGGCATGACTCAGGAGATTCATAGAGATGTATGCCACGTATTATCTTAATTCAAACTGCCCACGGATTTTCACTGTGTTTTGATTTGCTATTACATAAAAGTGTGCAGAGGAAAGAAGTAAATTTCTGACTCTCTCCTACTTATTGAAAATAATGATGTGTGTTATTGGTACTCCAACAGTGGAGTTATGTGCTCTCTCAGTACTTTTAAAGCCAAATCCATTAACCAACAATGAATGTTGGAACTATATGATCACTTCATCTTTGTTTGTTTTTGTACATGCCAATCAATAGTAGTCTGGGTCACTACCGGAACATGGCTTTGGAAGTGGAAAACAACAAACAATGAAGCATGCTTAATTCAAACTCAAAACCACAAATATTGAGACAGAGAGAAAAAGAAGAGCATGCTTTTTCTACATTCATGCATTTTGCTTTCTACAGTTTTATGTGGACTTGTGATCATGTTGTTTGAATTTTAGAACTCGACCATTGCTAAACAATCAGAAAATAACTTTATGTCTCTGATTTACAGTCGGGTAAAAAAGTATTTAGTCAGTCCCTGATTGTGCAATTTCTCCTACTTAGAAAGATGAGAGAGGTCTGTAATTTCTGTCACAGGTACACTTCAACTATGAGAGACAAAATGAGAAAAAAAAATCCAGAAACTTTAAGAAACTTTTCTGTCCTCCACCTGTTACCTGTATTAATGGCAACTGTTGGAACTCGTTATCTGTATAAAAGACACCTGTCCACAGCCTCAAACAGTCAGACTCCAAACTCAACCATGGCCAAGACCAAAGAGCTGTCGAAGGACAACAGAAAGAAAATTGTAGATGTGCACCAGGCTGGGAAGAGTGAATCTACAATAGTCAAGCAGATTGGTGTGAATAAATCAACTGTGGGAGCAATTGTAAGAAAGTGGAAGACATACAAGACCACTGATAATCTCCCATGATCTCAGGCTCGATGCAAGATCTCATCCTGTGGGGTCAAAATGATTATGAGAACAGTAAACAAAAATCCCAGAACTACACAGAGGGACCTGATGAATGACCTGCAGAGAGCTGGGACCAAAGTAACAAAGGCTACACACTATGCAGAGAGGGACTCAAATCCCGCAGTGCCAGGCATGTCCCCCTGCTTAAGCCAGTACATGTCCAGGCCCATCTGAAGTTTGCCAGAGAACATATAGATGATCCAGAAGAGGACTTGGAGAATATCAGGTGGTCAGATGAAACCAAAATAGAACATTTTGGTAAAAACTCAACTCGTTGTGTTTGGAGGAAGAAGAATGCTGAGTTGCATTCCAAGAACAGCATATCTACTCTGAAGCATCGGGGTGGAAACATCATGTTTTGGGGCTGTTTTTACTGCAAAGGGGACAGGACGACTGATCCGTGTTAAGGGAAGAATGAATGTGGCCATGTATCATGAGATTTTAAGCCAAAACCTCCTTCCATCAGTGAGAGCACTGAAGATGCAACGTGGCTGGGTCTTCCAGCATGACAATGATCCCAAACACACCGCTTGGGCAACGAAAGAGTAGCTCCGTAAAAAGCATTTTAAGGTCCTGGAGTGGCCAAGCCAGTCTCCAGACATCAACCCTATAGAAAATTTGTTGATGGAGTTGAAAGTCCATGTTGCCAAGCGACAGCCCCAAAACATCACTGCTCTAGAGGAGATCTGCATGGAGGAATGGGACAAAATACCAGGTACAGTGTGTGCAAACCTGGTGAAGACTTACAGGAAACGGTTGACCTCTGTCATTGCCAACAAAGATTATGTTACAAAGTATTGAGTTGAACTTTTGTTATTGACCAAATGCTTATTTTCCAACATAATTTACAAATAAATTCTTTAAAAATCCTACTATGTGATTTCCTGGATTTTTTTTTTCTCATTTTGTCTCTCACAGTGGAAGTTTACCTATGACGAAAATTACAGCCCTCTCTCATCTTTCTAAGTAGGAGAACTTGCACAATCAGGGACTAACTAAATACTTTTTTGCCCCACTGTAGTACATTTCTGTGCTTAAGCATCCTCTCTCATGGACCACATTTACTGGATAGTGTGCTGGACCACCTCCCTCACTGTGTTCTTTTTTACAATCTAATTCATGCAAAATCCTTGCCACAGAGTTGTGTGGTGAAGTGACTGAGTTGAGTTTTAGAATGTAACTGCTGTGAAGCAATAAGAAAGTGGTTTACTTCTTTGATTTAGGACATTTCTCAGTGGAAATGATGTCTCTCTTACTGACAACCATGCCTAATTCTAATCCATCATCAATCCAGCATCCATTATCCATCCAGCAAGTGGCAGACATGGCAATGGGTTCCATCCATTCATCACTTTTCTATACCCGCTTACTCCATGTAAGGGTCAGGGTATGCTGGAGCCTATCCTAGCAGTCATAGGTTGTGAGATGTGGTACACCCTGGACAGGACACCAGCCTATTGCATGGCCACATATATACCAACAAACACATTCACACCTGCAGGCACACCTATGGTCAATTTAAAGTTTACAGTTTCTAGTTCACCTAATCTTCACGTCTTTGGATGTGGGAGGAAGCCAGAGCACCTAGAAAAAAACCCACGCAAACATGGGTAGAACATGCAACCTCCACACAGAAAAGGCCCCAGGTAGGAAGCGTTCCCATGACCTTCTTGCTGTGAAGCAACAGTGCTAATCACTAATCCACCATGCTGCTATGATTATAGAATAATATATATATATATATATATATATGGCCTAGTGGCCTCCCTGCATGTGCGTGTGTGTGTATGACTTCAATCACAGAGAAACTGGGGAGAGATGACGTTTACATTTGGTATGCTTATATATTTTGGATCAAGGATGAATGCTAAGAAAACAGAAAGTTAATAGGACTAATATTTTTGGAGAAATTAGTGATATTAGCTAACAAGAGTGAACAAAGGACATTGTGCTGCAATGCACCGTGGGAGTCTGGGGGTTTTAAATGTTGTTATTGTGGTTAGTTTAACAGTGTTGTTAGTTTGATTTCTTGTCTTTTTGTAGTTCAGTTGGTTTAGTCAGTTTAATTGTCATGTTGCCATGACTATGACTGAGTTAAGTGTCATGTTACTGTTATCATGAGTGAAAACTGTACTGCACTTGATGTCTTCTGCCATCGTCTCTATTTGTGGCTCTGTAAAAACAGAAACACCTGCTCATGATAGAATACAGAAAAGACATAAATCTCTGGGTGCTTGTGTGCATGTGCATGCGTGCGTGCATGCGCATGCGTGTGTGCATGCGTACATGTGTATAACTTCAGTCACAGACAAACTGGGGAGAGTGGACATTTGCCATTTGGTATGCTTATGTAGTTTAAGTCAAACATGACCAAAATGCCAAAAATGGAACATTGATAGGAATAGTATTTTTGGAGAAACTACAGATGTTAGCTTACGACACTGAATGAGTGTGTGCGTGTGTGATTTTAGTTAGTAACTTCAATGTAAGTACATAATATAATTGTAAATACATGGATGGCGCACACTTGTTTCCATTGTGGTCCATTTATAATCAAATGACAAAATAGAAGTAATAATACAATAATAATACTGATAATAATAATAATGATAATAATAATAGTGTGTATATGATAACAAGAACCTAAACAATTTATAAATATATCAAGACAGGAATAATAATTAATATTAAAAAAATGATGTAATTAAGAGGAAACAAAAGGGTTGAGTTCTTCTTCTAAAAATTGTTGAGGTCTAATGTTTTAAAAACATTCTGGACTCACACTCCATTCCAACTCATTATGCAAGCTTTACTTAATTAATTAACACCCTTGAAAAATGTCAGCTACCTATTTTTTTTTTAAACACTACCCAATCTGGACCTATGGATCCCCATGGGCAACACTCTAGTATATATATTAACAATACAAAGGAACTTTTTGGATTGATTTGGTGCATCAAAGTTTCACAGATTTTAATGAGTTGGTCCTCATTGTATGCAGTTTAGATTTGTGGAGTTACAAGATGACAGCATTTATTGTCATGTTAAATTGGAGGGGATGGACTCCTGTATCTATGTGCCTACTGCAGTTTACAGGATCCATAATTAGGCTTTGGAAAAACTTCAGAATAACTCAAAGAGAGAACATTTTGACAAAATTTTATGGAGAGCTGAACTTTTACCAGGGAATAGCAGTAAACATTTGAAACATGTCTACAACTGATTCAAAATCTGTGCTTCATCTCTTCTATTACTATGTCATGAACTGATCTTACAATGTTACAATGATCTGTACATATACTGCACAAAGAACTACAAACCATCTGTTACTCGGTGGAGGAAACCATAGTTTTCCATTATTTCTCAGGTGGGGGCTTGTGCCATCTGAGTGCTATACCCGTTGCAGCTTTACATGATGCAAATCCTCATCAACACAAAATAAAGCACATTTTTTCCCTCAGGAAAAGCATTGCATCACCATGGCAACAGTAGCATATCCTGATTTTAATATTTAGATAAAGCCAGCGTGCGATCCAGCGATGCCACAGGATTGTGATTTTCTCTTCAAATCCATGTGATGGTTGATATATGCCACATGGGAATTGAAAGAAATATTACTCTGTGCCAGGGTTTGTTGTTCACACCGATAAGAAAACATCAGATCTGTGTATGAGGGAAGTAATCTGAATGGGAGAGCATCGAGTTTGAGCGAGAGAGTGAACTTTGTGAGTGGCAGCGTTGACAAAGTATCATCATGTGGAAAATCCAGTCTGCTACACAGGAGAGGCTCTGCTGCCTCTGGACACCGCGACATGTTCGCTCTAATTCCTGTGGCAGAGGTGTGTGTGTGCATGTGCAGGTTTGTGTTAGTGTGCCACTTTGTGTTAGTATCCGTGTGTGTCTTCAGATGCTCGGGGGTATATGTGCATGCTTTTGTAGGTGATGGAGAGTCCACTCCTGCAGAAAGGCAGAGGGAAATGCATCACTCCAAATAACAGTGTTTAGAGTTGGCAGCAAAGGAGGGTAGGAGCTGCTGAGCCTTTGGGGGGAGATAGTAGGCGGACAAATGCATCACGCACCCTTTCCACGGACTCTACCGACAGCAACCTTTTGCTCATATAAAGACGATAATGAATCAGGGCGCAGACGGATGTCAGAGAGAGCTGCTTCCTCCCACCCTGTTCTCCAGCCCAGCAGGTGGTCTGCAGTTTCTGCACTCCTCAGAGAGTGAGTCAGAGCCTGAGTTACTGCCTTTAACACGAAGACCGAGCCTGGGTACTGTACATCCATCCCAACACACGCTAACAAAGCCAACAGCCAAACTGCCTCGTTTACATCAGGCCCTTCACTTTCTCACGGCACAGCTGCTCCCAGAAGAGTCGCAGGACTCTGGGAGCACACTGATCGATTTCAGGAGAACACACAAATACTGTCCGAGAACGGCCGTGAGGTTTATGGTGCAGTGATGCACAGCATACTTTATTTATTACTGCATTTACTACACTGGGCCTGTGATGTTCCAAAGCCTGTGGATGACTTTATAAAGAAGCTAGAATGGGCACTCAAGAGTACAACACTAATGCTGCCTACGTGTTTGACTCTGATTCATCCAAATTAATTATGTGTGAGTTTATTTATTTATATGTGTGTATGTGTATATATATATATATATATCGACCTGAGGAGGGCGTTTGAGCCCTTTAGCATAAGTGGACTGTCTCAACTCCTGAAGGATGGCTGCCCCCCAAAACTGCTCACCTTTGTCTAATCCGTTCATGAGGATATGCACAGCATGTTGTGCTATAGCGGAGCAGTATCAGAGCCATTCCAGATCAGCAGTGGAGTCAAGCAGGGGTGGGTGTTCGCCCCAACACTCTTCGGCAGTTTGTTTCCATGCTACTGTACTATGCATTCATCAGCAACAAGGATGGAGTCCATCTATACACGCATTCCAACAGAAGGCTCTTCAACCAGGCGACACTCAGAGTGAAGACCAAGGTCCAGTGTATCACCATCAGAGAGGCCCTCTTTGCTGACGACACTGCTCTGGCAACCCACACAGAAGAAGCTTTTCAACGATTAGTGGATCGCCTTGCACATGCATGCTGCAAATTTGGCCTCACCATCAGCCTCACGGAGACTGAAGTGATGGCACAGGGCACCAACTTCCCACCCAACCATCCAGATTGGGGACTCCAACCTTAACCCTGTCAGCCAATTCCAGTACCTGGGGTCGATGATCTCGTCCAACGTTTCCCTTGAGTCTGAGACCTACTCAAGGATTGCCAAGGCTGTGGGGGTGATATCCAAGCTCCAAAAGAGGCTTTGGTCCAACTAGAAATTGAAGGATGACACCAAGATGCAGGTCTACAGAATTTGTTTTCTCAGCACCTTGCTCTAGTGTTGCCACAGTTACTTTGAAAAGTTACTTTATTAGTTACTTTCTTAGTTACTTTACACAATTACTTTACACCATTACTTTATTAGCAGCTGTATGCAGTTGCTTTATAAGGGCTGCCAACAACTTGCAACTAATGAGTAATTTAACAAATAAGGTAACTAGTAATCTAACTTGGTTACTCTTAAGATTGAGTAATCAGCAAAGTAACTAATCAGCAAAGTAACTAACAGTTACTTTTCTGAGTACTCAATCTTAAAAATAACTAAGTTAGATTACTAATTACTTTATTAGTTAGCAACTGCCAACAAGTTGTGCACAGCTGCTAATGAAGTAACTGTAAAATATAACTGTTTAACCCTCTGGGGTCCGAGGGCATTTTTTGGACAGTTCACTCGCCTGGCATAAATGTTTTATTATTACTGTTAACAGCTCTCCCTGCATCCCACAATCAAGTTTTATGTCTCTTTTTTCAGGACAACCTGTGCTTTCACAATATATATGCTTTTGTTGTGTTTTATAAGTGTAATAAAGGTTTACAGTCAAAAATAGGCAAGGAAAAAATAAAGTGAAAAATAATTTTCCACACACATTTATTCAAAACACACAGCAAACTATAATAAACAACTGTTTTGACACTTTATAAAGGTAATTTGGGCTCTTGTGTGAAAGACTGTACAAAACAAAGGTTTAAACAATAAACACAAATGCACATTTTGAACAATATATACAAAATGGTCTATGCATTTTATTGTCCACTGATATGGTAAACAGTGCTTTACGCAGAGAAAGCAACAGAGTTATCCAGTAACATTCACATGCAAACTAGTGGAGCAATACTGATAGTTACACACTCTTTGTTTGAGCACGTGATATTGTCATCAGAGGCTCTCCGTCTGCTCACTTTCACTGTGTATAATGGCGCAGGATGCACTGAGTATGTACTAATAGTATGTACTCATTGGAGCACCCAGGGGGATATTCAAATGGGCCAACTAGTAACATATCACTCCTGAAAATGATCTGTGGCTTTTCACGTGAGGTAAATCTACTCTATGATTGGATTTTGGAAAACCATGTGACAGTGAACCAATTCCGATTGGACACTCACATTGTACACGTCATCACACAGCTTCTATATGGAGTACAAAGATGGTCGATGTCTGGCTCGAAAGTCCACGAAGTTAACTTTTCAGAAAAAAAAAGTAAGTTTCTACCTCATATCATTAAAAAGTTATTTATAATTTAGTAAAGCTTGTCTTAGCCATCGTATATGACAGCGTCGGCACCAGAGGGTTAAAGTAACTAATAAAGTAACTTTTCAGAATTACTTTGGCAACACTGCAAATTATTTCACAACAAGATTATATGTATAAAAGTCAAAATTTGCTCCTGTTGTTAAATGTATCCAACATGTTTTTTTGCAGAGGTTCATGTTTGCTTGACCCATTGATACACTGCCCCCATGATTTCCAGTGGTACTGTTCTGTATCCATAAGCATTCAGAAAATGTGTGGAAATATGGATTAAATGAACGCAGTGTGGGGCAGAAGACTCTATCCATACCCAAATTTAATGTTGAGCATAAATGAGGTTTAAGTTACTCAAAAGTAAGTCCCTTCGGCTGCTCCCTTGTTTGCACTTGGGGTCGCCACAGCAAATCCGAAGTGGATCTGCATATTGATTCGGCACAAGTTTTACGCCGGATGCCCTTCCTGATGCAACTCCACATTACATGGAGAAATGTGGCAGGGGTTTGGTTTGAACTGGGAACCTTCCGCACTGCAACCAACTGCACTAACCACTTGGCCACCACCCCTTAAGTCTATTACACAGTTGATTTGAAAACCTTTTGCTCAAAATTAGATTTGAAAACTTTTCTATTTTTGTTTTTTGTGTTTGATCTGTTATTTTTCCTCAAGCTTTTCCTGCAGAAGTGTGTTTAAAAAACACAGAACATCACACATCAGTATAACGGCATTTTCAACACAATATACTGCACAGGAAAGTTGTCAGATCCCGCTTTATATATATATAAACCAGCTCTCCGTCTCTGGGGTCCGACCTTCGTGTCTCCACGGGTATTACCCAACAGGGCTGCACAAAGGCTGTTTAAGCTGGTGGCGAGGAGATTCGTCTAGCCGCTCACTGCCTCCATCCGGACGTCCACCCCGCTGACGCTGATCTCGCACCCCGGTCGAATAGCCTTCTTCTGGAACCAGGATACGAGCCGGCCACGCCCGTTAATGGCAGCTCTCCTCTTATGGATCAGGGCTCTTGGAATGTTGCTAGATTTTAAATTCAGTAACTCATACAGTGAGTCCCCAGGATGCGTTAATTTCATTAAAAACCAGACTAACCTTTTAGAGCACTTTTGATGTTATACACCCAAAAAACTTTAACTTTTACACCTTAAGAAGAATCAATAAATCCAATGTCCGAGCCGTAACACTTTAACTGCATGCTTGGAAATTTATTGCAGGTTTGCAAGTGCTGACAACATAATCAAAATCGGTCATATGATGATAATTTCACAACAATAATTCAAATATAATCAGAATAATAATTGGCAGAGATTTTTGTTTCTGATTCAATAATGCTGTCTGATCTTACATTGGCTGGACTGGATTAACTTCTTAACAATTTTTCTAGGAGTGAGGGAAGGAGGTTTTTTGATCTTAAAATCCCCAGTTCGATGAACTTGATTTCCTCTTCATCAGCTATTAGTTGTTAGCTGACCACGATCCTTGTGTGATGTTGTTATCCTTCAGGAAATAAATCCACATAAGAGTTTATTCCTTCTTCAATCAACCAAAAGTTGATCTAATCCACTCTGGTATGATGTGATGATCCTTGAGAGAGAAAACGTTGAAACTTCCCCACTCAGACTTAAGGCCAGTGATTATTCTCCAATGCTCTGCTACTCCGTGACTGGACGGCCTGAGTGGGAGTTGAAAACTCTCTCAAATAATCTCTTATGTCTCCAATACGTATATCCTTCTGAAGACACTATAGTGTCAGCTCGTATTTGATCAAACAAAAGAGAATGCCAAATCACGGTTGCCTCAGCCTCAATTTTCAGGTATGTTGCTGTTGGTACCTGGGGCACAAAAGATGTATCCTTCCGTCCCATTATTCCTCATGCCACTTGAACAGCGAAGTTGCTGCTATAACACGTCGGGCACCACAGAGTCGGTGTTACCTCCCAGAAGTAGATCGCTTGTTCCAGGGTGGCTTGACAATGAATACATCTTATATCCCCCTACAGTGTAAGAGGAAACATTAGTCTTTTAACGATTATATTGCAAGCAAGCAAAAGAGTTTGTTGGGATTATTCAGATGCACGCCAGAGCTGCCTCATGATCACCGTAGGAGAGTGGGACGGTGATGACGTTACCATTCCCGCTGTAGCTGAAGGAGCTGTACGCGGGAAGCAAGCATCATAGGTCGTAAACCATAACAGCAGGAGTAGTTGACTAACCATGGACAGCCAGTATAAGGATGATAATATTCCCCATCCTAAGGCCCAAATTATGATAAGTCCAAGTTTGTAGAGCCATGGTTTCTTGCGTTGTACAGCTCCAGTTAACGTAGCTATGTACGCCAATAAGGTCAGGGCCATCACAGCTTCGCACACAATGTCAGCTATTACTGCCGGGGTGTAAAAGATTGCTGTCATATCTATCACCATCCAAATTGTAATCGATGTGTACTGCCATATTCCCCAACAGTCAAACTGGAGATTGAAGCGACCGAGGACATGAGTGATGAATAAAGACAACCCTAAGTCACTCTGACCGTAGTGCAGATTGATGATCGCCAATCTGACACATCCATGTAGTAGCGTTACTATTCGCAGTGGTTGTCGTAAGTCCCAACGGCCGACACAGCAGTATAGCAGCCATATTAACAGTAGTGCAATAAACTCCACTCTACTCACTTTGAAGATGGTGTCATTTATGCCGCCAGTTTTGTTGGACATTGTGCTCTCTTATTTTCTTTACTTATCTTCTTAAGTTGGTATACTGTTATGTAGATGCTTCTTCCTTCTTCGCTCCCCCAAGGCAGAATGAACAGGGCGTGTCTCGGCGTTGAGCTTTGTAGGCTCCATAGCTCCTCCCCTAACGGAGGAGGGGCTCCATTTCACTGCGTTGTGTGCTCCTCCCACACAAGCGCAGGGCGGTGCGAAACTTCCTTTTAGCAAAACATATCCAATTACTGCAGCAATAATTAATCCTGTTATGGTTAACAGATAGGGCCAAAGATATCCAAACAAATGTCCAATCCAACCAGTCACTACTTCGAGACCTTCTTTAATGACTTCTCTGGTCTCTGCAGCGAAAGTGGTGATGGCTCCTCCAGCGATTATTTGCGTTCTTTCCCACCAAGAACATTCATGCCGACTTCTTCCTTTTCCACAGCTAATCCAATGTTCTGCAGGCGATTCACATGTACCATTATTGTAAATCCGATTGGGCCCCAACCATTCGTAACCGACAATTTCTTGTCCTTCACACAGACTTTTGTTGAAAGCATATCCTTCTTCAAGCATTATCACAGCATCTCCAACAAATGGCACTATGTGGCCTAGGATCTGCCCCCTTTTCGACATTCCATGTCCCAGGACAGCCTTTGCACATCCAACGTTGGGTGGAAAAGCTCTTATCCATTCACCAGCACCGTTCTTCTCCCAAACTGTTTGATGGCCATAAGTGTCGTACTCGCCATCATAGTAAGCATCACAATATCCCTCCCAGCCAGGAACATTTCTACAATTTTGACGGGCAAGGCTTATTGTGCATGTAGTGTTAAGCTTATTACAAATCATTTTCCATGGCCGTGGCGTAACATAAGGATCTGGTCTCCAGAGTAAACTAGACCAAGTATCTCTATCTCTGGAGTAGACCGTGGCGATGTATTGATATTTAACCCAATAATTATTACTTTGATCTAAACAGGGGAATACCCAATCTTCAATCTCAAATCTCTCCATTCCCCACCAGGTAACGTCCTCACTACGCTTAACTCCTTCCTGCCATGCTTGAAGGGTCCCCTTAATGGTTGGAACTTGTAACAACTTTGTACAGTTATATACCCATCTTAGCCAATTCCCTGTCTTAATTTGGTCTATGGGACATCGGGGGGATTTACCAGAACCTTCAGCCAAACTACTATGGTATTCTGTCTCATGTAACCTTACATAGATTTTATGCGCTACGCATTGATCAATTTTGCTAAAATCATCCCGAGGTACTGACCTTAGCTCATCAGGTTTTGGTAGTTTTTGCACATAGAATTTTGCTTTATATGGACCTTTCAAACTATGCCCAGTCCACATGTATCCCTTTGGAACATTCCCCTCAAAATGTCTCAGCGAAACGCTCCAGACCCACGGAAAGGTGTTGTTAAGCCATTCATCATGTTTTGCTTCTTGTACTTGTCTCCAAATAATCCTGTCTATCAAATCAGTAACTGGTGTAAGCACTATGTAATTTTGAGATTTACATCCAATAGGTCGATTCCAATAACATCTATCTAATTTTGCTACTTTTTCTTTTACACAATAATCATTAAGCTGCTTCCATCTCTTTCTAGCCTCATTATCAATAATTTTAACTTTTGGTTCTAATACTCGCTGGGTATCTTGTGTTGGCGATGCGGGGAGTAATTTAATTCCTCTCTGTGTTGGTGATATCTTTGTGGATCCCACCAATCCTGCTGGTGAGATGACGGTTGGTTTGGAGTATGATATTCCTGCTCCCATGTCGGTAGCGTTGTTCAACGGAGGGATTATTGTAGATGTAGTATCCACTTTCGGCACTCTGCTGCGGGTGTTGTCACAGGTGAGGTTGTAATTTCCCCAATGTTTCCAGGTAGGCATTATCATTCTGCAAACATCATGTCTTGGTAATGCTGGAAAAACAGCTTCTTTTTCCCAATATCCTGCTCGATAGGCCAGTAGTACTCTGCATCCCCATGAGCAATACCAGGCTGGCTCGCCAGGTTCAGGTCTTATCCAAGTGCAGCCTACTTCTCTTTGCTCTTTTTGTTTTAACCGTAAGATGGTCGCCACAATAATCTCTTTCTCCCTCACTTGCAGGTTTTGAAGGATCTCTGCTCCGGTGGTCAGGTTGTAATTAGTAGTGACGGTTGGAAATTCCCCACTGTCCTTCAAGTATTGCAGCCACTTGTTCTTTTGCATCTGCTGAGTTAGGTTCTTCATCTTTGCCCATTTCTCTGTAGAATTCTGGTCCCATATCATGTAGGTGTTTCTTGATTCAACTCCCCAACATGTCTGTTGAAAAGTTTTAGTTGTTGCGTACTGGACCCTGATATGGGTTAAGGTCCAGGGCGTACTACCATAGTGGTACAGGATAGCTAGAAGTACAGCAATGCCGACTAATAATGCTGTAAGTCTGGCCATCCAACTCCAACATTGGAGGCACTTTTTCTTCCAAGGCCTCTCTTGTTGCTGCTGTTGCTGCTGCCTTATTCCAACATTTTCGTAGTAGAATTCACTTGGTACTGGTGGCAGCGGCTCCTGCCCTCGAGGTTGTTGCAGTAGTGGCATTTCTATGCCAGATTCTCTTTCTCTTGGTCTGTCGTTGATCCTTCGAGGTTGCGTGGTGATCACGTTGTCTTCCTGTGGTTCCCCCATCTCGGAGATAGATGATCTTTGGTGCTGTTGTTTGTCTTGTACTCTCACCAGGGACACTTGATGCTCGTTGCTGAAGAAGAATGTTTAACAAGGGAGATGGCCACGGGAGTCTAATATCCAGTCCTCGCCACGCCCATTGCCAAGTGACAACTGTCACCTCCTTCATTTCAGGCGGTGGTCCCTGGGGTGTGAAGAAACACTGTGAAGATGCAGGATTCAATTCTCTACGTAGGTGCAAGATGTCCTCATAGGCGTTCCAATATGTCTCTCCATTGTAGAGATACTGTGCTATTACAGAGTACAGGGGAGTTGATCTTCAAAATAATCCTCTTCCCGACTTTATACCAAGTCGTATCAGTATAGCCTTTGGGGGTTGCCAAAGCCCCACTAGTACTCTGGTTCACCATCCACTTCTAATAGGCGGAACACTCCCACCTTTTTCGATGTCAAGATGCTGTACTGTCGTACATATTGGCAAAGTTTGGTTCTCCATCAAATAAAAAGTTGATTGTTCCTCTTTTTTCTGAAGTCTTTTAAACATGTAGGGACTACTGGTCCAAATCTGGAAAGATCCGAGCCAAATATCCACATACATTCCTTGTAATGGATCAACATAATTAGGTCCCCATCTTAAATTTAAATCTGTAGCCCCTTTTCTGTATATACACCACGTTTAAGATGCAGGGGTATATGTTTGGAAACCGGGGTATTGGGTAAAACTTCCATCCGACCCCGGGGCAATTCCAATGTTGTCCAACTTTTTCCACGATAGGTTCTAGAGGGGTATATATTCCAGGCGCTGTAAGGTCAGCAGTTCTGCTATATGAGTCATTATCTACAAAGTATCCTCCTGCTCCCAGCAACCATCCTTTTTCTTTGTAATCCTTTTGCGGCCAGCTTAAACATATTTTCTTGTAGGGTATTTCCAGATATGGTGTAAGTCCTCTCGGCCCGGAGCGTAGACTATTTACATTATTTTCATCCAATTTGAAGGTCCGCAGCATGATTCAGAATGAGTTGTTACTCCACCATAGGTCTCCTTCTCTTCCTGCCAAGATACACCACCATAGGGAACAGTTGGTGTCTCTTAATGAGATGAGTGTAGATGGGAGATGGGTGCTTAAGTTCTGAATCCATTCCTTTCCACGCCCATTTCCACATCGTAACAATCATTCTATCAGGTTTAGGGAGGGGTCCCTCAGGGATCCTTTGTACTTGATTTGGGGGTACATAGTCCCATAGATCTTGCCAATGCTGCCAAAACCGGTATCCAGAATACCTGGATTGTGATAGGGCCAGATAAAGGGGAACTATAGGCTTGTCTTCTTGATCCTTAGGTTCAATTTGAAGCTGAATCTTCATTGCCTGACTACAGTTCCAGACCCCCCTTTTGTAGAGGAAGATGAAGTGTTGGTTTTCAAAAATTGGTGGTACGGTTGGGGGTAGGAGGCCCTCACAGTCCAGAGGTTTTTCAACAATTCTCAAATTTAATGTCTGGTTATCTAATACGGGATATCTTGGGTCTTGCAGTCGTCTATTCAATTGATGTTTCATGTTGGGGCTTGTCATCCAGATCAAGCACTGGTTAAGGTATATTTCAACATAGATTCCTTGGAGTGGCTCAACGTAATTAATCCCCCATCTCACTGTGAATCTTAGGTCTTTAAATTGTAGGTAAACCACATTTAATATCCATGGGTATGTATCTGGACAACTTGGAATCGATTGGGACATTTTTCGGCGTCCGTTCATGTACCAATACCGCAGACTTGCATCGCTCAGCACTCGGTCAGAAAGTATTCTTTGTCCTGTTGTCTCTGTTAATTCGGCATCTCTTTTATATTCATAACTTGAGACAAAATATCCTCTAGTTCTCTTCTGCAAAGTCTTTTTCTGGCCAATTTAAGTATAGTTTCTCAGCACCGAGGACATGTTGTATGTAGGGTCCAAATCTTCCTCGATTATTAATAATGGGTATTCTATTTACACTTGGTCCTTGTGACATTTTGCAACCAGCCGCTTCTTTTTACTTCTTCCTTGTCCCGCGGAAAATGGAGGGAAACGTCCAGCGATTCCGAGACTTTCTTGATTTTCCTCACCTTGAGTCGGTTGGTCTGACTGCTGCTGTTCCTCCAGGAGTTCAACGTGTGCTCCAACAGAATAAGCCCCCACATAGGGAACCAACACCATCAGCACTGTGAGCCGCACCCTAATTATTTGGTCCGACCTACTAGGAGTGTCCGCTCTGCTAGCCACTCCCCCTCTAGATTGTATCCTCCTCTTCCTCACCCATTCCTCGGGTGTCACGTGGTACACGGCTGACTTCTTCTTTGGTTTTGCTGCTTTATTTCCCCAGGCGTCTAATCCAGTGGTGAAATAATACATAAGGGTTTCTCTGCCCCCTTTTTCTTGTGGCACCTCTTCTGCATCTTCCAGTAGAATTTCTGGGTAGTTTTAGAACTTCTTCTATCAATTTTGCCCAAGTTGTCAATTCCCAAGGGCCAATCCATCCTTCTTCTTGGGCTTTTTGCTGTTGATCATCGGTCAGTCCTTCCATCATGTCTGTATATCCGGGTCGCTCCGGATCTCTATACACTCTGAACACCAGTGGAATTTGCATTGCATCTATTGGAGGATCATAAGTTTGCCCATACTCTGGACCCTGGGACCAACTTTGTTGTATAGCTTCATGCAACAAAGACGGCTTTCGTTCATTACCTCCTGCAGCTTGGTCACTTCCTCCTGCTCTAGTTGTGTCCAACATCAGATAGACGCTTGGGGCCGTTGGACTCACATCACCGCTGCCTTGATTCCCCTCAGCTTGATCAAGTGCAGTTGTGGCTGCAGGATTAGCCCAGCAGGTTTCATCGGTGTGAAAGGTCCTCAGAGGGTCTAAAAACCTTCTCACTTGCCACCCTTCTGCTTTTGCCACATGCAGTAGTCTTCCCATATGCATTCTTGCTTTACACACCAGGCAATACTCAATGTTACGTCCATTCCAATAGCATGAACACACCTGCATATCCACATTGTCTCCACGTAAGTCCCACGGGGTGTAAAAGACCATTCTTGGCAACTGGGTTAGTCGGCATAACCCACATACCAGTGCATCCAAAACCTTCACCGGTTTGTGAAGTAATTGCTTGAATTCATATTTTGCCCTATTTGGTATTGGGGGTTTTCTAACTCCAGGTCCCGACCATTGGACCGTCAGCGGTACTTCTCCACTGCAAACCACACAGTGATTCTCAACTTTTTTCCACTGTAATAACTCCTTTTCATCAGATAAAAATCCTTTCTTTGCATGAGATAGTATCCTCAGGGCTCTGCCTGCCCAGAGGCCTTCTCTTGTTCTTCTTAAGGCAACCACCCCATTGACAGTGGCCATTCTGACGAAGGGTGGAAGATCTTGGGTGTTTTTGGCCATATTTAGCTCCTGGTTTCGTCTAGTTAGGAGTTGGCTTCAGCTGCTCCACTCCTTGGATTCCTTTCCTCTTCAACTCTACTGTGTTACTATCCAGTATCTTCACTACTGTATCTGTGGTCTCATACTTAGGTTTAACAGCAGTGTTGGTTGGGTGATCTCGTGCTCTCACCCACACCTTCTGTCCAACCTTGAATGGGATCTTTGGTTCTGGTTCTCTGTCCCTTTCAATCTGACTTCGCCCCACTTCCGGTGTCGAAAATGGGCGTTGGTTCAGTTCTTGCGAAGGGGTGGGCCTGCCGGCACGTTGGCGGTCATTCAGGGCCTGTCCAATTTCCAGGGCCTTAGTACTCCAATCCTTCGTATTAGCATTTTTTCCGATCCAGTTTTTCACCAGTCCAATAGCCCTTTCTACAACTCCATTTGCTTGTGGAGTGTATGGGGGCGAGTAAATTCTCATTACTCCATTTTTCTGGCACCACTGGTCGACCTGAGCGTTACAGAAATGTGTTCCATTGTCCGTTCTCAGCTCCTTAGGTATCCCCAGATTTGAACACACTTGATCCAACATGCTGATCACACTGCTGCCGTTGGCTTTTCTCACAGGCTTAACAATCACATAGCCTGACATAGAGTCCACAAGCACCAACAGATACTTTTCTCCTTTCTTACCGGTCACCCCCATGGGCCCGGCAACATCCATGCATACTGATCCCCACGGAACAGTACTCTTTATGGTGAAACCATCCACCCTTTGTCCTCGTCGTCCTGCATTGTATCGACCACTCGGCAGACTTGGTTTCTCAGAATCCATAGTTGCAGCTTCTCCAGCTCCTTCCATGTAGGAATGGTGCCTGCATGGCCAAGCGCTTCATGTACGGCCAGCACCACTTCTTTCACGGACTCTTTTGGAACTACCCTTCCCTTGGGTGTCTGTTCCCACTTCTCGATCCCGACAACGACGACTTTTCTCAGCTGCACATAGCGGTCCACTTCTTCGTTCCCGCTCCAATGTGCTCCTTCTTTTACATGGGATTTCTGATGTACAACATCTAAGTCCATTGTTAGCCTCAATTCGGCTATTTTCTTCCACAAATCCATATGAGCTACAGGCTTCCCCTTAGCTCCCTCAAATCCATTTTCTTCCCAAATGGATAAGTCCTCTTTCAGGGCTTGTACGCAGTAATGACTGTCTGTAACCACTTTAGCCCTTTTTACTTTCCTCTTGTTTAACTCCAAGAGTCCTTCCAGTATTGCTGTAACTTCTCCAGCTTGGGCACTCCCTGGCGTTTGACCTTTTCGACGATATTTCTCCTTATCTTGATACTTGTGAAGTTAGCGACACCAGCAACCATTGTCAATTGTCTTCCGGGGGCCAGAGCAGGCGACATTGAAGGAAATTTGAAATTGCTGGCTAAGGCTAAGCGTAAATTTGGTAAGATTGTAATTCACGTCGGCAGTAATGACACTCGGTTACGCCAATCGGAGGTCACTAAAATTAACATTAAATCGGTGTGTAACTTTGCAAAAACAATGTCGGACTCTGTTGTTTTCTCTGGGCCCCTCCCCAATCAGACCGGGAGTGACATGTTTAGCCGCATGTTCTCCTTGAATTGCTGGCTGTCTGAGTGGTGTCCAAAAAATGAGGTGGGCTTCATTGATAATTGGCAAAGCTTCTGGGGAAAACCTGGTCTTGTTAGGAGAGACGGCATCCATCCCACTTTAGATGGAGCAGCTCTCATTTCTAGAAATCTGGCCAATTTTCTTGGATCCTCCAAACTGTGACTGTCTAGCGTTGGGACCAGGAGGCAGAGCTGTGGTCTTATACACCTCTCTGCAGCTTCTCTCCCCCTGCCATCCCCTCATTACCCCATCCCCGTAGAGACGGTGCCTGCTTCCAGACCACCAATAACCAGCAAAAATCTATTTAAGCAAAAAAATTCAAAAAGAAAAAATAATATAGCACCTTCAACTGCACCACAGACTAAAACAGTTAAATGTGGTCTATTAAACATTAGGTCTCTCTCTTCTAAGTCCCTGTTGGTAAATGATATAATAATTGATCAACGTATTGATTTATTCTGCCTAACAGAAACCTGGTTACAGCAGGATGAATATGTTAGTTTAAATGAGTCAACACCCCCGAGTCACACTAACTGTCAGAATGCTCGTAGTACGGGCCGGGGCGGAGGATTAGCAGCAATCTTCCATTCCAGCTTATTAATTAATCAAAAACCTAGACAGAGCTTTAATTCATTTGAAAGCTTGTCTCTTAGTCTTTTCCATCCAAATTGGAAGTCCCAAAAACCAGTTTTATTTGTTATTATCTATCGTCCACCTGGTCGTTACTGTGAGTTTCTCTGTGAATTTTCAGACCTTCTGTCTGACTTAGTGCTTAGCTCAGATAAGATACTTATAGTGGGCGATTTTAACATCCACACAGATGCTGAGAATGACAGCCTCAACACTGCATTTAATCTATTATTAGACTCTATTGGCTTTGCTCAAAAAGTAAATGAGTCCACCCACCACTTTAATCATATCTTAGATCTTGTTTTGACTTATGGTATGGAAATAGAAGACTTAACAGTATTCCCTGAAAACTCCCTTCTGTCTGATCATTTTTTAATAACATTTACATTTACCCTGATGGACTACCCTGCAGTGGGGAATAAGTTTCATTACACTAGAAGTCTTTCAGAAAGCGCTGTAACTAGGTTTAAGGATATGATTCCTTCTTTATGTTCTCTATTGTCATATACCAACACAGAGCAGAGTAGCTACCTAAACTCTGTAAGGGAGTTAGAGTATCTCGTCAATAGTTTTACATCCTCATTGAAGACAACTTTGGATGCTGTAGCTCCTCTGAAAAAGAGAGCTTTAAATCAGAAGTGTCTGACTCCGTGGTATAACTCACAAACTCGTAGCTTAAAGCAGATAACCCGTAAGTTGGAGAGGAAATGGCGTCTCACTAATTTAGAAGATCTTCACTTAGCCTGGAAAAAGAGTTTGTTGCTCTATAAAAAAGCCCTCCGTAAAGCTAGGACATCTTTCTACTCATCACTAATTGAAGAAAATAAGAACAACCCCAGGTTTCTTTTCAGCACTGTAGCCAGGCTGACAAAGAGTCAGAGCTCTATTGAGCTGAGTATTCCATTAACTTTAACTAGTAATGACTTCATGACTTTCTTTGCTAACAAAATTTTGACTATTAGAGAAAAAATTACTCATAACCATCCCAAAGATGTATCGTTATCTTTGGCTGCTTTCAGTGATGCCGGTATTTGGTTAGACTGTTTCTCTCCGATTGTTCTGTCTGAGTTATTTTCATTAGTTACTTCATCCAAACCATCAACATGTTTATTAGACCCCATTCCTGCCAGGCTGCTCAAGGAAGTCCTACCATTATTTAATGCTTCAATCTTAAATATGATCAACTTAAAACAGCTAACTGATCACCTGCAGAGGAATGGTCTATTTGAAGAGGTTCAGTCAGGTTTTAGAATTCATCATAGTACAGAAACAGCATTAGTGAAGGTTACAAATGATCTTCTTATGGCTTCGGACAGTGGACTTATCTCTGTGCTTGTTCTGTTGGACCTCAGTGCTGCTTTTGATACTGTTGACCATAAAATTTTATTACAGAGATTAGAGCATGTCATAGGTATTAAAGGCACTGCGCTGCGGTGGTTTGAATCATATTTGTCTAATAGATTACAGTTTGTTCATGTAAATGGGGAATCTTCTTCACAGACTAAAGTTAATTATGGAGTTCCACAAGGTTCTGTGCTAGGACCAATTTTATTCACTTTATACATGCTTCCCTTAGGCAGTATTATTAGACGGTATTGCTTAAATTTTCATTGTTACGCAGATGATACCCAGCTTTATCTATCCATGAAGCCAGAGGACACACACCAATTAGCTAAACTGCAGGATTGTCTTACAGACATAAAGACATGGATGACCTCTAATTTCCTGCTTTTAAACTCAGATAAAACTGAAGTTATTGTACTTGGCCCCACAAATCTTAGAAGCATGGTGTCTAACCAGATCTTTACTCTGGATGGCATTTCCCTGACCTCTAGTAATACTGTGAGAAATCTTGGAGTCATTTTTGATCAGGATATGTCATTCAAAGCGCATATTAAACAAATATGTAGGACTGCCTTTTTGCATTTACGCAATATCTCTAAAATCAGAAAGGTCTTGTCTCAGAGTGATGCTGAAAAACTAATTCATGCATTTATTTCCTCTAGGCTGGACTATTGTAATTCTTTATTATCAGGTTGTCCTAAAAGTTCCCTAAAAAGCCTTCAGTTAATTCAAAATGCTGCAGCTAGAGTACTGACGGGGACTAGCAGGAGAGAGCATATCTCACCCGTGTTGGCCTCTCTTCATTGGCTTCCTGTTAATTCTAGAATAGAATTTAAAATTCTTCTTCTTACTTATAAGGTTTTGAATAATCAGGTCCCATCTTATCTCAGGGACCTCGTAGTACCATATCACCCTAATAGAGCGCTTCGCTCTCAGACTGCAGGCTTACTTGTAGTTCCTAGGGTTTGTAAGAGTAGAATGGGAGGCAGAGCCTTCAGCTTTCAGGCTCCTCTCCTGTGGAACCAGCTCCCAATTCAGATCAGGGAGACAGATACCCTCTCTACTTTTAAGATTAGGCTTAAAACTTTCCTTTTCGCTAAGGCTTATAGTTAGGGCTGGATCGGGTGACCCTGGACTATCCCTTGGTTATGCTGCTTTAGACGTAGACTGTGGGGGGGTTCCCATGATGCACTGTTTCTTTCTCTTTTTGCTCTGTATGCATCACTCTGCATTTAATCATTAGTGATCGATCTCTGCCCCCCTCCACAGCATGTCTTTTTCCTGGTTCTTTCCCTCAGCCCCAACCAGTCTCAGCAGAAGACTGCCCCTCCCTGAGCCTGGTTCTGCTGGAGGTTTCTTCCTGTTAAGAGGGAGTTTTTCCTTCCCACTGTTGCCAAGTGCTTGCTCACAGGGGGTCGTTTTGACCGTTGGGGTTTTTCATGATTGTTGTATGGCCTTGCCTTACAATATAAAGCGCCTTGGGGCAACTGTTTGTTGTGATTTGGCGCTATATAAAAAAAAAGTTGATTGATTGATTGATACTTCAGAATATAGCCCCAATAAGCTATATTGTCTGTACCTTTCTTTGATCCATCAGTGTACATAGTCCAGTCATATGGCTCCATAGGAAGTTGCCTCTCCTTCGGTAACTTTTTTGTCGCCGACTGGTTTGGCCCAATTTCCAGCTCAGGGTCTAGCAGGATGTCCTCCCACCTTCCCCATCTGGCATTTGTGGCTTTAGTACTCTCAATAGTTCCTTTTCTTAGGAACCGGTGGACTTGGCTTTGAGTGATAACTTTTATCCCCTGACCTTGTGCAAGTTCTTTCAATGCACTCCAATATCTAGCCAGGACTGCCAGTTCTTTTTCTTCTGGTGGATATTTTCTCTCAATCAAAGACAGAGTATAGCTCCACAATGTTACCATACCCCCTCCTTCATTGCTCACTTTTACCACCGAATCCTCTTCTTCACAGCTTATTTCGGCTAGCAGACGAGTAGTCAGACTACGCGGCTCCAGCCTAACTGCGTCTTGAATGGCTTTCTTTAGCTTTTCCAAGCAATCCTGATCTGTAGCTGTCCAAATCCATTGCTTTTGCTCTTGTCCATCAGGTTTCTTCTTGAGACGAGCATAAAGGGGCTTTGCGTATTTCTGATAGTGTGGAACGTGATCTCTCACATAGTTACACAGTCCCAATATTTTCTGTAGATCTTTCTCAGATTGAGGTGGTTTAATCTGACTCACTTTTTCTCGGTATCCTTCTGAGAGTCCCAAGTCTGATGATACCTGGAATCCCAAATAGTTAACCTTGAATTGTCCAAACTGACATTTCTTCAGGTTGAGTTTTAATCCAGCTTCTGTGAGCTTCTGTATCACCTTTTGCAGTCGCATTAGGTGTTCATTTTCATCATCATCTGTGATAAACACATCATCGATGTAGACTGTTACTCCCAGATCTTTCAATATTTCCATTACTGCTGCTTGGAACACATTTGGTGAATTTCTGTATCCCTGCGGGAGTCATTGCCACACATAACTTTTCCCCTTATGTGTGAATGCGGTTTTCCCTTGTGACTGTTTTGCTAATCGCAGGGAGAAGAATCCATTTGCCAGATCAATGCACGATTTGTATTTCTTAATTTGGAGCGTTTTCAGTGCTCCTTGGGGATTTATCAAACTCGCTCTATTGACTATTGTTCGTCTATTGAGAGCTTTGAAGTTGATTACTGGTCTCCAGCCTCCTCCTGCCGACTCTGGCTTCTTAACTGCTTGGATGGGGCTGTTAGTGATCGGATTCAATTCCACTCGAATGATCCCCAAAGCTTCCAATTCTTTCACTATTTTATCCATTTCCTCAACCGCTCCAGGGTTCAAGGGATATTGTCGCACCGGTGGATGTACTCCTCCTTCGATGACATGAATGTGTTTAGTCCCCAAATCTCCACAATCATTTTTAAATCGTGCTACTTTAGCTTTGGAGATGATTTCCCTCAATTTTTCTTTCCCTGCTTCAGAGAAATCACTTTCTTCAATTTTTTCTTCTGTGACAGCCGATACATCCACTTCTTTGTACCAGCTTACCGGACTCTTTCCAGTTGGAGTTATACCCATTCGTACAATTCTTGCTTGTAATTTTTTCACTCGTCGTCTTATTAGAGTTCGAAGTCTTTTGGGCCGATGCAATTCTTTCAAATCCCTGACTGATATCAAATTAAAGGGGCCTTTTAACCAAACTATCCCCTTCCATATTCCAAATGGTGTTCTCTCCGTTGCCCCATTTGCATACTGGATCAATAGGTATCCTATGGTGACGAGGTTTCTGCGGGTCATGGACACCTCTGCTCCCGTGTCCACCAGGTACGGTTCTCCATCCACATCAGTGTAGATATCGTCCCCTTCCCAGTAGGCATGGTCTAGCGTGACCCGCTCCTCCGAAGCCATTACTTCTTTTGCCCTCCAGCCGCCGCTTTAGCCTGGCGGACTTCCTGGAGGGCTTTTCTTTGTTCTGGAGTTAATTTGTCATACTCCTCTTTAGGGAGATAGCCACCACTACGAGGTGTAGGTATAGGTCGCGATTGTGGTGGTGGAGGTGGTGGACCTCTCGGCCGAGAGCTCCATTGTCCAGCTGGAGGTCTTTGATTATTCCTCTGTGGTGTTTGATGTGACTGAGGAGGTGGTTGTTTAGGCACTGAATTTCTTTTCTCTACTCCCCCCGGTTTTTGTCCTGATTTCGGGGTGCTCTCCTTCTTCCTCTTTTCTTCATAGAACTGCTGCTCCAGATCCCAGCTCTTTACCACCGCATCCATTTGTGGGACTGTAGTGCCATCTATGGGCATTTTCACAAAAGGTATCTCCCCTCTTCTTCCTTTAGTGACCTCTCTCAGTGCCCTAACATAGCGTTGTGGCAAAATCGTCTGTTTCAGCCCATGCCAAACTTGAACCAATGTTTGACCTTTGTCTAGTCCAGCTTTAGCTGGAGCAATATGGGAATCTTCATCGTTAGGATCTTCCAACACTAACCTGGCATAATGGTTTTGTGCTGGTTCACCCCGACTGATGGGTTGACTGGTAACTTGGGCTAGCCACATAGATTTACCCTCTTCACTGTTTGAAGCTCTGTCAATAAGGGGCCACACTTCTTTCAAATAGTCCTTTAGGTCTTCATTTGGTTCTTTCTCTCTCACCAGCATCTTTAATTTCTTGAATTCACGGAATTCCCTGCCGTCTGCTTGAATTTCAGCTTGAATTGCTGGCAGACTTTGCTCTCTAGATCCAGCAGGAAAGTTCTGATTAGAGAGGCTCAGTTGTAATCCTGACGATGGTGGAATTGTTTCTCCCTCATCATCCAGATTTTCTTCATTGGTTTCTCTCAACACTTGCCGTGACCAGCGTAAAGCTGCTGTTTTTAGTTTTCTCAACATCACATCATGGGCAACGCCTAAATAGGCGACACTGAAGTTATTTGTTAACTCTTTACAGGCAGTTAGTGTAGGATAGAAGGGCCACATTAGTATATTAGCCCACTCTCCAACAGTAGCTGTTACCTCGAGAGTTTTCTTTTCATCTTGTCGCTCTATCCACTCTTCTGGGATGTCATACCCAGTTTGTCCAACTTCTGGAGCATAGGTTTGTCGCTTATCTCGGGTATCCACTGGATTGACCCTGACATCTCTTGCAATTCTCTCAGAGGCTACACGCACATTATACACCCCAACTTCTTTCTTTCGTCCTCTGTAGCGTCCAGTTCGTAGTTCTGGGCGTGAGACTTCTCTTTCCCCTACCACAGATAGCGGTTCATCCTCTTCTGAGTCTTGTGGATTGATCTCCTCTTCAGACTCTCTTTCCTGGTCCTCATCCATATCAGATTCATGGGGAGGACATGGGTCTTGTGGTTGTGGGTCCCCGTTTTGTTCTGACTTTCGGGGTCACCCAGTTGCTTCGGTATTTCCGACTGGTAAAGGAATGAATATAGGATCCTCTTCTCCATTATCCGGTGGAGGAGCCTGGAAAGGCTCCTTCATCCGAGATTGGGAGCCTGTCGGGTGTATGATAGTCTGGAGCCCACTTGCAACTTGTTTTAATGTTGGTCGTGGGGTTTTAATCCTTAATTGCTGCACTCCCACAGCATGTGTTGATCTTTTCTCACTTGTCGCCATGGGAATGGGCTGCATCACTAACGGGGGACTAGTTGCCACTCCACTTGCTCCAACTGCACCCTTCTTTGGACCTGCTCTATTTGGTCCTAAATTCACCGCTTCAAGTGCCCTTCTCACTCGGTCTTGCTCCTGCTCATTGCTAGTGACCACCACAATCTCTCTCATTGATCCCCATACTCCTGGGGTACGCATGTGTAGGTTCATGGCTGCCATGGCAACCTTTTCTGCCTCTTCCCATGTCATATGTCCAGATTGCAATCCGTCCACACATATCACCACTCGCCGATGCTGGCGTTCTTTGGCCAAATCAATAGCTATTCCCAGAGTTTTCAACATTTTCTCTGTGTATTCGATTGAATTTTCTCTCCCTGGGTAGCTTTCAAAGGGCACATGTATGAGAGCATGATAATTCATTCGTGGTGCGCTTGTTATCACCATCGATTTTCCTTCCAGATTTCTCCCCTTTATGTTCTTAAGCTCCTCTTGGTATTCTTTGCCTGCCTTTTCCTTGAGTTTTGCTCGGAATTTTCGGTTGGCAATTTTCAGTTTGGGATTTGTAAAGACAATGAGACTATCTCCATCTATATCCCAAGGACTGCCAAAATAATGATATGCCCGTCCTCCATCTTGGGTCACCATCTTTTTGGTTCCTTCGGGCATAGGGTTCAAGTCCTCCATGTAGTCAGATTCAACGTATACATGGTGGGTTTTTGCTTTAGATTTTCTAAAGATTTCCTGCGAGCGCCCTTCCTCTTTACCATGGTAACTCGGTCCGGGAGCACATTCTTCAGATTTAAGCTGCCCCAAGCTTCTGGGCCCACATTCCGGCGATTGACAGAATATCTGTCCAGATACTCCCTGAAGGCTTCTTCATCTTTTCTCCTGCTCAATCAGGTGTTCTGTATGTTTTTTAACTGTTGAGGTTGTTCCTCTCACACTTCCTAAGGGCAATTTTTGCCACTCTGGGTCAAAGCTTGTGAGGAGCTGGTCCGGGCTTTTATATTCTTGACCATTTACTCCAGAATTAGGACCTCCCTGGGATGTCAATTCATCTTCACTTTCCTCTGGCTCGTTTTCCTCTTCACCTTGTTCGGAGTTGGCCTGGGAATCCATCTTGCTCTCATCTCCAGTGTCGAGGATCTGACTTCCATTCCCATCTTCTATTGTAGGATATTGTTCCTTAAGCATTCTTCCTACCCCTTTTAGTCGTTCTGCCACGGACTTAAATTCGGCATATACAGACGCTGCTTTTGCCTTAACATCAACCAGGACCGTCTCTACTCCCAACAACCCAGCTGTCATTTTTACTACGGCGTCATAACTTTTCTCAGGACTTATTAAGGTGGTGATTTGTCCTCTTTTCCACCCTTCTTCGAGAATTTTGCACCACCACTCAAGCCACTCTCTAGTCCCTGTCTTGTCCTTTGGGACTGGTGGGCTTTTCAAAACAGCCAGGATCTGCCCCTCTTTATGCTGACCTGGATAATATATCCCTAATGTGCGTATTGTTTCTGCCATAGCTTCTTTGAAACTTTCTTCATCAGTTTCTACACTTTGATCTCTGACATATTTTTGAACTGTTTCTGCCCAAAAATCATATCCTCGTCCATACAATACCACTCTGTGTGGCTGAATATTCACTGCTTTTTCCTCGTCTGGTTCGGATTCAGGGGTTGCTACAGGTCCTGACTCTTCTTCAGCCATATTTTTACTGCTTGTTTTTAACACTAACCTTACTGTTTCGTACTGATTATCTTCTCTTTATTCTCTCGGTTGCTGAGATTGTCGATTCCACCACTGTCATCTCCTTGACTTCAGCTATGGTCCTTGTCGTCTCGAGTTGTCTGCCTCTCAAAGCCTCTCTTGGCGCCTTGAGTCAGGGATGAGTGACAGACTACTTGGCTATTCAGCGCTAATTCCAGAGGTTAACTCCAAATCAGCTGCTCCTTTTCCCGCTTCTCCCCTCAGGAACCTCACGGGTTGATGATCCTATTCTCTCTTGTAGATCACCATTTTGCATGGTATACTCTCATACCTGCTTTCTTTGACGATCCGATCCAGCAGGCTCCCTCGTCTGCTTCCCTTCCTCGTCGTTTCATGACGATCCAGCAGGCTATCTCCGTCTGCTTCTCGTCCCAGTTTAGACGATCCAGCAGTGACACGTCTGCTTCTCGTCCTTGATCCCAGCTCCCTGGGATGCTTACTCCTGTTGTCTTTACGTCGTCCTTCTGGTGGTCGCCTCCAAACTTCCACACCTCTCGGGAAAACAGATGTGTTTCAAGCCGTTACTGGACCTATACAGGCCATCAGCCGACACTCTCCACAACACTGTCTCCCTTGGTGATCCACCCAGGGGCTTTCCACCTATCCAATGGCAAAAGACTCTCCTTTGGCCAGGATTCTTCCTCGGACCCGACTACACTTCGTCAGGTCCCTGTTCGGGCGCCACGTGTCAGATCCCGCTTTATATATATATAAACCAGCTCTCCGTCTCTGGGGTCCGACCTTCGTGTCTCCACAGGTATTACCCAACAGGGCTGCACAAAGGCTGTTTAAGCTGGCGGCGAGGAGATTCGTCTAGCCGCTCACTGCCTCCATCCGGACGTCCACCCCGCTGACGCTGATCTCGCACCCCGGTCGAATAGCCTTCTTCTGGAAGCAGGATACGAGCCGGCCACGCCCGTTAACGGCAGCTCTCCTCTTATGGATCAGGGCTCTTGGAATGTTGCTAGATTTTAAATTCAGTGACTCATACAGCGAGTCCCCAGGATGCGTTAATTTCATTAAAAACCAGACTAACCTTTTAGAGCACTTTTTGATGTTATACACCCAAAAAACTTTAACTTTTACACCTTAAGAAGAATCAATAAATCCAATGTCCGAGCCGTAACACTTTAACTGCATGCTTGGAAATTTATTGCAGGTTTGCAAGTGCTGACAACATAATCAAAATCGGTCATATGATGATAATTTCACAACAATAATTCAAATATAATTAGAATAATAATTGGCAGAGATTTTTGTTTCTGATTCAATAATGCTGTCTGATCTTACATTGGCTGGACTGGATTAACTTCTTAACAATTTTTCTAGGAGTGAGGGAAGGAGGTTTTTTGATCTTAAAATCCCCAGTTCGATGAACTTGATTTCCTCTTCATCAGCTATTAGTTGTTAGCTGACCACGATCCTTGTGTGATGTTGTTATCCTTCAGGAAATAAATCCACATAAGAGTTTATTCCTTCTTCAATCAACCAAAAGTTGATCTAATCCACTCTGGTATGATGTGATGATCCTTGAGAGAGAAAACGTTGAAACTTCCCCACTCAGACTTAAGGCCAGTGATTATTCTCCAATGCTCTGCTACTCCGTGACTGGACGGCCTGAGTGGGAGTTGAAAACTCTCTCAAATAATCTCTTATGTCTCCAATCCTCTTGCTCCTCGATTCCAATTGCAGCTCACAAGATGGTCAAGTCTTGTGATCTCCTCGTAGCAGCGGAGAAGTGACAACAGCACCTCTCCCTGGAAGAATAACCCTGTTTCCTGTTGTTGTACAGTTTTTATACGGAACTCTTGTTGTTGTTGAGTTGATCTTGGTAACCATGGGGATGATGGTGACTCAAAACCTCCCCCCTTACTCCTTCCTTTTACTGGAAGCCATCTGGAGAACTCATGTCCTGGCTGCCGGTAACTGATGTCCCGGCTTGCCAGTAACTAAGGTGACTCAGTTCCTGTTTTCTTCTTAACACAGCCTTTCCGAGAATACATTCCTTTTAAATCATGTCTTTTTTTTTTTTTTTTTTTTAGAATCACATCAATCATATTCAATCATTTCATTACAACTCTTTTTCACATAACCATTCATATGATCATATACAAACATTTTCATTCATTATTATTCATTTCATATGCTATCATGTCTTAATTATTTTCAGTTGTTTTTATCATCAGCTCTTCTGGCCTTGCTTGCGACATCACTAACTTCTTCTTTTTTCTCTGCCTCTGCACTAAAAACAACTTCTTCCTCTTTTTTGTCTAACTGCACCCTTTATGAAAAACAACTCTTTCCTCTGACTGCAATGAAAAAAAAAAAACAAAAAAAAAAACAACTCATATAATCATTCTTTTCACTTATTTGTCACATACTTTTTCTAATCAACTTTTACTTTTATTACATCAATAGTTCATTTAATCATACTTGTTATGTTGGAATCATTCTTAGATATTACTTTTAACACATTAATACTTCATTTGATCATACTTTGTCATTTTAAAATCATCTTAGACATATTCCATCGTCTTCACCACTGAGTTCATTCCATGGGCCTCCCCATCTGCAATGGAAAAGTCCGGTATGACCTCACTTACTCCAGGAAAGTACCAAACACTGTTCAGTTTATTCCAACAACGTGTGTATTAATCCAATGGCACGTATTATATTCCAAGATGAAAACAAGCTGAAAGCAAGCTTAAAGTCATCTTTCTTGACAAAGTATTCCCACATCATCCTAAGAATGGTGTGCTAAATAATATAAGAGGTGGTTGAAACATTTGCGACATCTTTCAGTGGTCTCACGTTTCATCATTGCTGTTAGGTCACATTGGTTTTGGTTACATTGCATCCTGGAATAGCAAACGGCTGGCATACAAAATTCAGGTATATATGTGTCCATACTGTATCTGTTCCGCTCTCATCCTGAATGCTCTTCCACACATATAGGTTCACGTGTTATACAGGTTTCTGGCAGCCTCTGGCAACGAGAGACACTGAAGAACCTCCTTTAATGTTTCCGGTTGATCTTCTCAGTCAGTATGCATGGCCAGGGGAGCTAAAGCGCTAAATTGCTGCCTGGAGATACTCCGTGGCTTTTAAGCAACCTGCTAACAAAACTGCACAATCAGTGCATATTTAATTCCTGGTTAATCAACTGGGGTGATATTGCATATAAGCAGATTAGTCTGACCCTTTTCATCCTTAAAAGGGCAGATCAGTGTCCAGCTATGCTTTTGGAGGAGATCACTGGTATGTGACTGCTTTAAAGCTTGTCATTTACTTACTGATAGGATTAAAATAAAGCTTTCTATGCATTGTTATTTGAGCCTCTACTGTTATCTGCCCCATGTACGGAACAAGAGATTTTTTTCTGCTTTGAATGCTAAAATCATAGTTTTTCAGAAAGAAAGAAAAAAGTTTTTAATGGGTTTGATAACCCTCAGTGATCAGATAATTTTCTCAAATAAAAATGCATTTAAGCCCCTTTGAAGAAAAATGTGTGCACATCTGAAGTGTGAATGCCTGTTTCATGTCTAAATTTAAATTAGTCTGCATTGTTCACTGAGGATTAGTTGCCTCTGATTCTTATTTATCAGTGTGTGTTTAATTTCTCTATGACCACTACAGTGTCAGTGTAACAAGGGGTCTGGTTCCCAGATGGCAAGGGCTTAAGGGTACAGAGTCACTTCTATGATCTACGATCATCTCTATGAATGTCTTAATTCTTTTGCATGCATTTCCCAAAGCAGCTTGTAATTCACAATGCAAAGTGCATGCTATTAAAAGCTTGATAAAGTGAGCTGTCCATGGTGCTGAGCAGATGTGCAACAAATGTTAATGTGGTGTTGGATAATTAAAATACTGTTAGATGTAGACATGTGGTGAATGCAGGTTTCACAGTACACAGTGATGTACCACAGTTCCAAAACAAACTCAAAAGGATGTGCACGAAAAAAAAATATATAACGTCATTCTACATGGTCCAATCATTTAACTTAGTGTCGCGAAAGCCTGTGTATCAAGGTGTGGAGGAAAGCCACCCAATCTGCAAAGCATGTTTTTTGAAGCATGATTAAAAGAGGAGGGAAACCATTGCAACACTCACAACTCTATGGTGAAATCAAAGTGATGTTATTTTAAAATTAGTACGTTATCTGACTTGGCACATCATACCTATTACCCATAGCAATAGTTCAAGCGTTTAGCATAAAGATATGGAAATTTTGCAGAACAAGCTGAAATTTTTAGGATAGGTCCAGAAAAATATGTTGAAGCATATGAGGTCTGTTATAAAAGTATCCGACCTTTTTATTTTTGTCAAAAACCATATGGATTTGAATCAAGTGTGATTACATCAGACATGCTTGAACCCTCGTGGGCATGCAAGAGTTTTTTCACGCCTGTCGGTTACGTCATTCACCTGTGGGCAGTCTTTGAGTGAGGAGTGGCCCACCCTCTCGTCGATTTTTTTTCATTGTTTAGGAATGGCTCCAAGACTGCTGCTTTGTTTGATCAAAACTTTTTCAAAACTGTAAGGCACAACTGAGTGGACACCATTCGATAACTTCAGCTGGTTTTCGGTAAAAATTTTAACGGCTGATGAGAGATTTTTGGTCTGGTAGTGTCGCTTTAAGGACGGCCCACGGTGCCTGACAGCGATCTGCGCTTTGAGGCGGCAGCATCTCGCCATTTCAAGTTGAAAACTTCCACATTTCAGGCTCTGTTGACCCAGTAAGTCATCAGAGAACAGAGAACTTTCAGAAGAAGTCAGCATGAGGAGTTTATTCGGACATTCCATTGTTAACGGACATTTTGTAATGAAAGAACGTGCGGGCAGAGTCGCATGTCGGGCCGGACCCGACCGCGGGGGGTCGCGATAGGAAAAACACCTCCGTTGGAAAACTTAACGGCAAGTTGGAACATGCCCAAGCTGTTAAACAATTTCTGTTACTCACTTGTTGAAAGCCATCAAAAGCCGCCTGAATTTTACAAATGGTTTTCAACACGGAGGTGTTTTTCCTGTTGCGGCGCACACAGATTCGCCGAGTCGTTTCCGTCTGTCATTACAAAATGTCCTTAACAGTGGAATGTCCGCAAAAAGTCCTCATGCCGGCCTCTTCTGAATCTTCTCTGTTCTCTCACGTCGTCCTGGGTGAATTAAGCCTTAAATTAGGATGTTTTCAGGTCAAAACAGTCCGATGACGGCGCCTGGAAGCGCTGCGCGACGTCCCGCTCCGTGGGAAGTCCTTACAGCGACAGAAACACCCCATAATCTCTCATCAGCCGTTAAACTTTTCACCGAAAACCATCTTAATTTCTCGAATAGTGTCCACTCGGATATTCCTCACAGGTCCAGAAAAAAGTTTGATAAAGCAACGCACGCCGTCTCGAGCAGCGTGTGAAACAAAGGAATTCAGCCGAGAGGGCTGGACCACATCTCACTCAAGGCCTGCCCACAGGGAAATGACGTCACCGACACGCGTGAAAAAACTCACGCACGTCATTCAAATCCATATAGTTAAAAAAAGTGTCGGTTTCTTATCTAATAGACCTCGTATACTCAAAATCCAAAAATCCAAGATCTAAAATGGCCACAGTTTCACTTCGTTTTACATATCTTTGCTTTTGAAAAGATTAAAACATAATTTAAGTGTGTAGATGTATGTATTAACGCAAAACAAATGCTTTACACAGCCCAGTCTCATGCGTTTTTTTTTTTGTTGTTTTTTTTTGGTGCTCCCGTGACAAAATGAGTCAAATTTTAAATTTAAATTAAATTTTAAAACAGAGCTTTTTTTTTAACTCACTTTTCCTAATCCTACTCCCACCCCCAATCCTAACCTTAACCATAACCTAATCTTACTCCTTCCCCCGACCCTAACCATAACCACCCCGACCCCCCCGCTTCACTTTTAATTTCATGCAGCCATCACAAAATGAATGAGAATGAATTTGTGCTGCCGTGACAAAAATGAGGCACTTTTCGTCACAATATCATGATATCATAAATTTATGGCTTGACAAAAGCACATACTATGTGTTGGTGATGTAATACTGCCATCATTACTGGATTCAACCAACATATGCTTTTTGTTTGTGGAAAAAAAAACAAAATTATACACAGGAAGCAATTGTAATGGACACTGAACAAATCAAAGAAACTATAAATACAAAAGGTATCCTTCTAACACACACTGATATGTATGCTTATACAAGAAAATGACTATATATTCTAAAAGTGATAAGTATTTATGCTGGTTGATTAATGATCTAAGTTGTTTTCAATGTTACAATGTGTTTGCAATACAGACTTGTGTGAAGAGTACTAGGAATGTAATCCAAAATCTAACATACGAGGTCTGTTAGAAAAGTATCCGACCTTTTTATTTTTTTTTTAAACCATATGGATTTGAATCACGTGTGATTGCATCAGCCAAGCTTGAATCTTCGCCCGGAACTCCGCTCCTCTTTCCATGACAAAAACTCCTGTAACAGTGGAATGTGCCGTTCATTTCTAAACTGGACGCTGTCTTGATCCGGTATGTCGTCTGGCTAGCACAGGAATTGTGAAAAGACGTGGACGTCAGCACTTTTTCGGCACATTGAGACAGACGTGCGGAGGAGTTCCGCGCATCGCGGTGGAGCCGCACGGCGCAAAGCAACACCATGATGAAGCCTCACAGGACATGTTGGGGCATGTCCAGCTCATGCTCAATTTCTCGGATAATCACATGACTGAAAAGCAACCGACAGCCATCTGAAATCCACCTGAAAGCCATCCTGTGAGACCAACACGGAGGTGGTTTTGTGCCGCGTAATGAACGGCTCCGTGGTGTATCCCTCCACTTTTCTTTCCATGAAAAAAACTCCTGTAACAGTGGAATGTGCCGAAAAAGTGCTGATGTCCACGCCTTCAGCCTTTTTGTGAAAGTCAGACGACGTCCCGGATCAACAAAGCCTTCACGTTGGAAATGATCTGGTTGTTTCAGCGGGGTTTGAGCTTGTCGATCAGTGCTCAGAGCGCGGCGCGCTCTCAGCAGTTTAAACCATCTGGATCACTTCTTAATCTGTGTAATCCCCATAAAATCGTCCCTGAAAGCCATATTACTTTTCCGAACGGTGTCCACCTGGAGGTCTCTCACAGTTTCTGGAAAACAATTGATGCAGCAAAGCTCAAAATCATTCAGACATTTATTCGCAATAAAAAAAAACGACGAGAGGGGTGGACCAGTGCTCACACAAAGCCTGCTCACAGGCGAATGACGCAACCGACAGGCGTGAAAAAACTCACGCATGCGCACGAAGGTTCAAGCTTGGCTGATGCAATCACACGTGATTCAAATCCATATGGTTTTTGAAAAAAAAAAAAGGTTGGATACTTTTCTAACAGACCTCATATATAGCAAAAGAATCTCTGTCACCTTCTTCTGACATCAGCTGCTTGCATTAGGGGTTGTCATTTCAAATCATCTGACTCCATCTCCACCTGTTGCCACAACCATTCGCACACACCAGCGGCTGAAAGAAAGCCTGTGAGTGCCCCATTCAATCCCTCTCTCTGCAGGTGTCGGCCCAATTCCAGGTGCCACAAATGAACATCCAATACCCCTCGCGGAGCACTTAGGAAATGTGGGGCCATTCGCGCAGCCAGCACAAATGCCCCCTGCAACACATGTGGAATGCGGGGGGAGCACACTTGCATGAAATGTTAATTCATGTAAAACATAAAAGGAAGAACAGTAATCCACTTTATTTCATGACTTCCTGGTGTACGACTAGGCAGCGTCTGACGCCGCTCTTTGTAATAAGTTAAGTATTATAAATTGTGGTGTTTTTTATATATATATATATATATATATATATATTTTTTTTTTTTTTTTTTTTTTTTGCTCTGCTACTGTCTGCCCAACTTTCCACATTCTCACACTGTGTTCGTGCACGCGAACGTGAGCATGTACGATACCATCACCACGGTATTGTGCACAGCTGTCCGACTGTGTGTCCTTTCCGACAACAGGTGGAATGTTTTGCGGTTCATCATTTCGTTTTTGGTTTGTGGAATTTCTTCCGGTTTCTGCGCCTTTCACCCAATGTCATGTTATGTGTGAAGGGGCCTTAAAGGAGAAAAAGGCAAAAAAAAAAAAAAAAATGATGGTGGGCAAAATACAACCCTAATTTCAATTAAGTTGGGGCATTGTGTAAAATGTAAATAAAAACAAAATACAATGATTTGCAAATCCCCTTCAGCATATATTCAATTGAATACACCACAATGACAAGATATTTAATGTTCAAAATGATAAACTTGTTTTTGTGCAAATATTTGCTCATTTTGAAATGGATGCCTGCAACACATTTCAAAAAGTTGGGATGGGGCAACAAAAGACTGGGAAAATTGATTAAAGCTCACAGAACACCTAATTGGAAACAGGTGAGTCTCATGATTGGGTATAAAAGGCTCAGCCATTCACAAGCAAAGATGAGGCGAGGATCACCACTTTGTGAACAACTGTGTGAAAAAAATAGTCCAACAGTTTAAGAACAATGTTTCTCAACATTCAATTGCAAGGAATTTAGGGATTCCATCATCTACAGTCCATAATATAATCAGAAGATTCAGAGAATCTGGAGAACTTTCTACACGTATGCGGCAAGGCCGAATACCAACATAGAATGCCCGTGACCTTTGATCCCTCAGGCAGCACTGCATTAAAAACTGATATCCTTGTGTAAAGGATCTTACTGTGAGGGCTCAGGAACACTTCAGAAAACCACTGTCAGTTAAAACAGTTTGTTGCTACATCTACAAGTGCAAGTTAAAAAGCCATACAACAACATCCAGAAACGCCACCGCCGTGTCTGGACCCGAGCTCATTTGAAATGGACAGATGCAAAGTGGAAAAGTGTGTTGTGGTCTGATGAGTCCACATTTCAAATTGTTTTTGGAAATCATAGACATTGTGTCCTCCGGAAAAAAGAGGAAGAAGACCATCCAGATTGTTACCAGCGCAAAGTTCAAAAGTCAGCATCTGTGATGGTATGGGGGTGTGTTAGTGCCCATGGCATGGGCAACTTACACATCTGTGATGGTACCATCAATGCTGAAAGGTACATCCAGGTTTTGGAGCAACACATGCTGCCATCCAAGCAACGTCTTTTTCAGGGACGGAAATGAAGCGGCTTTCATTACAAATTATGCTGTTTAGAAAGTTATAACTTGCCAAAAAACTTTACAGGCAGTTGTCTATGACAGCAACGTGCATGCTGCTAGATGCATGTTGCATATATTGTCATTCTGAAGAATATTGTAACTTCGCTTGTGCGCTGAGGCGTTATAATGCATATACACACGAACGCTACAATAAGACACTTTTGTATCTCACAATGGAGAAAATCATGATAAAGGATAAGCACGTTAATTTGTATGTTCATAAATCTTTGGATAATATCAATCCCTGCTGTTGGATTTCAAGGTCTGTAACACGTATGTGTATTTTGTAAACAAACAGGGAGCCCTGAACACACTCATCTCCTAATCAGCTTTCAGGCAGAAAATGAGAAGTTTCACCAGTGGGAGTAAGTTGGAAAATATATACACACACATGTATACTATATGTGTAACACATAACCTGATGTCTTGATAGACTGATATTATTTGTCAAGGAAATTTCTAAAGGAATTAGGGCTGGATGCAAAAAATGGGAGAATTTGAAAAATAAATATAAGGTTAACAGAACTAGATGCAGCCCATAACATACATACAGGTGCTGGTCATATAATTAGAATATCATAAAAAGTTGATTTATTTCAGTAATTCCATTCAAAAAGTGAAACTTATGTAATGTATACATTCATTCCACACAGACTGATATATTTCAAGTGTTTATCTATTTTAATTACTAATTAATTAATCAATTACTAATCAACCAATTAATTATTAATCAAACAATATGAATTATTACTATTGTTGATTGATTATTAGTAGTATTGTTAACAATGAATTGCTAATGAATTAATCATTAATACTATCAATTATTATTATTATAGATTACAAATTAATTAAATTAATTAACATGACATGATTGAGATGTGTCGAAGAAATCTGCGACTTCTATTTCTTTGCATTTACGCAGAAAGGTGAGAAAATAAGAGCAAACAGGCGACTGCAGCAAGTTGTGTTTCAGTTGCCATGTTAACAAACAGTGAAGACAGCAGTTTGACACAGGCAGTTTTTTTTTCCTAAGGCGGAGGGGTGTCTCAATTCATAGGGCTAGAGGCATACCCCTTCACCTTACCCCTTGTTTTAAACAGTGGTGGGCACAGATAACCAAAAAATTAACTTCGATAACAGATAATCAGATAAGTGAAAAGTTATCTTCGATAAAGATAAAACAATAAACCACCCAAAAATGTATCGGAAGTTACAGATAACCAATAACAGATAAATTCCAATATTGTCTCTGGTACATTTACAGCTACTAATAAAACAAATTTAGTAATATTAAAAGCAACAACAGAACCAAACAATGAGACCACACTTTTGTCTGCTGGAAGCACTTGTTTTCTACAGAGCTGCCAGCACAGAGGCACTCTGAGAGCAGCCATAAAGCCAACTCTCTATCAATCACAACGCTCCGGTCAGGCGGAGGTCTTGAAAAATAAACTCATGCTGACTTATGGTTTTGATTTATAAATAATATTAATACCGATAGAATAACTCCATTAATGTCAGTTCTGTCATTTGTACAAAGTTAAAATATAACATATATCTTTTAATGTTGAATAATGCACTAATTCTGAGGTTTTGTAACAAACACAGACAGATCGCAAAGGATTCTGGGTAAAAGTGCCTCTGCTAAACACTGATTGGTTCAGTCATTCATTATGTAAACCAACACATTAATGTGACATCTGTCATGTGTTGGTGTTTACAGATAAACACCAAATAAATGTGCTTTTTAGAAAACTTTAGACATGATAGTAATTTTAAATAACTTGTCCAAAATTAGTTTGGTTAAAATTTGAACCATAAGTTAAAAATGTATGCCTCTGGATGACTTAGGTGATATTGCCAGCATATTGGTATGGTGTTAAAGAAATTTTTTTTTTTTTTTTTTTGGACATTTCTCCTTTGTTTACAAAGGATAGAGACACTCATAGAAGCAACTCTCTTCTGTTAGCAGAGGGTATAACTCTCCATTTGTTACACAACTTTTAACAGATAGGTGCTGAACTGATTTTAAATTTTAAAAATGCTTGTCGCAGTTCAGCTTTGTTTACTTTGTTTATCGTTCTAAAAGTTATCAGACAAAAATTAATCGGAAGATAATTGGTCTGATAATGGTTTTTAAAGTTATCTAAAAAGATAATCCGATAATGAAAACATTATCTTCGATAATTATCTGTTATCAGATTATCGGAAGTGTGCCCACCATTGGTTTTAAAGGGGTAGGGGTAGGGCCAAGGGGAAGGGGTACAAAAGAGAATTGATATTGGAGGCAAGTCTGTACCATAGTGCAGAGGATGTTGCAAGTTGATGAGTTCTCACTTGCAAATGTTCCCAGAGCTGACCTGATCTGACCTCTAAAACCGGTTAAGACGAAGATATTGAAGTTGTTTTAAAACGTGGCATTTTGGGACATGTCTAAAAAGATGCACTCTTGTGTGTTCCCTTCTCATTTTGTTTATGTCAGCATCATGAATTCAATTGCTCATGATGGAAAGCTATAAATCCCTCAAAGGAATAAAGATCAAAATAAATCCACACAGGGAGTGCAGTGAACGGCTGCTTATCAGAGCACAATACAAAGCTCCAACAAAATCATGCAGCTGCTGCATTATTTCATGTGCAAAATAAGCAATCTAATTTCATATTTACAAGGTCTTTTATAGGTTCGGTAAGTTTTATGATCCACAAACCATGAAACCCTTTCAAATCCTCAGTGGGATTTCAAAAATGTGTGGTGGCTAATTTGAGATTAAAACTGCTTTGTTCAAGATTTCACACCATTTTTTGATGCTTCAGCTGCAGTTGTCACCTGAAAACTTCACAGCACTGTTAATAATGTGAGAGACACTGAAGGGAAATGTCAGCGAGGTTCAGTCAAACCTATTAGTGTTCTGCTGGAATTTGGAATTTTCACACAGCTTAAACAACACACAGTTCTTTGAAGACCAGATTTCGCTCCACTTGTGTCTGATGAGATTGAAATGACTGAGAAGAAACATGGAGACAAAAATGGAAAAATCAAGTGTTCTTTGAAATGTTTGGCCCATCGATTAGCGGGGCGTGCGCAGAGAAGCATGGACCTTTTTTTAGCTAATAGAACAACTTTGTTCCACTGAACCAACATTTAAAGCCATTTATGTTGTCAATTATTTATTTATTTATTGTCACACCCTCACAATGACAGCACATCAGCTCAGTGCAGCTTGCTACACCATCATATTCTTGTGTTTTGCAACTTTCATGAATACCTTAACATTTTGTGTATGCATTGTGTATATTCACAAGATACTGTTGTTCTCAGTCACATAATGCAAAACCAAGCAGCAACCTTCATCCACAATAAAGCCACCCAGAAGAATACAAAAGTTGCAGTTCCTTGCCTGGCAGTTTGAGACTGGCTCCAGAAAGGAGCAGATTACTATAGAAACCCATGTTAAAATGTCCAACTTTAGAACAGAAACATGTTTACAGGTTGTACAAAAAATAGTTTTGAACTCCATAGCTAGTTTCCACTAGAGTCCCTAAATACAGAGAGTAACAACATGACGAGTCACAAAAAAAAAAAAACAGTCACATGACTCGTGGTGCCATCTTGGTGCCAAAATAGCATTTGTTGTTAATCTGTCTGCATATAAATCCAGCTTTTTAAATTATTTATTTGATGAAAATGCCGGGTTGTTGTGTGTTTGAATGCACAAATAGACAAAGCAAGGGCTTCAAGATGTACAGATTCCCTTCTGATCTGAACAGAAGAAAAATTTTGGAAAATAAAGCCATGTGGGATGGAAGCCGACATCATTGTCAAAGCTTTGCGAGGTAAATTTATTGTTCAGTCCCATGTACAGTAAAACTCACCTAAACCATCATTGTATAAACAGGATAATCACAATCACTAGACAAAAAAGTCCCAATGTTTTTGTATGGTTTTTCATGTAATAAACAGTGTATATATAACGGATTTTGAACTTTGAACTTGAACTTGAACTTATTTATTTGGCACACAATTCATCAATAACAAAGACTGATATACAAGACAATTCCACAGCGACATGTGTGACCAAAAAGGGGTGAGCAGAAGCAAGGCTTATAAACGCCCACTCCCTATATACATACATACATACATATACACACATTACCTACTCCCAGAGGAAGCACACAGGTGACAGTGGTAAGGAAAAACTTCCTCTGATGTATTGAGGAAGAAACCTCAAGCAGACCAGACTCTAACGGGTGACCCTCTGCTTAGGCCATGCTACAAATACATTTAACAACACAAACTCAAATCCCATTATCATAAACATATCAAGTGAACACAGTGTCTTCGTCTACATACATATTTACATACATATACAGTATACACACACACCAACATACACCTACACATACATACATAATTACACACACACACACACACACATACATATATATACACATATATATACACAAATGAATGTTACTGATTTCACAATTACAACTGACAATACAAAACTCATCATACTTCATTAGATTCATATCTTGAAAACATCATTTTTTTATATTGATTTTTAAACTGATTGATATTTGGACATCGTTTGAGGTCATCCGTCAGGTTATTCCATAATCTAGGGCCACACATGGAGACACAGAAACCTTTCCTGGTCGTCCGAGCGCCATCAATTTTAAAATGATACAAGCCCCATAAATTATATTTTCCTTCTCTCTCAGTAAAATATTCTTGAATTCTAAATGGCACTTGTTTATTTTTCACTTTGTGCATTAATTGAACAGTCTTGAACGAAATCATATCATTAAGTTTTAGTATTTGAGATTTAATGAACAGTGGGTTGGTGTGGTCTCGATAACCTGCATTATGAATTGTCCTTAATGCTCTTTTTTGAAGAATGAATAATGGTTGCAATGTAGTTTTGTAATTGTTGCCCCAAACTTCAGCACAATAAGTCAAGTAGGGTGCAATCAAAGAACAATAGAGAGTATGTAGTGCTCTGCAATCAAGAACATGCTTTACTTTATTTAATACTGCAATACTTTTTGATACCTTCATTTGAATATGCTGAATATGAGCTTTCCGATTAATTTTTTCATCAATAATGACACCTAAAAACTTATTCTCTTTGACACGTTCTATGTTTACCCCATGTATATTTAACTGAATTTGTATGTCTTTTTTATAATTTCCAAATAACATCAATTTAGTTTTAGACAAATTTAATGATAATTTGTTAATATCAAACCATCTCTTTAACTTTATCATTTCTGTTCCTAAATCAGATAATAGTTGTTGCAGATTTTCCCCTGAGCAAAACAGGTTTGTGTCATCTGCAAAGAGCACTGTTTTAATAATATCTGAGACTTTGCATAAATCATTAATGTATAAAATAAATAATTTTGGGCCCAACACAGAACCTTGTGGTAGCCCACAAATGATGTCCAGATATGAAGAACAGTATTCCCCGAGTTTAACAAACTGCTTTCAGTTTTGTAAATAGCTTTTAATCCAACTCAGAGCAACTCCTCTGATCCCATACAGTTCCAACTTTTGAAATAGTATATTGTGATCAATTGTATCAAAAGCCTTTCTTAAGTCAATAAATAAACCTGCAATTATTACCCTTTGGTCCACATGTTTATTGATCTCTTCTATGGAATCTAGCAATGCCAGTGTCGTGGACCTTTTTGCTTTGAAACCATATTGACTTTCATCAAGCAAGTTGTGTCGATCTATAAATTTATCCAGTCTGCTGTTATAAAGTTTTTCCAGTATCTTTGAAAATTGTGACAGTAGATACACAGGGCTGTAGTTAGTAAAAAGATGCTTGCTGCCAGATTTGAATAAGGGTATCACTTTTGCCACTTTCATAATGTTAGGAACAATCCCAGTTTGAAATGATTTGTTAAAAATATATGATAATGGTTTTGCAATTTCAGTAATTATTCGCTTTACTAAGAACATATGTACCTCATTATGATCCACTGACTTTTTACTTTTACATGTACTAACTATGTTAATAATTCCCCTTTCATCTACTGGGCTGAGAAACATTGTGTGTGGATTTCTAGCAATTAACTGCTGATTTTCCCATGTACTGTGTGGGATTTCAGCATTTTGTATAATGGATCGGATAAAATGTCCGGTACGATCACATTGTATTTCCATTAAAAACCCAAAGCAGTCTGGACGTGAAAAGTAACAGAGGTACACATTAAAGTTCAGCTCTGGCACTCGCCAATTTGAGGAAAGTGGGACCGGAGTCATTTCCCTGATTAAAAAAATGGACGTTTATTTTATTTTTATTTTTTTTCACACCGTGCTCAGACATTTCGAGATCACATATGTTTGACAGAAAAGTACGCAACTTTACAACACGGAGTCTGAAAAAGAGGAAATTATACAACTTACCTTTGAATTGGAGATGATGAATGTAGAAAGAAAAGGTTGTTGAGGGTCAAATTAATCCATTATAAAGCATAATCCAGTGACGGAAAACTTTAAAACTGTCATTGTATGACATGGAGTTACAGAGCTGCAGAAGCATAAATCAGGCTTTAAATTCATTAAATAAATCATCAAAAATTGTAAATGTATGTAAATTTGATAGCTTAACTATTTTTATATTTATTTCCATAGTACCTGTACCCCGATGTGCTGCTGTATGTGGTTAAATGACTTTAAAAAATGTTGAAAACATAAAAGGTTCATTTAGTAGTTCAGCGCAGCTGGAACCAAAATGTCACCATGTTCTGAGTTGATATTACTCTCCTCAATCAAGGAACTCTAGTTTCCACTCACGACAGGGAGATGCTTGGCCCTCAACATCCTTTTTAATGTGCTTAAACTCCAGATGATGCCATGCTGGGGAGCTAGAGTTCTCTGTATGTCCTTGTGCGCCCAAACCATGATGATACACTCTGACCAGATCCATTTCTAAAGGGGAAATGCTTTACACTGTCTCCTGGTTTGTTGGCTAATAGCCAACATTTATGTGTCAAGATAATACTGAGTGCACGTTTTACAAATTGTGGCCACATTTAAGTAGATCGTGCCCTTGTTTTACTCAAACAATGCTTAAAACATGCGCACAATATAATAAAACGTGTTGTCAGAGAATATGACTTTAAGCTTGGTTTCATCTCAGCATGGGGTGATGTGCTATTGGATTAACATGCAGAGAGTTTGGTACTTTCCAGAAGCAAGTAAGATCATACTGCACTTTCCATTACAAATGGGAATTTCCAGAGAATGACTGCAGTGGTGAAAACATTGTGTGCTTAAATCATTAAGCGTGTAATGGTATTCTAATCAAACAGAGTAGTAATGTGTTAAAATAAAAAAAAAAGATGTGTTTTAGGAATGATTAACATTGATGATTATATGAGTTATTTTTAATAATATGTAAGAATCAAAAGCAAGGAAGGTCAAGTGTTGTTTTAGGGGTAAGAAAATCTGACTTGGAAAATGAATGAAGTTGTAAATATTGATTAATAATGATTGAACCTGTGTTATGATGATTATATGGTTAAAGAATCAAAGTGTGAGGACAAGCTAAATTCTTTTAAGAGAAAAACAGGAACTGAGTTACTGTTGATAGGAAGTGTGTTTAACTGTTAGCTGAGATAAGGGTTCCTGTAAACAGATGAGCGAGGTGTCTGAGTCAGCGCTATGATGTGCTATAAAAGTAGATTGAAAACAGGAAGCTACATTATTCTTCAGAACTCTGCGAAGGCTCCAAGGATTACACAGGTGCTGACCAGCCTGTGGTGATCAACTGGACTTTTTAACATCGAGAGTGAGAGTTTTTGGAGCAAGAACCATCAAGGAGAGAGATTTTTACATACACACACATGGATATTCCAGGGAAGGAGGAAGATTCCTGAATGGAGGCACGAGACGTTACATTCTGCTGAGAACCATCAGTGCACGTGAGACAGTGAGCGTGGAGCAGAGAGAGAGGATTTTAACCCGAGTGAACATGTTAAAAAAAAAAAAAATGAACCAAATAGTGGAGCTGCCTTTACTTCTCTCTGCACTTTCTCTACTCTTGCGGTTGTGATGGCACCGACCTGTTCACACCATGTGCACATCGTATACTGAATTTATGAGATCATGAGATGAAATAAACAGTTAAATATCCTTAAAAATGAGAATAAACAAATGAACGGAGCAAAAATTACACATACACGAGTAAAAAACCCTGCTGTGGAGAAGCTGCAGTGATGTTCGGATGCACAGATCACATAAAGCAGGCGAGAACTCTGAACTTTAACAGCTGTTATTTTCCAAAGGTATTTATTTGTTCAATCGTAAGCTTAATGTAGTGTTCAAGCACAAAACATGACTTATAAGGAGAAAAAAATGACTTTTAAAAAATGACTTCATCACACTAAAATGAACTGGAGTCAGAATAAAAATACAAGCTGCCGATTTTTGTTATTTTTCCAAGTTATTATAAGCTACAGCTATATGTTTTAATCATTTCAAAGTGAGTTACCTCTTATTTTATTCTGATTTATTTATATAAAAATATGGGGAGACAAATCAGCCTGCATTGTTCTGTTCAGTTTATATCAAAGTTTTCCTGCACATCTGTGTATTTTTTCCTTCTTTCTAAGAGTTTGGTGTTTACATTTGCTCCACAAAGTTTTAAAACACAATTAAATGTTCACACTTTTCTTTAAAGCAGTTCTGTAATTTTAGAAATGCAACAGAAACGACCACAAATCAAAAAAAGTTGGGACTATATGTAAAATGAAGATAAACTAAAAATGTTGCACTATTCCCAGTTTCTCCACTCACAGAAGCCAAATGTTCTTCCAGAGTTGTGTCTTGTGTTATGTGTCGACGCGAGTTGAGGAGCGGACCTGCGTCAGACAGAACCCAGCGCTAAAAATAACCAGAAAGCAGTTCCAACAACAGAAACAATTTATTTTTCACCTGTGCATAATAATGTGTACAAAACTAAAACAACGTCCTTCTGGTGGAGTGACTGTTGGCACGCTCTTAAGCGCCCAAAAGGATAGAAGCCCGGCGTTCCTGGACCCACTACCACCAGACAAACACCCCCCAGGTGGACACGACAAACTGACTCTCTGTGAAGCAAAGAAGAGGTGAGGTAAGTCAGCAGTTACAACAATATCTTTCAAAAGACACACGCTATCAGCAACACATTCAGGTCTGTATCTTTTAACTTTATGCAAATGAGCAGCTTCTCACAACAAGTGGAGGATCACTTATCCGCACGCCACAGCAGTGAGAAGCAAACTGCACAATTCTCATCACAATTCCAGTATACTGCGTAACAAAACACCAAGTTACTATCAACAGTTAGTCAAACACTTAATCACCTTTAATGTGTGCTGACAGCATGTGTCCTCACCCTTCCTTGCTTCACGGGCTCAATGTGTCAAACCCAGGCGCGGTCCTCAGCGTCTCACAAACGGACATCACAAGGTTGAGTTCCCGGCAGTTCTGCTTGAATCACACATGACTTAAATGCAGAACGCCATCCAATTATCTGCTTCAGCTGAAAGTCTTTAAGGTTGCATGTGAGCACCAGTCACAGGTGCTACACATGATGTTGATGAGGGTGAGGACTCTTCAGCCAGCACCTTCTCCACAGACAAATCAGTTTCCATGCCACCTGAAGAGCAAAGAAAAGAAAAGAACACCAAAATATCCAGCCACACCCCCCAACACACAACATCTTGGTGGCTTCCCTCACTTGTCCTGCCTATCTGACACAGATTTATGATAAAGTACCACACTGTTTGTATTTCTGAATGATTGCTGTAAATGAAGTCTAAGAAATAGTCATTGATTTGGAAATGTTCATGTTTTCATCCCCTGACGTTTCTCGGAAAATGCTGCAGGCCTTAAATTTAGGAAATTACATATGATCAGACTAGTCGACTAAGCGCAAAAATAATCGTTGACTAGTCGACTATCAAAATAGAGCAAATGTAAACACCAAACCCGCTATGTTCCCAGCTGGATGCCGTGCTTTGTTCCACTGGATGCTACATTTTGTGCCGCTGGATGCTGCGTATATAAAATAATTATTTTGTAGCAGATTAATGATTTTCTCTCAGAGTTGGCTGTTGAAAACATCTCTAATTACTTCTGGAATCATAGAGGACCATTTCATCTGCCACTTTTTTCTCTCTCTCTCGTGTGCTTAATGAGGCAAAGAATGCATTGGAGCCATCTAAAAAGGTGATTATTTGTAATGTTTATATTGTAATGGCTTGATAAAACAGTTGCATGTTCATTCCTTCTTATGAGCAGCTGTAAAATTATGTTTATGATAGATTTAACATCTCATTATAATCATTCAGATGAGCTGTGCTGCAGTGTAGTGCGCTGATGCAGTTCAGGTAATTAATGCATGATGGAGAGTTTGAACATTTCAAAATTTTCTTTGCCGCGCACTGTTTACAACGGCTTACATCAAGTTTGAGATGAGTTTACTCAGATCAAAGTTATGCAAGTGTCAGGGCACCTTAAGTGTTGCCAATGTGGTGACACCCAGAGCAGCACTTTTTGAGCTTCAAAATGTCTCTATCGAAAAACCTATGAGTGACATTATGTAGGGTTTGTGCAAAATACGTGTAAAATATAAATAAAAACAGAATACAGTGATTTGCAAATCCTCTTCAACCTATATTCAATTGAATACACCACAAAGACAAGATATTTAATGTTCAAACTGATAAACTTTATTGTTTTTGTGCAAATATTTTCTCATTTTGAAATGAACGCCTGCAATACATTTCAAAAAAGCCGTGACAGTGGTATGTTTACCACTGTGTTACATCACCTTTCCTTCTAACAACACTCAATAAGTGTTTGGGAACACTAACTGTTGAAGCTTTGTAGGTGGAATTCTTTCCCATTCTTGCTTAATGCATGACTTCAGTTGTTCAACAGTCCGGGGTCTCCGTTGTCATATTTTGCACTTCATAATGCGCCACAGTCGGCCGAGACGGACGCATTTTTCTCTTCTCCCTCCCTCCTTATCTTTCCTGCTTCTGTGGCGTGTTGTCTGTGAGGCTGCAGCTTTGCTCTTCTGGAAAACAACAAAAATGGATCTGTTAAAGTGGTCTCTGAACACAATTGACACTATTTTTTCCACAAGACATTCGGGGGTGGAGGACCTGACCTGTCCTGCCGGGACGCATGTGATGGGTTACGTGATTGGGAAGGCAGTGGCTGCGCAGTCGGCGGGTGTTAACCACACGCTGGAAAACATCTCAGGCAGGATTGCAGCTCTGGCAACCTGCTTTGACCATCAGTAAAGACCACATCCTACATTCAGATGTATTGAGAGCCTCAGAACTGTGGAATCTTTCAGGCGTCTGCTAATCTGGATATTCATTTGGCTTCCCCAAACACAGCTGCACTTCAAGGCCGCTGTGATAAAAAACCTCCTCAAGAAGATCAACACTTAAGCCTCGCTCCCTGGTCATCCCCCTCCCCTCAGCTTCTCCAGCTCTGACGTTGACTGTGGACAGTGGACTGCTCAGGGCTGAGCCCCTCCCCCTTCCAGGATTGTCGGACAAGGCCGTTGAAGGCACCTAATAGGCTGCCACCGGAGTGTTCTGATAAACTGGACCTTCAAATCTCGGTTGTCGTCCTGCGTCTTTGTTTCTCTGTGTGATTATTGTTTTTCTGTGCTGATGGTTTTTTTTTTCCTCATTGCTGCTGTGTAACGCAGCGGCTATGAGGGTTTTTTTCTCTTTCTTCCCTCGTGTGTGCTTTTTATATGTGTTTATGTACCGGCCGGCCTATGTGTGTTGTGTGTTATGTGTGTGTCATTTGTTATGGGTCGGTCTTGGTTTGCTCAGCCCTGCTGTTGACCAAGGCAGGGATGTACATCTGGAGCTGGTCCCCAGGCGCCTAATGGCGACTTCTGCTCTTAATTGGCAATTAGGATGGGTTAAATGCAGTAGACACATTTTATTGTGCAGGGAACATGTTCTTTTGTGCATATGACAATAAAATTCTTTTGAATCCTTTGAATCCTATTGAATCCTTTTTGAAATGTGGACTCATCAGACCACTGCACACTTTTCCACTTTGTGTCTGTCCATTTCAAATGAACTCAGGAAGGAAAAGGCAGCGGAGTTTCTGGATGTTGTTGATGTATGGCTTTCGCTTGCATGGTAGAGTTTTAACTTGCACTTGTAGATGTAGCGACAAACTGTGTTAACTGACTATGGTTTGCTGAAGTGTTCCTGAGCCCATGCGGTAAGATCCTTTACACAATGATGTTGGTTTTTAATGCAGTGCCGTCTGAGGGATCAAAGGTCACTGGCATTCAAATGTTGGTTTTTGGCCTTGGTGCTTACTTGTAGAAAGCTCTCTAGATTCTCTGAATCTTCTGATTATATTATGGACTGTAGATGATGGAATCCCTAAATTCCTTGCAATTGAATGTTGAGAAACATTGTTCTTAAACTGTTGGATTATTTTTTCACACAGTTGTTCACCATGTGCTGTTCCTCATCTCATCTTTGCTTGTGAATTGTTTTGTTGCCCCGTCCCAACTTTTTTGAAATGTGTTGCAGGCATCCATTTCAAACTGAGCAAATATTTGCACAAAAATTTTAAAAAAGTCTATCAGTTTGAACATTAAATATCTTATGTGGTGTGTTAAATTGACTATAGGTTGAAGAGGATTTGCAAATCATTGTGTTCTGTTTATATTTACATTTTACACAACGTCAAAACTTCATTGGAATTGGGGTTGTATACAGTCTATGTGCAAAACACTGTAAACAACTGCTGCATTTAGTGCAGCTTTCTTATGACTTAATTTTCTTTGGGTGATGTGTCAATCTTGTCCCATTTGTAAAGGAAATGTTTCCCATCTGGGAGCAAAATAATCTAATTTTATCCCTTGTTATTTGGATCTCCTCAGTGAGCTCTCACAAGGATGTCATGTTGGCCGACCCTTGATGACTGATGTGTATCTTGTGAAAGAGGCCAAAGAATAAATGGTGTCCTTTGCCTAAAAGGCAGCAGAGATCAATCGCAGATGATCAAAGGTAGAGATACACAAAGGGTACTCAATTGCCCCTTGTTGTTGATTCAAGGTCACCTCATTAAGCCAATGGTTTAAGTTGACAGAACTGATGGCATCTTTCTAACAAATGAATATGTTGCTGTGGTGATGACGTTCTCGTGAAGAGCAACTTCATATAGTTAAAAAGTCTCCATAATATTGCCCATTTGTGCTTGCACTGTAGATTACAATAAAATTTCACTGCAATCACAACCTTGCAGTCTTAGCACTTTGATAGCTTGCTTGCATGTGGTAACACTAAACAGCTTTAAAAAGCATTTCTGACAGCATTTTCGTCTTGGACCTCAGGCAGTGGGAAAACACCGCTTATCACCTTGAAAACATTGCTGTGTGTGACATATTATTTTTAGTGTACACCATTTTCAACTCTTGGAAGATATGCTCAACAAACAGATAGTTTAGCCTTGGTTTATATTTGGCCTGGAGCCATCACATGTGACAGACAGTGAAAGGCATTTATAGCTGCTATATTATCAGTCATAACATTCTTATCAACAGGAGGTGTCATTGTAAATGTAAAATCATGCCAATAGACAAACAAAGAATTCAGAAATGCCATGTTCATAAACGTCTCATCAGGCATTGACTAATTAACCTGCACAGATTTTAATTATCGTATGCTACTTTAGGTCATCCCAAAACCTTGAACAGCCCAGTCTTTAGGCCAGCTGCTGAGTAATTTTGCTGAGTAAAATTTACTCTGCAGGGATAACATTTGGTCCCAGTCTAACAAGAGTAAAAACACTCTATTGTAGAGTGAAATCAGCTCTACTGGTGTCGCCGTCCAAATGGTCCCCCCGCCCCGCCCTGCCTCCACCGCGTATCCGTCATTTCGGAGCACAGCTGCCCTATGGACTCTTTTCACCTAAAGTGAACAAATGGATTAATGTGATTATTAACCATCAGATGACAAGGTAAAACCTCTTAAATCATTCTAAAGTCAGTTTAAGCAGAAACCAGGAAATTTTAAGCATTAATGAGACAATATTCCATGACGCTTTGAAATGATGGTCAGTGAATGCAACAGCTAGCAGCTGTGTAGCTTTGGCGCTGTGATCGCTTCCTCTGCCTTTTCTGATAAAATAATGCTGAATTCATGTGGAAATGACTGTTGTACAAAACCTTCAGATATCTGTCGCTGAGACAGATGGTGACTGGAGTGCAGTTTTAAGCAGAAACAAGATGATAATTAGTGAACCGCGGCTAATGACGCATGCGCAGTGAAGGCAGGGCCGACCGAGTTTTAGGGCGGACCGTTCGGTCGGTGACACCGTCTAGTCAGTGCAAGTGGTTTTACTCCGATAAGTGTTGTGGTTTGCCCTTGGTCCTGCTTGGTCTGCTGGTTGTCTTCATCTCTGTATTCAGGTGAACCTGAGGTGCAGCTGCTGAGTGAAGTTGCTGGTGGCTTGGTGCGTCTGCTGTGTGTGACGTCAGGGCTCTGCTCCCGGCTGTCAAGTTGCACTTGGGCTCCGCCCCATCTGTCGAGTCAGCACATGGAATTGACGGAGCGGCGTCTCACGGCTGATCGACATTTTCACTGAATGTGTGCTCACAGCTGACGTTCATCCCGTCTCATCACCGCTCCAGATTTAACTCCGGATCTGTCATGGGTTCAGGGCCAGAGTCTACTGCTGACTACCACTGACATCTGCTGCTTCCCTCCTGAAGAACCTCCGCGTTCCTCTGGTTTGGAACTGGGTTGCCATGGGTTCCCAGCTGTGCCACGACATCACTCTCAGCCGGTAACCTGGTCTTATGTTTTGTCATAGCGCTCTTTGTTTGGCGTCCCATCGCCACAGATGGAACTCTCCGAGTTTTTCTCCTGCGAGCCTCCGAGCTCATTAACTTTTCCTGCTGTGCGCTCCTGTTGTAACTCTTCCGCTGTGGACTCCCATGTCCACAATAGTATCTGTCTGTGTTTTTTCACTGTCGCTTCCAGGCGCAGTATGTAACCCACCGTGTTTTTTCCTCTCGGGATTTTCCAGGCTCAGTGTGTTACATGTTGGGTTTTTCCCTACCGTGATACTCCACGTTTCAAATGATGACGTTATCAATTGTGTTTTTCCTGCAGTTTGAGCTTCTGCTCTTGATATATTATTTCAGTTATGAAAAGTGGATCATACAGGGTTTTTTTCACGTCATGCTTTTCTGTCTCTCGCTTTAACCTTGACTTATTCTGTCTGGTGTGTAATCACACGCGTCGCTTCACTCAGCTGTTAATTATCAGAGTCCATTCATCTCCGCGCTGCTCAGTGATCAGCAGGTATTCTGCTCTGAGCCCGTTCCGCTTCATGGAGTTCTGTGAACACCAACTGTTAATCAGTAGTCCGGATTTGTGCGCGTTTGCGCTGTTCAGGAACAGTGTGCACAGTCATCTTGTTGTTCCTCTGGCTGAACTGTTACCTTATGAACTGATCTGCTGACAGTCTGGAGTGATCTATTTGCAGCAGCTCAGTTCCTGAGTTAATGTAATTGTGGTTTTCTGTGTGCACTTTTAGCTGCTAAATTGCTGCATGCATCTAAGCCTGGAACTTGGAGCTGTCACCTGACTCTGTCAGTCTGCCACATGTGCCCACCTTTAGGCTGTGTCATGTAGAACTGTAATCCTGAATGAACAAAGACTTCGATCCTGAACTTTGATCTGAACTGGACTCCTGAATGAACTGCACTTTGATCTAAACTCCAACCCGGAATGAACTGAGACTCTGATTCTGAACTGAAAGCCGGAATGAACTGAACGCTGCTTTGAACTGAACCTCAGAATGAACTATTCAGTTTAGCTTGGACATTTTTTCATTTCCAGACGTGTGCCCAAATGCACCTTCACTGTCTCACCAGCCCTCTCATTCTCCACCGCAGTTTATTCACTCCCAGCAGCTCCGCAGGCTCACTTCCCTGGTTCCAGTCCCTGTCTTGTTGCTCTGTCTGTCCCATCAGTCAAGTCCTCATGGTCCATCCTAGTCCTTCCACTGCACAGTCCTTTGTTTAATAAACTCTTGTTTAAACCTCTTTGCCTGCCTTACTGTTCCTGCATTTGGGTCAAACATCCAAACACGGTTCGCCAACCATAACAGTAAGAGTTGATTTTACACTATGTTGTTCTTAAAGCTATGGTTTATAAAATATATAAATGTATGAAATTAGACTTGCAATTATAATTAACTTATTCCAGTTGAATTGTACATGTAGGTTTTTGTTTTTGCTTTTTCTGTGTGCCCTCCTTTGACTGAGTTTGTGTAAGATAAACTTCATACTCAGATCATGTCAGTGTCCTCTTGTTTCCTGTCTTTTGTCCAGTCTGTGTCTTGTTGTTGTAGTAGCTAGTGACCCCTATGTAATGTAGTTTATTGTTGTATTGTAAGCTCCTGTGATGTTTGTGTGTTTTTACTGTAAATTGTTTATTTTTTATAGTCTGTCACGGACTACAGATGGAAATTAGCCCATGACTATAATCTGACATATTTACACTTTATGTGCACTAAGCAAAAATAAGTTTATTCAAGTGTACTATGAGTATACTTATTTTTTACCAAAATTGAGGAAGTATACTTGAAGGTGACTTTTTATAAACTATATTTTATATACTTAAGAATAGTATAGTGAAGTATACTTGGCTTATACTGAAAAGTATAAACAAAAGTCTAAGTTTGTTTTTTTGTTTTTTTTGCCTTCTTGCTCTCGGTCGGGACGGTTGCATTTTACTCTCCTCCTCCCTCCCCAACTTTCCTGCTACTGTAGCGTGTTTTGTCTGTGAGGCTGCCAGCCCTGCTCCTCTGGAAAATGGCAAAATGGATCTGATCAAGTGGTCTCTGAACGCAATTGATACTATTTTTTCCACAAGGCACCCGGGAGCGGAGGACCTGACCTGTCCTGCCAGGACACATGTGGCAGGTTACGTGATGGACAGCTGGCGGAGGTGGCAAGTCATGTGCCTGTACACGTTGTCTGTGGAGGACGTTGAAGATGTTTACTTATTTGGAGCTGTGGTGACCGGGTTTCTGCTGTGTGGAGCAACCACAGCACTGGTTTACCGGAAAATTAAGAAGTTGGAGGCAGCATTAATTGGCACATCCAGGCTGCCCCACATGATTGATTCGATTGGAAGGGCAGTGTCAGCTCAGTCGGCGGTAGTCAACCGCACATTGGAATCCATCTTGGGGAGAATGGCTGCACTGGGAAACTGCTTTGATCGTCTGTAAGACCACATCTCTCCTCTATTCAGATATATTGGGAGCCACTCTGAAGTTTCAGACTGTGGAATCTGCCAGGCGTCTGTTAATCTGGATATCTATTTGGTTTCCAAACACCAGCTGTCCTTCAAGGCCGCTGGGATAAAGTCCTCCCCCCGAAGAACACTCCTGATAGCCTCGCTCCTCGTCTCCCCCACCTCCTTGTCTTCCCCTGCCTCCCTCCCTTCCCAGTCCTGAGATGTTGACTGTGGGACCTTGGGACTCTGGTGGACTGATTCAGGACTGGGAATTCCCCCCCCCAGGATGGACAGATAAGGACTGTTGATGGCGCCTCAAGGGCGGCCTTTCCGGGCTGTCTGTCTGGACACTGGACACATCCAAGTCTCGGCTGTTGTCTGTCGTCTGTTGTGTTTTTTTTGTTTTTGTTATGACTGTTTTTCTGTGCTATGGGTTTTTTTTTTTTTGCTCTCCAGTGGTGCTGCGGGAGTTCAACGCAGCAGCAATGGAGGTTTTTCTTTTCCCAATTCTTTCCTTGTGTGTGCTTTTATATGTGTTCATGTACCGGACCGGCTTATGTGTGTTGTTGTTTGTTAAGTGTGTCATGAGACCGGTCAAGGTTTGCTCAGCCCTGCTCGTGACCTAGGGCAAGGATATACATCTGGAGCTGGTCCCCGGGCGCCAAAAAGACGACCTCTGCTCCTAACTGGCAATTAGGATGGGTAAAATGCAGTAAACACATTTCATTGTGCAGGGAACATGTTCCTATGTGCATATGACAATAAACTTCTTTTGAATCCTTTGAATCCTTGAATTTGAAGTCTAAGTGCATTAATACTAAGACTTACACTTATACTTTAATACTAAAACTTATACTTTAGTATACTTTTTACGTCTTTCTGCCACAAAGTATTAACACTTATTATGCACTTGGCACAAGATATACTAAGTCAAGCCATTGACTCAAGTAACTGAAAAGAAGTCATAAAAGTACAGTTTTCGTTTTCTATGTAGTTATTTATTTTTGGTTCCAAAGGTTTGCACTTTTCTTTTACCTTTTTTGACAAGGAAGGACTTTAGTTCTCAGTTGAAGACGCTATGTTTACATTTTTACAAATAAGGACTTGATCTTGAAGAGACCATTATGTTTACATTTTACATGCACTTTTTCCTTTAATTTACTCCACAAAGGAAGGATTTGATTTCATAAGTCTTTGTTTTTGAAATGTTTGAAAATATATCAAACTTGTTTTCAACATTCTGTCTTGTGTCTTTTTAAATGCATCACACTCTTGTATACATACAGTATTGGTAAACTTTAAGAATACTTTATGGAGTATATTTTAAGCATATAAATAGTATGCTACAAGTAATATGCCAAGCAAAATTTAAGTATAAAAAGTAAAATAGTGAAATAGCCAATGTGTATAACAGTATACTTTAAGTATATGATAATAAACTAAAAATAGGGACTCAAAGTATACAACTAGTACAATGGCAGTATATCGATAAGTGCACTTGTGGTATACTTTAAGCATACAAGAGGGATATACCAAGTACATTGATAGTATATAGATTAGTGTACTTGTTGTATACTTTAAAGTGTACTTTTGCAAACTTAAAACGAACTTTAAAATGTACTTTTATAAACTTGAAATGTTCCAATTTAGTCCTAAAAAGTATTAAATTTGTGTACTTTCTAGTATACTAACAGTACAAGGTCTGTAGTATACTTGCTGTACATATACTGAGGCATACTTAATAAAATGAACTTTACGTATACTACTTTTTGCTTAATGTGTTATCCCTTTTAAATAAATAAATGAAATGAAAACAACAAGAGTTGATTTTACACTATGTTGATTTGATTTAGCCCCGTGGTAGAGTATATTTAACTCTATTTAGACTGGGACCAAATATTATCCCAGAAGAGTAAATTTTACTCAGCAAAATTTCCTGTATATGAACTGCAAATAGGTTCTGTAGTATTTGTGTAGTATTAGTGCATGGTCAGCTTGAGAACTGGCGCTGCAAGTTTCATTCACTTGGCGCACAGACAGTGACTAGAGGTCTGGTAACAACGACTTCCACTACCTGCTGCACTTATTGTGTTATCAGGTTGGAGATAAAGTAATGTAATGAACAACTAATAATGAATGAAGTAAAATAACTGCATGCTGACATTATTTAATTAACTGGTGAGCAGTCTGCCGTGACCTGAAGAGCAACACATTATTACTTTACTGTTTCACAGACAAGCTCAACAATCTCCATTTCAAGCTAACTACAAGCTAATTAGCCAAGGTAGCTGGCATGAGAGCATTAATTGAGACAGGCTAGTTAGTGCAGTTTCTACTTGAATAAACAAGTTAATCACTTTGATGCAAATAATTTGTGCTGTCCAGTGTTGCCTGACAAATAAATTCACAAAGTACAGATCCATTCTTTCGAGCAGTTTAAAATTTCTAATAGCAGAATTTTATAATTTGGACAAGCATGGCAACAATGGCAGATTGTGATATAAACATGAGCGATTGGTGTAGTTTAGATGATTTTAAAAGGTGGAAAGTTGATGAACCTTTTTTTAAGTCCCGGGGTCTCTGTATTCATGAGAAGCGCCAAGATGAACTTATTCTGTTAGCATATTGTTAGATAATATCTGTGCTCATTCCTTATTTTATGTTAGTTATCAAGTGTTTGTCTGTGTTATTTGTTTGGAGGTTTCTGAGAAATATATGAGTTAAGTTTCACTTCCATCATATGTGCAAGTTCCAGATACAGGGAGACCTCTCCCTGTTGGTGAGAGCCAGTAACATTAGAAATGTGAGACTAAATCACACCTACTACTGTGGTTTCATGAAAGGCTTTTTTTCTGGGCCTTTCACAAGATGGACAACATCTGTGAGGGTTCCAGCCCTGGTTCTAATTATAAAGCCCTGGTCCTTTAATAAAATCAAAATGAGAAATATAATGGTTTGGTTCTTGGGAAGGGGCAGTAAATTACAAAAAGAACCAGGATAGAAATTACAATACAGCACTATAACTGCAAATTTGACATTATTTATTTAACTGTTGAGGGTGAAACAGAGCAGGGTGAAACAAATCAGGCAAAATTTTGAGGACTTATCACACCCAACCTCCTGAAACTGACTGGTGGATAGGTGGCAAAAAATCTATATTAAATCTTTGTTCCTACTTTCACCTATGGTCATGAGGGTTGGGTGATGATGAAAAGAACTAGGTCGTGGGCACAAGTGCCAGAAAAACGGGCTTCCTTAGGAGGGTGGCTGGTGTCTCCCTTAGAGATAGGGTAAGAAGCTTGGTCATCCGTGGGGAGCTCAGAGTAGAGCTGCTGCTCCTTCGCGTTGAAAGGAGCCACCTGAGGTGGTTTGGGCATCTGGTAAGACGCCTCCCTACGGAGATGTTCCAGACACGTCCATCTGGGAGGAGACTCCGGGGAAGACCCAGGACAAGGTGGAGAGATTATATATCCACACTTGCCTGGGAATGCCTTGGGATCCCCCACTCACAGGTGGTCAATGTGGCCCAAGAAAGGGAAGTCTGGGGTTCCCTGCTGGAGCTGTTGCCCCCAGGACCCAATCCTAAATAAGCAGCTGAAGATGAGTGATGAGTGCTTTGTGTTCACAATTATGAATATCACATTGGCTTTTACACAACTTTTTAAGTCTGTAATAACTGTTTGCACGGTCAACAATAGCGCAACATGCACCTGACATAGTTTCACTTCAGCTGAACTTAAGGCTTAAGGTTTAAAAGCAGTTAAAGCTACATGGCTCCCATAACACACAATCAGGCGACCTGGATTTGGTAGCCAAGCAAGAGTATGGCTCAAAGTTCATGGAAGCACAGTACTAATGTGCCATTCACTTATTACCACTACATTTTAAAACACTTGTGTTACTAGTTTTTTGTTGTTGTTTTTTTAAGTTAGTGGAGAAATTCTGTGGCTTCCAAAAAATAAAAAATAAAGTGGGCTGCCTTTATCCCATCTTGAAGTGTAGAATTAATTTTCTGCAAAGTCAATGTCCATCTGGCCGATCATTTTCTAAACCCACTTGGTTCCAGTTCAGAGTAATGGAGGGGTGGTAGGTGTGTGTGTATGTGTGTGTGTGTGTGTGTGTGTGTGGGGGGGGGGGGGGGGTCCACTGGGCAAGACGCAGTATACACCCAGGACATGCCACCAGTCTGTCGCAGGCAAACTGAAAGTGAAACTTCAAATATTCCAGTTCCATTTAGTGTGTGACTGCTCCATCGTGTATCTCCAATCAGACTGTAGGAAAACCTAAAGTTAAAAAAATAAAAAAAAAATCTAAGCATGTCAGAAAGAAAAATGTTACTGTTAGCTGTGGAGCATGCAGAGTCAGCCACCGTTACTCTTTGGCGGATACAGTAAAGGAGGTCCTGTGGTGCGGTACAGGAAGCTGCAACCTTTCCGAGACACCAGAGCACTAAATCACTGTACGGGATGCGATGTTTCCACACAGGCTAAGATAAAGTGGACGGCTCTATCCAGGGATCTGCCTCAGTGACTCCTTAGACCCATCTCATTAATTGCTGGGGCGGCAGATGCAGGGCCAGTCACCTTTGGTTGCAATAATCTGGATTTGCAGTTTAACAAAAGAGCTGAGCCAACACATTTAACAGCAGAGCATTCACCAAGAAGTTGGTTCAAGAGTGTATCTTTTACTCCATGCTTTTTGTTGCTACTCTCCTCAGAATTCCCAAAACAGACTGAAAATAAAATGCAGTCCTCTCTGAAAGTGTTGGGATGACAATAAATGTTGACTAAGCCAGTGCATGTGTGTGTGTGTGTTATTTAACAAACTATCTCAAAATCCAATGGATGGATTTAAACTAACTGTGTGAACGTCACAGCAGAGGTAAACTCTCACCAGACCAGGCAACATTGTTCAGTTTTCCATTGTGGCTTCAAGATTCAATACATTGTGCATTCAGTGATACTCTTCAGCATCTATTCTTCTGTTTCTAGTCTTCTTCCTATCCGGTCAATCTAGGCCAGCTATTCTTGTCTTTTTTTTCCCTGTCGTCAGTGTATATTGCTGTAATATGAGCCATAGTTCTTACCTACCTTACCTACTGTACCTTAAAGTACACGATTTGTTTGGATCCCAGATAACCTGTGCTAAATCGTGTTGGTAATCCAAGCTTTTGTGCAATGGGTTGGAGAGAGTTTTGCATGATTTACTTAGACTAATAAGACTAATTGTTTATCATGGGTAGTAAAGTTGTAGTAGGGTGGTCCTCTACAGTATCCCAAAAATAAAAATGGTGCTACCTGACAAAATTGTTAATCTCGATGAGAAAATAGTTTTGTGCAAAATTTTAATTCAATAAAACTATTCTAAAAACTGCTGCATGCAGGGTAAAAATTGCAATGGTTGAGCTTATTAGCGTAAACCAGCAATAGTAATGTATCTGTTCACAAATGAAACATAAATGTCAGGTTTCAGCCCAGGGGTGGTGTCAGATCTCTTATTTCTCCATTCCACAGATCAATATTCTAGTCAATAGTTTTGTTCTGAGTTCATTATTTATTTTCTGTTCAGTATTCTGTAGTCTCTGGTTTTGTTTCCTTTTTATTTTTTATTTTATGTTTTTCATACTTTAGTCATCTGGTTTATTCAGTTGTAGTTTCTGTCCAGTTATTGGTTTTTTTTTTGTTGTTTGTTTGTTTTGTTTTTTTGTTTTCCACTGCATTATGCTTTTGTTTCTGGTTTCATTTTCTACTTCTCATTATGTAGTCTTTAGTTGTTTCATTCCTTTTTTGTGCTACACGTTATACGGTTGTCTTGGGTTTTGTTTTTGTTATACAATTATGCTGTTTATATATAGGTTACTCTATGTTTATTATCTTTTAGACTTCAGCCATGTGTTGAGTTTTTTACCTTAGTAGTCACTGTCTTTGTTCACCGTTTGTATGTCCTTCACTTACACTCTTGCCCTGACCGTTTCATCTCTGTCTCTGTTTTCCCCCGTGTGTTCACTTACATTCTTGCACCTGCCCGTTTCATCTTTGTCTGCCTGCCTTGATCACTCCTTCTTTCTCTTGCATCTCTGCCCTCCTCTTGGATTCATCTGACCACGCCTCCCTCCTAGAACCTTCTTCCACACATCCACCTTGTTACCCTAATTACAGACCTGTGTATTTAAGCCCGTCACTTTCTCCACTCCCCTGCCAGTTCATTGTGATCCTAGTATCCACATTCCAGCCTTTTGCTCTTGTCTTGTTGTTGCCTCATTGTGTTACAACTTTTCTTTGTTTACTGGACCTTTTTTTTTTGCCTCAGCCTTTGATACACTATTTCTCTGTGCCTTTGAACCCAGCCTGTCTCTGAACCACATTTTTTTGCCCAGCACTTACAACCTAATTCCAATGAAGTTGGGACCTTGTGTAAAATGTAAATAAAAACAGAATACAATGATTTGCAAATGCTCTTCAACCTATATTCAATTGAATACACCACAAAGGGGAGGTGATGGTCTAGTGGCTAAGGTGTTGGGCTTGAGTCCAGAAGATCATGGGTTCAAATCCCCACCTGACTGGAAAATCACTAAGGGCCCTTGGGCAAGGCCTTTAATCCCCTATTGCTCCCGGTGTGTAGTGAGCGCCTTGTATGGCAGCACCCTGACATCGGGGTGAATGTGAGGCATAATTGTAAAGCGCTTTGAGCGTCTGATTCAGATGGAAAAGCGCTATATAAATGCAGTCCATTTACCATTTACAAAGACAAGATATTTAATGTTCAAACTGATAAACTTATTTTTTGCAAATATTTGCTCATTTTGAAATGGATTCCTGCAACACATTTCAAAAAAAGTTGGGACGGAGCAACAAAAGACTGAGAAAGTTAAAGAATGCTCAAAGAATACCTAATTGGAAACAGGTGAGTGTCATGTTTGGGTATTAAAGGAGCATCCCCAAAAGTCTCAGCTGTTCATAAGCAAAGATGAGGTGAGGATCACCACTTTGTGAACAACTGTGTGGAAAAAAATAGTCCAACAATTTAAGAACAATGTTTCTCAACGTTCAATTGCAAGGAATTTAGGGATTCCATCATCTACAGTCCATAATATAATCAGAAGATTCAGAGAATAAACTGACATCACTGTGTAAATTATCTTACCGCATGGGCTCAGGAACACTTCAGAAAAGCATTGTCAGTTAACACAGTTTGTCACTACATCTACAAATTCAAGATAAAACTCTACCATGCAAAGCAAAAGCCATACATCAACAACATCCAGAAATGCCACCGCGTTCTCTGGGCCCGAGCGCATTTGAAATGGATAGACGCAAAGTGGAAAAGTGTGCTGTGGTTTGATGAGTCCACATTTCAATTTGCTTTTGGAAATCATAGATGTCGTGTCCTCCGGACAAAAGAGGAAAAACACCATCCAGATTGTTACCAGTGCAAAGTTCAAAATCTAGCATCTGCGATGGTATGGGGATGTGTTAGTCCCTGTGGCATGGGCAACTTATACATCTGTAATGGCACCACCAATGCTGAAAGGTACATCAATGTTTCAGAGCAACACATGCTGCCATCCAAGCATCGTCTTTTCAGGGACATCCCTGAAGCCACATTCTGCACGTGTTACAACAGCGTGGCTTCAAAGTAAAAGAGTGCGGGTACTAGACTGGCCTGCCTGCAGTCCAGACCTGTCGCCCGTTGAAAATGTGTGGCGCATTATGAAGCGCAAAATACAACAGAGACCCCGGACTGTTGAACAACTGAAGTCGTACATCAAGCAAGAATGGGAAAGAATTCCACCTACAAAACTTCAACAATTAGTGTGCTCAGTTCACAAATGCTTATTGAGTGTTGTTAGAAGGAAAGGTGATGTAACATAGTGGTAAACATACCACTGTCCCAGCTTTTTGAAATGTGTTTTTAGGCATCCATTTCAAAATGAGCAAATATTTGCACAAAAACAATAACGTTTATCAGTTTGAACATTAAATATCTTGTCTTTGTGGTGTATTCTGTTGTGAAAGTGTAGGAACACGGACCCACAACAGGGGGGCGCAAATGAACGGACAATGGAGGAAGTCAAATAACAACACTTTACTGTTGTGAATAAGCACAACAAACACAGCAGATTACAATAGTAGACAAAGAATGTCTGTCCAAAGCAGAACCGGAACCACACGATTTCCTCTGCCACCAAGCCCCAGGAATACTGGAGCCGCCAAGTCCCGAACTCCCAGGTGGCCACTGCCTCCGCTTGTCGGATCTGGTACTGCTGGCGAGGAACAAAAACAGTTAAAAGTGGGTGCGTTTGCACCCAGCAACACGTATGGTGGGAAAACCACCTCCACCTCTCGTCGGAAGAAATGTCTGCTATCCAACGCACAAAGTAACAAAGTATTAATGTCAGGAAGACAACACAGTCGGCTGAGTACTTTACCTCCTTGGTAGAGCGATATCTCGGCAAAGAGGTGGAGATGTCATCTTGCTGATATACCACTGAAGATCAGATGATTGGTGACAGCTGTTGTAGGTGATAAGTGACAGCTGTCACCCCGGCTGCTCCTGTGAGGCGGCAGCGCCCTCTGGTGCCTGGAGCCCGCACTCCAGGCAGGGCGCCCTCTGGTGGTGGTGGGCCAGCAGTACCTCCTCTTCAGCGGCCCACACAACAGGACCCCCCCCTCAACGGGCGCCTCCTTGTCCGGGTGGCGGCGGTAGCAATCGGCCAGGAGGGCCGGGTCCAGGATGAAGCTCCTCTTCACCCAGGAGCGTTCTTCAGGTCCGTACCCCTCCCAGTCCACCAAATACTGGAAGCCCCGGCCCATCCTATGGACATCCAAGAGCCGGCGCACAGTCCAAGCCGGCTCGCCATCGATGATCCGGGCAGGAGGCGGTGCCAGACCCAGAGCACAGAGGGGTGAGGTGTGATGCGGCTTTATCCGGGACACATGGAAAACAGGATGGATCCGCAGTGAGGCCGGAAGCTGAAGCCTCACTGCGGCTGGACTGATGACCTTGAGGATCTTGAAGGGACCGATGTAATGATCCTGCAGTTTAGGGGAGTCCACTTTGAGGGGAATGTCCTTTGTCGACAACCACACCTCCTGCCCCGGCCGATACGCAGGGGCCGGGGTCCGCCGACGGTCTGCATGGGCTTTTGCCCTCGTCCGGGCCTATAGCAAAGCAGAACGGGCAGCGCGCCACACCCGACGGCACTTCCGCAGGTGGGCCTGGACCGAGGGCACACCGACCTCTCCCTCAACCACCGGAAACAACGGGGGCTGGTACCCCAGACACACCTCAAAAGGGGAGAGGCCGGTGGCTGAAGACACCTGGCTGTTATGGGCATACTCGATCCAGGCCAAATGGGTACTCCAGGCCGCCGGGTGCGCGGCCGTCACACAGCGCAGGGCCTGTTCCACCTCCTGATTGACCCGTTCTGCTTGCCCGTTGGTCTGAGGATGATACCCGGACGAGAGACTCACCGTGGCCCCCAGTTCCCGGCAGAAGCTCCTCCAGACTTGCGAGGAGAACTGGGGACTGCAATCGGAGACGATGTCTGTTGGAATCCCATGCAGCCGGACGACGTGGCGGACCAGGAGGTCCGCTGTCTCCTGGGCAGTCGGGAGCTTCGGGAGGGCCACGAAGTGGGCCGCCTTGGAGAATCGGTCCACTATCGTGAGGATGGTGGTGTTGCCCTGGGACGGCGGGAGGCCCGTGACAAAATCCAGGCCGATGTGGGACCAGGGGCGATGAGGCACAGGCAGCGGCTGGAGCAGTCCCGATGCCCTGCGGTGGTCAGCCTTGCCCCTGGCGCAGGTGGTGCAGGCCTGGATATAATCCCGGACGTCGGCCTCCAGGGACGCCCACCAGAAGCGCTGCCGAACAACTGCCACGGTTCTACGCACCCCCGGATGACAGGAGAACTTGGAGCCGTGGCAGAAGTCCAGACCTGCAGCCCTGGCCTCTGGTGGGACGTAAAGTTTGTTCTTCGGCCCAGTTCCAGGATCCGGGCTCTGTGCCAGGGCCTCCCGGACGGTTTTCTCTACGTCCCAGGTGAGGGTGGCCACGATAGCGGACTCCGGGATGATGGGTTCCGGTGGATCCGACAACTCCGTTTTGACTTCGTTTTCATGCACCCGGGACAAGGCATCCGATCTCTGGTTTTTGGTCCTGGGGCGGTAGGTGATCCGGAAGTCAAAACGGCCGAAGCGGGCTTGCCTGGGGTTCAGCCGCTTGGCGGTCCTGATATACTCCAGGTTCCGGTGGTCAGTGAAAACCGTGAATGGCACGGACGTTCCCTCCAACAGATGTCTCCACTCTTCAAGAGCCTCTTTCACCGCAGGGAGTTCTCGATTGCCGACGTCATAGTTCCGTTCGGCCGGGGTCAACCTGCGGGAAAAATAGGCACACGGGTGAAGGACCTTATCGGCCTCTCCGCTCTGGGAAAGCACAGCTCCTATCCCTGAGTCCGAGGCGTCCACTTCAACCACAAACTGGCGACTAGGATCGGGCTGCACCAGAACGGGTGCAGACGAGAAGCGCCGTTTCAACTCCTTGAACGCGGCATCGCACCGATCCGACCAGGTGAAGGGGACTTTTGGAGAGGTCAGGGCTGTCAGGGGGCTAACTACCTGACTGTAGCCCTTAATGAACCTCCTGTAGAAATTTGCAAAGCCGAGGAACTATTGCAGCTTCCTACGGCTGGTGGGTTGGGGCCAGTCTCTCACCGCCGCAACCTTGGCCGGATCAGGAGCGATGGAGTTGGGGGAGATGATAAACCCCAGGAAGGACAAAGAAGTGCGGTGAAACTCACACTTCTCGCCCTTCACAAACAGCCGGTTCTCCAACAACCGCTGCAGGACCTGACGTACATGCCGGACATGAGTCTCAGGATCCGGAGAAAAGATGAGTATATCGTCTAGATATACGAAGACGAATCGGTGCAGGAAATCCCGCAAGACATCATTAACTAATGCTTGGAACGTCGCGGGGGCGTTTGTAAGGCCGAACGGCATGACCAGGTACTCAAAGTGACCTAAGGGGGTGTTAAATGCCGTCTTCCACTCATCTCCCTTCCGGATCCGAACCAGGTGATACGCATTTCTAAGATCTAGCTTAGTGAATATCTGGGCTCCATGCAGGGGCGTGAACACTGAATCCAACAAGGGCAACGGGTATCGGTTACGAACCGTGATTTCATTCAGCCCCCTATAATCAATGCATGGACGAAGTCCGCCGTCTTTTTTGCCCACAAAAAAGAAACCTGCACCCATCGGGGAGGTGGAATTCTGGATCAACCCGGCGGCTAAAGAGTCCCGGATGTAGGTCTCCATTGATTCGCGCTCAGGTCGTGAGAGGTTGTACAGCCTGCTGGACGGGAACTCAACGCCTGGAACCAAATCAATGGCACAATCGTACGGACGGTGCGGGGGAAGGGTGAGCGCCAGATCCTTACTGAACACATCCACAAGGTCATGGTACTCCACCGGCACCGTCCCAAGATTGGGCGGGACTCTGACCTCCTCCCTAGCCTGGGAACCGGGAGGAACCGAGGAACCTAAACATACCCGATGGCAGGTCTCGCTCCACTGAACCACTACCCCGGACGGCCAATCGATCCAGGGATTGTGTTTTAACATCCATGGGAACCTGAGAATCACACGGGAGGTGGCAGGAGTCACGAAAAACTCGATCTCCTCCCTGTGGTTCCCTGACACCACCAGAGTTACTGGTGGTGTCTTATGTGTGATTAGAGGGAGTAGGGAGCCATCTAGTGCCCGCACCTGCACAGGTGAAGTAAGCGCCACCAGAGGGAGCCCTGCCTCCCTGGCCCATCTGCTGTCTAGCAGATTCCCTTCAGAGCCCGTGTCCACCAGTGCTGGGGCCTGCAGGGTTAAATCCTCATAAAGGATTGTAACTGGGAGTCGTGTGGCAATATGGGTATGTCCCACGTGAATGTCTTGGCCCACCCCTAGCCCAGTTTCTAGGGGCGGGCGTTGGTGTTTAACCGCTCGGGGCAGTCCCTCACTTGATGCTCTATTGAGCCACAAACAAAGCACGCTCCGCGGACCAGCCTCCTCTGTCTATCTGGTGGCCTAAATGTGGCCCTGCTCGTGTCCATAGCTTCATCAGCAGGGGGAGCTGTAACCACACGGAGCATAGAGGCAGTGGAGCGTGGGGAGGGCGGAACTCGGTCGGAACCGGAAGGGAGAGGGACGGCGCGTGCCCGGCCACGCCCTTCGTCTCGTTCCCGACGGTGTTCTTCTAACCGATTGTCTAATCGTATAACGAGATCAATAAGCCCGTCTAAATCCCGCGGTTCGTCCTTGGCCACCAGGTGCTCCTTCAGGACCAACGACAGTCCGTTTACGAAGGCAGTGCTATTCCAGCCGGACCTCGCAGCCGCGATGCGGAAGTCGACTGCATAAGCAGCTGCGCTCCGGCGCCCCTGTCTCATTGACAGCAGCACGGCTGAAGCGGTCTCTCCTCTATTTGGGTGATCGAACACTGTTCTGAACTCCCTCACAAACCCATCATATGTCAGAAGGAGCCGTGAATTTTGCTCCCAGAGCGCTGTAGCCCAAGCGCGTGCCTCACCGCGAAGCAGATTAATCACATAAGCTATCTTACTAGCATCAGTCGCGTACATGACGGGACGTTGTGCGAAGACGAGCGAACACTGCATAAGAAAGTCCGCGCACGTCTCCGCACAACCCCCGTAAGGCTCTGGAGGGCTTATGTATGCTTCAGCGGAAGGTGGGAGGGGTCGTTGAACGACCTGTGGAACGTCACTGTTGTGCACAGGATCGACAGGAGGGGGAGCCGCAGCAGTGCCCTGAGGGCGCGCTTCCACCTGCGCGGCGAGAGCCTCCACCCTGCGGTTAAGGAGGACGTTCTGCTCGGTCATTAGATCCAACCGAGCCGTAAAAGCGGTGAGGATTCGCTGCAACTCACCGATCATTCCTCCTGCAGACGCCTGTGCGCCCTGCTCTTCCATTGGCCGTTCAACAGCTGGTTGACGCCCCTCGGGGTCCATGACGATGGCCGAGATATCCTGTTGTGAAAGTGTAGGAACACGGACCCACAACAGGGGGGCGCAAATGAACGGACAATGGAGGAAGTCAAATAACAACACTTTACTGTTGTGAATAAGCACAACAAACACAGCAGATTACAATAGTAGACAAAGAAGTCAATTCACAAAATGTGTCACGTGGGCAGGCTCGAAGATAAGAGACGTCTGTCCAAAGCAGAACCGGAACCACACGATTTCCTCTGCCACCGAGCCCCGGGAATACTGGAGCCGCCAAGTCCCGAACTCCCAGGTGGCCACTGCCTCCGCTTGTCGGATCTGGTACTGCTGGCGAGGAACAAAAACAGTTAAATGTGGGTGCGTTTGCACCCAGCAACACGTATGGTGGGAAAACCACCTCCACCTCTCGTCGGAAGAAATGTCTGCTATCCAACGCACAAAGTAACAAAGTATTAATGTCAGGAAGACAACACAGTCGGCTGAGTACTTTACCTCCTTGGTAAAGCGATATCTCGGCAAAGAGGTGGAGATGTCGTCTTGCTGATATACCACTGAAGATCAGATGATTGGTGACAGCTGTCGTAGGTGATAAGTGACAGCTGTCACCCCGACTGCTCCTGTGAGGCGGCAGCGCCCTCTGGTGCCTGGAGCCCGCACTCCAGGCAGGGCGCCCTCTGGTGGTGGTGGGCCAGCAGTACCTCCTCTTCAGCGGCCCACACAACAGTATTCAATTGAATATATGTTGAAGAGGATTTGCAAATCATTGTATTCTGTTTTTATTTGCATTTTACACAACGTCCCAACTTCATTGAAATTGGGGTTGTATCTGTACATCTGCTTCCTTGCCTGCCTGCCCGTGTACCGTACCCCCTGCTTATGACAATGATAACGACAATTTTTTTCACTTATAACACCTTGTTCTCGAGTCTCCATTTTGTGCCCTCCCACATTCTGTGCCATGCATCCTCGAGTTGAAACAACAATCCTTTCTCCTTTAACTGACCATACAGGAGAGAGAAAAAAGTGGCATTTGGTTCCAATTTTCTTTGCCTACGGGAACTGATGTCAGTGCATACAACAACTTGCAGCTGGTATTGGTGCTGCTGTTCATCCTTTGTTAGGATCTGATTGTAATCCTGGATAAGTGTAAAGCAAAATCATTGACAGCAGCAATGTTATCCAGGACGACTGCTATATCCGGCTGTGACGACTGGAATGATGGGTCATCCTCCCACTCTGACGGGTCCTTGATGAGGAAGTCCGTGTTGACATTGAATGCCTCAAAAATGCAACCTGTAGCAGATGTAACAAAATCTGCCACTAATGAACTAATGTATCCAGTCCATAAATCAAAATGTCACTTGCACCTCATAAAAAACAAGGGCTGAGTGGCAGAGGTTTAATATTTTTCAAATCTCATGACATTTCACCCAATTTATTTTTACCCATCAAGGGACCAAAAAGTGAAGAAGTAGCTGGAAAAGGTTGAAGTTTGTTTTTTGGGACCACCCTAATGTGGCAGACAGTCATATGGAAATGATGATTTTGAGCATGTAAATGAGCTGGAAGCATGAACTAAAATCAATTGGTATGCACCTTGTGCTTCATTACACACAAACTCTGACACATTTCAGTGTGACACCTTATCATTACTGTGATTGATGTGTCACGCTTTGTCTGCTAAATACAGGCAGATGTCCATATCAAACACTGAGACAATCCCAGCTGTGCACACAGGACAAGGACAGTGAACTGTGAATGCAATTGTCTGTGTGCATTCCACCAGCAGAACACTTCATATTTATTCACCAGTTTGCTTAAATACCATGGATGACCTGACCACACCCTTCAACCAGGGGTTCTGTCCACCCAGCAACCAGACCCCACCAGAAACTCAAAACAGTAATTCACACCCTAGTTCTGTGCCCACCACACCTTCTATAATTCTGAATCTTGTCAAAACACCCCAGTGAGTGGCTGTGCCACATTACCATTCTTCGCTGACCTCTGCCACCAACAAAAGCATTTTTGCCCAGAGAACAGGCACTCATGGGATGTTTTTCTTTCTAAGGCCAAATTCTGTTGACCCTCAAGATGGTTGTGTAAATTCTGAAAAACTCAGAATTGGTTCCATGGCGCCAAATTACGTCATTGAGCTCATCTATTTAGCAAAGAGTCTGATGGAGTTACATTTACACAATTTCACTTACAATTTCACCTGCTTCATATTCAGAGTGCTACTACGTTTTCTGAGATGTTAACTATTTAGATTGTAATTGTTATGGTTTCAACGGAGCAGTGTGTGTACTTGTATTTGTGCACTACGTATGCATTCAGGCGGTCTGCAGTACTTTGCCATGCTTGCTGTCATTGTTTTATCACTGTTACCTTTCCTTCTTATTTGCTTCTTTACATCCTCGTCAGCCTCCTTGTGGACTGCCACCTTTGCCGGGGAGAAGTATGCCACTCTGATTGCCAAGGTGCACTGGTGAATCTGTGATCGGTGGCAGGGTCTATTTGAGGGATCCGCACACACACACTTTTCCAAGATTGGTTACGCCTGGCTCATTGGATTTGTGTCAGACCATCCTGGCTTGGTCTCTGTGCAACCGATTAAGCCTGAATGCTCCCGTTTTGGATTTGTTGAACTCAGCTCAGTCATTTATCCTGGATGTCTGGATCCTGCATTTTGTGCAACGGGCCCCTGATGACTCACCAAGCTGTAAGAATGGCACTGAGCAGGACAGAAAGGGAGTCAGAAGATAGGATGCCCCAAGTGGGCTTCATGAGCTGCCTATTGACAGCATTGATTTTGTTTGTTTTGTTTTAAACCTTTGTTTGAATCCACCAGATGGATCTCAGAAGAACCAAACTGAGTTTTCATGGCAGGAACTGATCAGCATGTGTCTGATAATTGCTTTTTAATTGGTTTCTATTCTGCCAGCCGTCAAAACTGACTTGTGGCATCATCATAGAGGGCCTAACTTTCTGACGTGAAGCAGAAATAAAGCCTAATTTAACCTCAGATATGGTCCCACAGTGATCTTAAAAAGCATGATTTTAATGAGTGCTATTAATTTTCATTTTGCTCCTCCCAAAGGACACATATGCATGAATGTTCTCCAGCAATGAATCCTGGGAGAGGTTTAGAGAAGTGGTTATGAAAAAAAAAATGACTAAACAGGCCAAACAGGCCTTAAATGAGAAGCAAAACAAAACAAAACAAAACAAAAGATTGTTTTTATTTTTCACTTAAGAAGTACATTTCGGGTTATTTAATGTTCAGAAACATTGAAATTGTTAAGGCAGGATGGGATACCTCAGCCAAAAAATATGTACCACATCTATGTGTTCAAATAAACACATTAATTCTGATATATACGCAGCAAAATCACTTGTGTTAAATTAACACTGACAGGTCCACAATGGGTCAGTGAGGAATATATAGACAGTGGCAGTGTTAATTTAATACTGTCAGTGTTCATTTTACACTGGTGATTTTGCTGTGTAATGAGCAAAATTGTGAATGCACCTGTTTAAATTTGAAAATATTTTAAGAATCCCATTTCTTCTCTGTGAGTACAATAGGTTGATTCCTATAGTTGTGGAAATGTATCTGATCTGTGTGAAATTGTACAATAAAGGTATGTTGACTGAACAGAATAGTTTCTTTAGTCCTAAGTGTACAAAATATTGTCCGATGTAGCATTTATAATTTTGTTCAGTGTGAGATCTACATATCTGCTGCCTTGGGAAGAACTACAACAGCTCCCTGAAGGATGCCGGCAACCTCAAGGACACTAAATTTCAACTTGGCACCTGGCTCTAAGCGATTGATGGCAGTCAACTGCTTGGACGCTTCAAGGTGTGATGCTTTCCGTATGGCATTATACCCAGACTGCAATGGCCATTCCTATTGTATGACTTTCCCATGTCACAATTGGAAGAGATGGAGAGGCTGGGCCGCACATTTTTGCGTAAATGGATTTCCCCCCTCCTTTAGCTCAGTGAACCTGTACAGCAAGTCCTCCACGCTCTGCTTACCAGTCTCATCAGTGGCAGAAGAATTCAAAGCCACCAAGGCAAGAGCAGTCATCTTACTGCTTTTGTCCAAGGATGGGAAGGTCAGGCATGCCAATAAGTCCATCAGATGTGGCAGAAAATGGAACCCCCAACAAGCGGTGTCGGATGCAGAAGCATATTGGAGGCACCAAGAGGTTGTGGCTTGGTCTGCCAAGGTTGGCTAGGCCTTGGGAATTACAACACCAGGAGCTGGTGCAAGGCTAGCACTGAAGGCAAGAGATAGCTCGTGGTCCAGAGGGTCTGAGAAGCTACAGAAGAGGATCGCCAGGTGAAAGAGGTCAGGCTTGCTTCTCAGGGGCAATGGATGCAGTGGGAACCAGCACTTGAGCGACCACTGTTCTGGAAAGACCTCTGGGGCACTGATGAACACAAGCTGTCCTTTCTGCTATGAGCAGTAGCTGACCTTCTGCCAACACCAAGTAATCTTAAAATATGGGGGGAGAAGGAAGATCCAACATGGAAACAATGTGCCGCAACATTTTGTACATTAAACCACATCTTAACAGGATGTCCAAAAGCACTGGCAGAAGGCCGTTATAGATGGAGACATTACCAAGTCCTGGCAGAAATCACCAAATGGGTGGAAGTACAGAGAGTTACAGTCAACAACAGCAGGTCACCCTCTGTTGCGGCCTTCAATTCCCAACACCAAGGTAACCAGGCTATTGGGATAAAGGCAGCTGCTACGAACCTTCCATCCATTCTGCAGCGTGTGACTGATTGGGAGATACAGGTGGACTTGAAAAGAAAACTAGTCTTTCCACAAGATGTGGCAGCAACCTCACATTGTCCTGACATGGTACTGATATCCAGGAGCACAAAGACCATCATAGTAGCAGAACTTATCATCCCTTGGGAAGACAGGCTGGCTATTTCACATCAACTGAAAAAAGCCAAGTACCAGGACTTGATGGATGTGGCTCTCATCAAAGGATGGCACGCAGCCATTTTTCCTATCGAGGTGGGCTGACGAGGTGTTGGGTTTGCACCCTGTTTTTAAAGAAATGAGAGGCACAAACACTGAAAAGAAACCAGTCAGAGAGAGACAAATATATATATATATATATATATATATATATATATATATATATATATATTTTTTTTTTTTTTTTTTTTTTTTTTTGCTCTGCGTAGAGGAGGAGAACAATGAAGCAGCTTGTAAGTGCTCAGCCACAAAGCTCTCCTAAAATCTCTTCCTCTGGCCCAGCCTTTTATTTAGTTCATCAACATGAGAAAAAACAAACAAGGACAGTCGGGAGAGGTTACACATGAGTCATGTCTGCAAGAGGGTGATAGCAAAGCAAGGTAACGGCTGAAACCTTCCATTCCTGCAACATGAGCCTTGTGGCTCGTCAAAGCAGGATAAGGCAAAATGAAAAATAGTTTGCTCAATCATGAAGAATGCAGACAACAAGTATTTCTTTCTAAAACCTCCTCTTCTCACAAAGAGGAAAAATAATAAGCATATACTATAAGAAAATAAATAATAATAATATAAGCATAAACTATAAGAAAATAAATAATAATAATATAAGCATAAACTAAAGAAAATAAATGATAATAAGAGCATGAACTATATAAAATCCTTGACATAATCCTCCCTGTTTATCATTTATTTACATAAGTTTGTCATGTCCAAAACACACTTCAATAGAAAATTTGTCCACTTTAACCACTTGTCTTATTAGATTTTCAGCTAAAGCTTCATAGGCTAAGAGTGTGTTAACTCATCACGTCAACAGTTCAAGCTTTTCAATATCATCATAATTCTCAACACAGTCATTATAGTTTTCTCCACTAAGGTCTGACTGTTTCAATGCTTGATATTTTGGCATAGTTTGTTGGAAAGCCAGATTACACTGTACAAATGTATTTGACACCATTTTGCCAACCATTGTTTTGATATAAGGGATCACACAACACATGCAAAGTCCAATCAGAATTAGGACTATAATAACTGGTGTCACCATTTTCAATAGTAACTGCCACCATGGTCCTGAAGTTAACCAGGACCAGGGATTCCACCGGTTCACGGCTAGGGTGTCTTTATGCATTGCATCACGAAGTTTATTCAGCTCTTCCAATGCGTCCTGCACATCCACTGAATGAATGGAGTCTGGGATGAAAGTACAGCATGTTGTGTTCAGCAGAACACAAACTCCTCCCTGTGAACCAGTAAGCAAGTCTAAAACCATGCGATTTTGCATCACCATGGTACGTAAAGCATTTATTTCAGTGTTTTGAGCTGCTACTATTTTCTCAGTTACATTCATGAACAGACCCAATCGATAATTCAGAGTTTCAATCATTAATGAATTTTTTACCACTCCTATCCAGGGGAACAATGAATGTGCTATTTTATCTCCTACAGACCACAATTTTTGGTCCTTTGGTACATCCGAGCCCCACATGTGATCATGTGGTAACACATCTGGGTATATCGATCTCCTCCGTCTGGTGCTGCCATTCTTCTCTGTGGAGGTCCTTGGCACTACCACATATGTATGGTCAGTCACCTGGGTAGGTGCACACACACCACCCCAATTTGGTGGGAGACTCATGTACAGTCTGGAACCACAAAGCCAATAGATGTCATCATACACCGGAGTACCATTTACAGGTGGTAGCAAAAACTTACTAACATAAGCACATGATTCATCTGTTCCCCATGGACAGGAGCCTGTATAATTACATCCCCGTCCAATGTGATGAAGATAAGTACCATCCACATAATATGTTTTGGTTAGGCTTAAATTATTTGATAAAACATACGTTTGGGTACACAGACATTTCTTAATTTTACCTACAGTTTTATTCCCTGTCCCGTAAAAGCAAATCGGGAATGGCCGTTGTGATGACAATTTAACATGTGATGATATTTTTGCATTTCCCTTCAGTCTAGTCAATGGAGCAGCACTTGGGCACGCTTGTACGTCTTCTGTTGAAATCCCTATCATATAAGTGGCTGCACTGAGGCAAGTGGTGTTACGTCTTGTCAGATTTGCTGAGAACTGTTGCCCCCGAAATACAGTTTGATTGTGCGTCCGTATGATAAGACATTCTGTCACCCTAGCAGGGTACGGTTTAGCCGTCAGAGCTGGGTGTGTTGAGGATATAGGCATTTGCAAACAAACATAACAATTAGTAACATGTAATTCCATAGCCAATAAATGAACATATCTGTACCACATATTAGTATGGTATATATGAGGGTGTCCATCTGTCTCATTCACATTATGAATAAACCTCTTCTGACGTTGCTTCCGTTGTTCTCTGGCTCGGTCCACAGTGAGCTGCAATTCTTGGGTCAACCACCAGGCCAAGAATCCGAGGAGCATGAAACACACTAAGATCACAACGCAACCGGCTGCCCTACCAACAGTCCGGCAGCGGCGGCGCTGAGCACGCCGCTCCGGGGTCTGCTGTAGTTCAGTCATGATTGCTAGGATACAGTGTTGTTAACCAACCTCACCTAATAGTGCAAGGATCTCCCTGCTTCACTGCCGTTGAGACAATCTATTGCTAATTAAATAGACTCCCTTTGTAGCCAGACTTCCCCTTACACTGTGGAGGCAGCCAACACACGCTGTATCTTACAGTGACTTAGATGTATCCACGTTGATCTCTCCGCTATCTTTACTGCTGTTGGTGTTGTTAACAGCACTTGGTATGGACCTTCCCAACGAGAACTGGACCAGTTCTTCCTCTTAATCACTCTGATGAACACCCAGTCTCCTGGCTGGACTACTGGAAGGCTGTCCTGTGGGAGATCAAAATTATTCGGCAGTAAATGTGTTTGAGTTATCTCTTTCTGTGTTAATGTCTTTTTCATAAAATCTGCTAATGTTTGTTCCTCATCTGCTGTTTTAGTATCCATGTCAAAAATTGGTAGACGATATGGTCGTCCATAAAGTATCTCAAATGGTGTTAAACCTGATGGTGTTGGTGTTATTCTCATATACAATTTTACTAGGTCCAAACATTCAATCCAGGTTCGTTTTGTGTGTTCCTTACATTTCCTTAGTCTTGTTTTTATTGTGCCATTTGTCCTTTCCACTAATCCTGCACTTTGTGGGTGATAAGCACAATGATGTTTTAACTTAATTTTCATGTGTTCTGCTACTCTTTGTACAACTTCATTTACAAAATGTGTTCCATTATCACTGTACAATGTCTCTGGTATTCCATAATATGGAATAATTGTCTTATACAATGCTTTTGCTACTGTTAAAGAATCTGCTTTTTGTGATGGAACAATTTCTACCCATTTTGAAAAGGCATCAATTAATACTAGACAGTATTGATAAGGTCCACATCGATTTAGTTCAATAAAGTCCATATGAACAATTTGAAAAGGATACTGTGGTTTTGGGAATTGCCCTCTCCGGGGTCTTATATTTCCCTGTGGGTTGTGTTTCAGTCAGGTAACACAGGCTTTACAAAAATTTTTTGAGTATAAATTAAATCCATAGGTAGTAAAGTATTGGTCTACCATATATACCATCCCCCCTGTCGACACATGCGTTAACCCATGCGTCGCAATTGCAGCTGCTTTGAATAAGCTTTTGGGTAGGATGGGTTTGTTATGTACACAATAAAGTCCTTTGGGGTTTGGGGTTGCCCCATTTTTCAACCACAAATGTTGTTCCTGCGCTGGTGCCTGTTTTTGCATATCCAATAAAAGGTCAGAATCTATTAATGGTTCATTGTTTGTCTGAGCTGTGTAAATAGAAGAAGTGCCATATCGACCACCTGCTGCTTCTTTCGTTATTTTGTCTGCCAGGCAGTTTCCTCTGGAGACAAAATCTGTACCTCTGATGTGGGCTGCGCATTTACATAATGCCAGGTGTGATGGTAATGTCACTGCTTCTAGCAAATTTGTGAGTAAGCCTGCATGTGTCACTGGTTTCCCTGTAGAGGTTATCATACCTGTTTGTTGCCATTGTTTTGCAAAGAACCAAATTATTGAAAATGCATATTGACTATCTGTATAGACTGTCAGTTTCTGTCCTTTAGCCAAGATACAAGCTCTGGTTAATGCAATGAGTTCTGCAGCTTGGGCTGATTTAAAATGATCAATCTGTTTTGCTTCAATAACAGTATTTGGTAATTGAACAACAGCATAGCCTGTTAATGTCTGTCCTTTCTGATCTTTGAAACATGAGCCATCCACAAAGTAATGTAGTCCATCTGTAAATGGTTCGTCTGTTAAGTCTGGTCGAGGTAATTGTTGTTTCTGTGTGTCTGCCAAACAATCATGCGGTTCACCATCTGTCTCAGTAGGTAGGAGCGTGGCGGGATTCAAGGTGTTGCATCTTTCAATGGTAATATGTGGCTGAGACAGTAGCATTGCTGTATATGCTATCTGTCTAGCAGGTGATAAGAATGTATCTAAACGTTTGGAATAATAGCCAACTGGTTTATTTTTATTACCATGTTGTTGTAGCAAGACTGCACACATGAATCCCTGTTTTGTGTCCACCATGAGAGTGAATGGCTTAGCATAATTGGGCAGAGATAATACTGTGGAACTCACAAGTTCTTGTTTAAGATCTGTAAACTGTTCTTCAGCTTCTTTATTCCACTGTATTTTGTCACTCATAGCCATTGGTATAGAATGTATTAAATCCTGCAATTTCTGCACCTTCTCTGCATAACATGGAATCCAGGCTCTGCAATAATTACAGATACCTAAGAAAGTCATCATTTCCTTTTTTGTTGACGGTTTAGGCGCTTTGAGAATAGCGTGCTTTCGATCGTCTTGTATTCGTTTCCCCTCAGCTGATAGGACGTGGCCTAAATAAGTCACTTGTGGTTGCACGAACTGCAACTTTTGCTTTTTAATTTTACTTCCTGTTTCTGCCAAATGTTGCAAAAGCATCATAGTACATTTTGTACAGCTGTCTTTTGTCTTTCCTGCCACCAAAATGTCATCTACATACACCAAGATTTGTGAATCTTCTGGTGGAGTAAATGAAGATAAGCAACAATTTATTGCTTGTGTAAAAATGGTTGGACTGTCAGCAAAACCTTGAGGGAGTCTTGTATATGTATATCTTTTCCCTTTGAATGTAAAAGCAAACCAAAATTGAGAGTCTGGATGAACAGGTACTGAGAAAAATGCATTACTGATGTCTATGACAGAGAAGTACATATTTCCAGGACTTAATCTATCATCTGAGTCAGTGGTCACATTGTGTTTTCTGATCCATGCACTAATTTCTGGCTTCAAACCATTCAGGAGGGCTTGTTTCAGCTGATTTTGATATGCTCCCGCTTGATCATCACTATGCGGTATACCGCTGTTTGCACGGAAAACTGTCCCTAAACGCTGATTATAATCATCCACATCCTCATCTGCCTTTTGTTTACACGCATTTATTTTGCCATAGTCCGCTTTCTGTTTAAACTTGTTTTTAACTCTGGTCACTAGATCGGTTATTTGAGCCTGTAACGCCACTGCCGGATCTTCCTCATTCCCGTATGGCAGGACCGTGCCGTCTGCAGCACGTCCTGTAAATGTCCCTCTCACGTGGACCCAGTTTCGTCCCAGAGCCAATTGTACGGCCTGTCCTACTTCACAGCCATTCAACCTATACGCTTTTAGAATATCTTCTATTCCTTTTACCCATTCTTCCACATCAGCTTGTGGGTCTGGCAGGCCAGACACGGCCTTTGCTGCCTCTTCTGGTGTCCATGGACGGAAGACATGAAGGAATGGTGGCTGTCCTTGAGCTATATTTGGGTTTGGGACCTGGATCATTGGAGCAATAAAACTGTGATCTGGGGATATATTGAAACCGTATTTTAGAGGCGGCTTAATCATAGCCTAGTCTCTCAAAATGTATTTTTCGGGCATGAAAGAATTTGTTGCCGCAGGCGGGGTCAATACAGTTGAAAATTCCACCCTGTGATTATCCAAAAATGGATTTGGATAAAGTGAGCTTATTGGGTCATATGACGGACCTTCAGAACTCCCCTGGGGATAATTAGGGTCAAAAATCGGGTCCTTTACCAGTGGTGGAGCCACTGTTGGTGCCGCTTGTCTTACTGCAGCCTGATTTTGTGGCTGCAGGGGTGGATATACATCACGGCCTCTCATGGCCATCTCATTATCTTCAGGTTTTACAAACATTACTTTCCCCTCTGACTTTCCTTTCTCGTCTTTTTTCCTCTTTGTGGCCTCTACTCTCATCCGTGCTTCACTGAGCCATACTTTTGCACACTCTATTTCTCCTTCTTTTCTTACTTTCCTGTTACCCTTTTTATTTGCTGCTGCTGCTGTAAGTTTTAACACCAAACCTTCACAATCTGGCATAACCAGTTTACCTGAAAAGCCATATTTCTTTTTCCATTTAGTTATGTACTTCAGATTTTCCAGATTGCGTTTGTGCATGTATTTTTCGTCGCCCTGAAATAGGGGCTTATTTTCTGTGCATGTGTTTCCCATGTTGGTCACCTATTCCCCTTCACTCTGCAAAGTTCAGGTCAAGCTTCTACCCCGTGGGGCGGATCTTCCTTGGAATCCCCCTCTTTGCAGACTCGTCGGGAATATGTGAGTGTGGTGCGTATGGACTTAAAATGACCTACTTTGCAGACAACGGCTCCACTTTTATCCCCTGATAAAATGGGATATCAAGCTGTCCGTGCTTCACTCACTCACAGTCTTATTCTTTTATTATTACTAAGGAATACTCAGTCAAACAATACCACACATACAGTCCGACACTGTCACACACACACACACTCCCACAACCACTCCAACTCTCACACATATACAAAATAAATTACAGATTTCATCAATGATTGCAATTACAGACAAGCCCTCATCTTAAAAAAAAAAAATAATAATAATAATAAATCATTTTATATCAAGACATAAATAACACAACAAAATCCTTACAACAAAACAACAAAAACAGAATTTTCTCTCATTCATACCACAAACACACTTAGTTTCACTTTTGCAATAATCAATTAATTCGCGTCTCTCTAACTGCTTCTCCTGAAATTTATTCTTACTCCTCCTGTATTTCTCAGCCGGATGGGGACTCGAACCCCTCCGCCACCTGTGCCGGCAGGACCGGAGACTCTAACTCCCTCCCCCGCACTTTATTCCGGATGGGGACTCTAACCCCTCCTCAACATATTTTCCTTACAGGCAGGCAGTAATTACGTTAATTTGTTGCGCCCCTCATTTGGTTTGGAGGCGTCGTCAATCTACTGTGGCGAGCGGAGGTGGACGTCTATAGTCACCGGCCCGATGGAGAATTCACTCCTCAGGACTTTCCTTCGATCCCTCTAGTGGAATCGGCCGTGCACGGTCTGCGGCGTGTCTTCCTCCGTTCGCTCGAGAAGATCTGTCGACGCCCCACGTTGGGCGGCAAGAAAAAACTGTTGGGTTTGCACCCTGTTTTTAAAGAAATGAGAGGCACAAACACTGAAAAGAAACCAGTCAGACAGAGACAAATATATATATATATATATATTTTTTTTTGCTCTGCGCAGAGGAGGAGAACAATGAAACAGCTTGTAAGTGCTCAGCCACAAAGCTCTCCTAAAATCTCCTCCTCTGGCCCAGCCTTTTATTTAGTTCATCAACATGAGAAAAAACAAACAAGGACAGTCGGGAGAGGTTACACATGAGTCATGTCTGCAAGAGGGTGATAGCAAAGCAAGGTAACGGCTGAAACCTTCCATTCCTGCAACATGAGCCTTGTGGCTCGTCAAAGCAGGATAAGACAAAATGAAAAATAGTTTGCTCAATCATGAAGAATGCAGACAACAAGTCTTTCTTTCTAAAACTTCCTCTTCTCACAAAGAGGAAAAATAATAAGCATAAACTATAAGAAAATAAATAATAATAATATAAGCATAAACTAAAGAAAATAAATGATAATAAGAGCATAAACTATATAAAATCCTTGACACAAGGTTTCCCAGCAGCAACATTGAGCAATTTCCTGCAGAAAACAGGCCTAGAGTCAAAGCAGTTGAGGAAGGCAGACCACCCTTTCCTGTCTCAAGCAACGCATACAGGTTAAGGGGTGAAACACTAGTGAACCTAAGATACCTGCTGATGATGTAGAGGGGTTCTCAACAATGTGGGCTCTCAAAACCCTCCATTTAGGAAGATCACCAGATGTATATTGTTGATCATATCTTAGTAGCTCCTGCAGTTTCTGCTTGTAGCAAAGCATTTTAATGTTTACCTGAATTTAAAATGTATTTATATGTATTTATATAATGGCTGAGTGGATTCTTGTCATTTCATTGGTGCTTTGTATGTCACATGACAAGGATTAATTCATCCATCTGTGTTGCATTGCATTTAGAGTGCGGCTTGGTTCCATTTAGAGTGCAAATGTGGTTCCATACGTTTGGTACCATTGCACTCTCACGTGCACGTGCACATGCACAGCCTCATGCACGCGCTCACATGTGATCACACATACACACGTGCGCGCACACACAAAACCAATCCACTGTGCTGCCTGGAGGGTGTTAGCAGGAAGAGAAAACAAAAGCTGGACTCATTTCTGACGTGATTTTTTTATTTTTTTTATTTTATTTTTTTTTTGCTGCACTGAGGACGTATACAGTCTTATTTTTGTTGTTCACACACGCACAAGCGCCGGCCAGGTTGCATGTGTGTGTGCGCGCGCGGGGGACACGACTTTCCTGAGAGATAATTTGAGCTAACTGACACTGCTAATTCTTGTAAGATACACGCACACACACACACACACAAAACAAATCCACTGTGCTGCCTGTTAGCAGGAAGAGAAAGAATACCTGGACTCATTTCTGACATGACTTTTTTTTTGCTGCACTGAAGAGGTACACAGCTGGACCGAGCCTGTTGCGTGGGCACGCGCAAGGGACAGCGACATGATGATTTGATTGAGTTAACTGATGCTGCTGCTACACACACACACACAAAATCCACTCCACTGTAAGCCGACTAGATGCATGAAAAGCTGCTAACATGAAACGCTGATGTGATTTTTGGCTGAACTGAGGAACTACACAAAGTCTTTTTTGTTTTTTTAATGGAAGTCCAAAGTCAGTGCACAGCATCACTGGACTACACGTCACAGTGGAACACCAAAAGTCCCTTTTCTGTTGTTTATAAATTAATAAAATATCAAATGACTATGATCTATTTTAGCTGTTATATAAAACAAATAATGAATGTTTTTACATTCTTTCAATGGTACGAATATTTAATTCGGTGAAAGCTGGAACATACCATTCAACGAGGGAACACCTCATGAAATATTCATACCATTGAACTCATACACATTCATTATATATATATATATATATATATATATATATATATATATATATATATATATATATATATATATAAAGTGCTGTCAATCACAAAATTTGTAATCGCTATTACTTGCATGATTGTCCATAGTCAGGTTGCAATTAATCATGATTAATTGCAAATTAATTGCACATTTTTATCTTCAACCCAAGCTGCCTCTTAGGGCCTGTTCACACATAGTGCGAATGTTGTCGAATTGTGCATGAAGTGCACATGAAGCTGGAATTGTATGCAAAACATGTAAAGTCGTAGCTGCATCCAATGCCTTTTATACCTGTTGCTACATCTATTTGTGCACACCAGCGGCTGAAAGACAGAGTGTGCGCAGCGAGACCCCATCAAACTCTCTCACAGCAGGTGTCGGCCAAATTCTAGCTGACACACACAAACATTGCTCGCATGGCACATAGAATGCGTGACCATTTGCACTATCATCTCGAAAACAGTCAGCAACCACTGTCAAGCTGGATGTGAAATTTGTCTCAATGCCCCACAACTGTGGAGTTGCAAAAAGTCACACACATGTGGTGTATGTGTCTCGCACGTGTGTGTGTGTGTGTGTGTGTCACCCCCCCTGCCCCCACTCCCTCCAACACAACTCCCTCCTCCTGGTGTGCCAGGGGAGGGGGGCACACTTGCATAAAATGCTTATATGTACTGTATGTACAGATCTGATCACATGGGGGCTGGACAACGAGGTCTGATCGCACACAACACGGGGAGGTGCCTGTCAGGTGATCACAGCACACTGGCAACTGGATGACAGCTCAGTGCACACATAACAAACACAAACCACTGCCAGGACAGTTATATAAAAAAGACCAAAAATAATTTGGAGCACTAAATGTTACTTTAAAAGTTAAACAAGCATTTAAGACCTGTTTTATAATTTACTCCATAAAAAAACTACTTACGACCCTTGAGTGACCTGCAGATGGCTGATGTGATAAACGAAGACATAATGATGATGAAGATGCAGAGAACAGGGTGAGATGGTGACTGACAGAGGATCTGATGTGGTGACCCCCGGTGGGAGCAGCCAAAGGATGAACAAGAAGGAGAAGTGTTCACAACACAGTTGGCTGGTTTTGTTTCTAAGTAATGTGTCAAAACTCAGAACACAAAAGCTATGCATCAGCAAATGCCTCCAGATTTATTTACCAAAGCCAACGCTAAGCCAATTCAATGCCACTGTACAAATTAGAAGCAGGGCATGTGTGGTGCACAGATGGTGCAACTCTCACACAAATACTGTACATGTAAATACTTATGTGATGTTAATACATTCTTGTGTGCTTTTCAATTATGGTACAGTTTCTGTACAACTGCTGACATTTCATCTAATCTGTTCTCATTGTCTAAACTCTAAATACAAAGACCACACTTTTCTTGTCCTGGATCAGTTGTAATGTGCTTTGTTTGTACAGATTATTCAATCAATGTTTCCAAAAGGATTAGAAATTCTTAACTTGCAAGAGTTTCTAATACCAAAATTATAGATCTCACTTTCAAATGTTTGCAAACCTAATGCCCAGACCCTGAATAATAAGTAAGTTGCAAGAAAAGCCTGTACGGTCTCGGCCCTCATTGCCCACTCCTGCACTAAGCCTTAGTACTCAAATTTTAGTCAATGACTAAAAATAGTGGCGAGCTATGGGGACAAGATTAGGCATGTTATACCCATCCAACTCCAGCCGAAAGTTATAAACTTTTAACCATCCATCTGAGATAATTTGAGCCTGTTAATCCTGTTCTAAAGCCAAGATGGCAGCGATGATTGTGTTTCAAGACATAGACAGGAGGCCATTCTTACGTCATGAGAGGGTTTTTTTGAGATCAGTGTTCTCCCAATCCCTCAAATCTGTGATATTTTTTGGCTGATACTGATTGTAAAAAAATCTTTGAATCATGTTAAATGACATTTACATATTTTGGAAATTACAGAAAACATGTTTTACAGCAGAATGATTCCTGTTTCTGTCTTTGAACTGGGTGAGAAATCATGAAATCACAATAAAACTATTGTTTTTGTTCTGGAGTTTCATACCGTAGTAGTAATATACACAAGAACTGATGAGAATTTAGTTTTAACCAAAAAAAAAAAATAACCTATGAATATTGAGCCAACTTTGAGTGTGTATGTCTTTCATAAGTAATTTTGACAGCAATGTTTTTTTTTTTTTTTTTTTTTCAAGTGACATTTCCTCAAGGAGACTGTACACTTTTATTCTTTCCAGTTTTTTCCACTCATTACAGCTGAAGTGAAGGCTCACATCCACAGAATATGACAAATGGTAAGAAAAAAAAACTACAACAAAGATAAAAATAAGTTTCTGAGCTATTAAGCATGTACAAAGAATGTGAAAATACAGAATTCTTGCAGCTGACACCAGAGCACATGCACTCTACACTTACAGTGTGCTTGTGGTGGAAAACATATCAAACAGCACTCGTTGTGGACTCTAACTGCATTCTGACTGTGCTCTAAAATACTCTAATGGTGTCAAAATAGCATTCGAAACAGTCTGATCACATTCAAAGGAAATTTGCCATGGGCAGGCAGTTGAAGTGGAAAAATATCGTGCAGCAGTCGAGGTGGACTCTGTCTGCCTACTAAATATTACCCCAGCCTCAAAACAGCATTCGAAACAGTCTGACCATATCCGAGGGAAATCCGCCATGGGCAGGCATCCCTAAGCCTGCGGTCGTGTCCCCGTCTGCACTTCCCTGTGCATCCCATTCGGAGTGCACAAAGGAAATATTGTAATGTGCAATGTGCAACCAAAAACACCCAGCACGTCTCTGAGCGGTGGAGCAAGGTGCGCGCAGCTGAACGGGCTGTTATATCCATAACAAACCTTAGATCACAGATACATTGTCATGCCCTCTCATGGGTTACATAATGTATGTGAATTATGAGGCTCATCATAGTTGTAACACCACGCGCATCTGTGCAGCACCCTGCCCCATGGTGAGTCAAAGGCTCTGTGTGGTGTCCCACTTACGCATATAATCAGCATGATATTACAGATCCATTAAGTCCACCTCATGTGTTAGGAGATGTATCTGTCATATAATGTTATTATGGCTGTCGTACCCCATCCAGACGGCTGCACTGCAAGTCAGCCAGCGCGTCACAGAGACACACTGACATGCAATGCATTTTAATACACTGTCACAGCTGTAATAATTGGAGGGCAGATGCACCGTCCACTACAAAATAATTATTCCATATGATGCCGTGGTGCTCCTGCATGGGCCTACATCATTTGATTGCTTTAGTGCGTGTGCGTGTGGCTGGATCATCTGCTCGCCTTTAGTGCTCCTGTGTGGGCTCATATCATCTGGTCCAGTGCATGTGCATGAGCCTGCCTGTACAGTGGGGCATCCGACTGTCCATTAAACAGATGATCACCTGGAAAGAGAGCGAGCGAGATAGAATGTGTGTGACAGATTTAGTCCTATCTCACATATATGGGTATGAACACATGACATTACTCACTCACTTACTCATCTTCAAGCGCTTTTCCGGGTTCGACTCGTGGGGGCAACAGCTGCAGCAGGGGACCCCAGACTTCCCTTTCCCGTGCCACATTGACCACCTCTGATTGGGGGATCCCGAGGCATTCCCAGGCCAGTGTGGAGATACAATCTCTCCACCTAGTCCTGGCTCTTCCCCGGGGTCTCTTCCCAGATGGACATGCCTGGAACACCTCCCTTGGGAGGCACCCAGGAGGCATCCTTATCAGATGCCTGAACCACCTCAGCTGGCTCCTTTCAATGTGAAGGAGCAGCGGCTTTACTCCGAGCTCCCCACAGATGATTGAATTTCTCACCCTATCTCTAAGGGAGACACAAGCCACCCTCCTGAGGAAGTCCATTTCGGCCGCTTGTACCCGCGATCTAATTCTTTTGGTCATGACCCAACACTCACATAGGTGAGAGTAGGAACGAAGATTGACCAGTAGATAGAGAGCTTTGACTTTTGGGTCAGCTCCCTTTTGGTCACAACAGTATGGCAGAGTGAATGCAATACCACCCCTGCTGCACCAATTACATATTCCTCAAAATACATATTCCAGCTGATATGCGGGTTCATTTCGCCCCTGGTGTGACCTGGTCTGACGGGGGTATTATTCTTACTGCATTCTGATACCATTTTGGTATTCGTACTGTGTTCCACCTGCATTCAAACTGCGTTTGGGTGCTATTACACACAGCATGTGCAGGGATTATTCGAGGTGGGTCGGGGCACATTTAGACGGCATTGTTGTGCATTTCTTAATCCCTCCCAGATGTGGCATGAATTGTGGTTGATTCGGTTTCATTCATGCACATTTGTGCTAAATGTGGCAGGGCCCTTTGTCTCGTACTTTCTTTAGTCAAAGACTCTTTAGTCCGGAACTGGAAAATGGCTCATGCCATGGGAATTCCAACACTACCCAAATGTCCTCCAAAGAGATCTAGCACCAAAGGTGACCAGTGACTTCTTGTGATCACTGGACACCATTGGTAGTAGATCCCTTTGGAGGCTATTTGGGTAGAACTGGAATAACTGTGTCAAATGCTTAGTGACTTAGAGAGACTCAACTGAGCAGTATCACTTGAAAAGTGATACTTTGCAAGTGAGCATTTGGGCCATATGGAGCATTTGGGCATCATTCAGCACACAGACCAAGGATATGCATGCACTTTACCTGGCTACAGTGGACAGATGGTTACTTTTGAGATGGAAATGGCAGCACACAAACCATTTTTTGTCTGAATGTCAATATGTGATGAGTTGAGTAGCTCCTTCACATTACTGAATGACCCTAACTCTAACCATCGCCTTAATCATAACCACAACCTAAACTTGGGACTCTGGTGAGGGTGGTCGCATCTCCTCCTCTCTCCTCTCCCTCCTCTCCCTCTGTGCTTTTCTATCTCTGCTCCAAACTTCAAAAGTCCCAACTTCACCAGACTGTGAATTCTTCAAACTCTAGTTGGATTAACCATGGAATTGATCAGCTGGTCTCTGAATGTTATTGACGCCATTTTTTTCAACAAGGAAATCAGGGCTGGGGGATCCTGCATGCCCAGATGGAACCTACCCTGCGGGCTATGTTCTCAATGCCTGAGGGAAGTGGTGTATTGCATGCTTGGTACCACTCTCTGTGGAGGACATCAAAGACTTATTTATGTTTGGTTTTATTGTGGGAGGGGCTGGTGCTTATTGTTTTATGTGCTGGCCTGACCTACCAAAGAATTGGCAAGATGGCTGCTACTAGAACCGCTACCCCTCACCTGTCTGTTATGATTAATGAGTTGGGCAAGACGATACAGTCTCAGACTGCGTTAACCCTTGAACTCAGATGTAAGTTGGATAACATCTCAGAGCAAATGTACGCCTTGCAAAGGAAGATGTCAGAGACCAGGGAATACTCATAAATTGGATTTGGTCAGTCAGAGGAGCTGCAAATGTGTTTCTCTGCTCAACCCTAAACATGGCAGGCTTATCAGCCTCTGAAGGTCAAACGCCCCGCAGTTTTCCTCCAGAAGAATTTCTACGGCCTTGGTAATCCATTTGGCTGCCTTCTTATCTTCTGCCCTCCCCTACAGTCCGATGTTGTCAAGGCAACTCCAGACATTATGCACACACTGACAGAAACTGATACAAACTCATCTGACTGATATGAACACATGACACACGCCACTCTCTCCCCCCGCTCCCCCACCCCTACCACCCCCCCTTTCCTCCATCCTGCCACTCCCGCCGAACTTGCGGCTGTGTGAGATACTGCTGCCCCCCCCCCTCCCCATACTCACATTTCTTCAATTCAGATGAAGGACTGTCTTAAAGTTTAGTGTACATAAACAATCAAATGTATATGTATGGTTGTTCTAATTCCTATGTGTGCCATTATTATGTTCAACTTGTAATAATTGTGGATTAATTGTGTTTTGTCTGAGGTGATTGGGTGTAAAGAAATTTCGTTGCACTTGTAATGACAATATATCTATCGATCTATCTATCTAACAAAGATGAATGTTCCCTTAAGATGCAGATGTCAAGCAGAACATTCTGTGTTGTTCAAGAGAAATTATGCTGCTGTTAAAAAAACACATTTCTCCATGCGTCAATAAATGATGCAAAGAGGCCACCTTACTCATCACATAGTGATGCAAAGGGGCATTGACCAAGTGTAAATATGTGATGAGTTGAAAATGACAAAGTGTAGGAAATGGGCTAGTTGTCTGGGTGGTTTCCATCCAGGATTGAAGGCATTTCTCTCGTGAGGTGGATGCAGTGATGCAAGACACTAGCACATGCTCATAGACCTGACCTGACCTGAAGTTCTTTCACTGTATTTTTTTTCCATTTCCATGTGGGGTTGATATGCATATTAATTTTGTTGGCTCCTTCCTGATGCTCATACACATTGAATTTGGTATCTCATTCGCTTGTGATCAGATGTCATCCTTTTGTTTGGCAGACAGCCTGCTTGACAACCTGATCTATACAGTCAGCTTTGGAGTTTACAGTGAATTTGGAAAGTATTCACAGCGCTGCACTTTTTCCATATGTGTTAATTTTACAGCCTTATTCCAAAATGGAATAAATTCATTTTTTTCCCTCAAAATTCTCAAACCTCATTGTTACCTGCTCAGCCTGTTCCTTTTAAAAAACAGGATTATGGAACATCTCGTGTGGCATTGTGGGAGGTCTGTGTGGTTGTGCTTTGTGTTACTCTGGTTTTGGTCTGCAGCTGCTTGCAGCACCTCACACCAAACAGTTGGTGGCACTATTGCACCATATTAGGTTGCAAACCACCGACTAAGAGAAGCAAAAGATGAGGAATCTGTGTGCAGCGCAGCAATGTTAGTGTGCTGTTCTGTTCTGGCAACAATAAAAGTTTGTGTTCAACAATTTAATACACCTGTTCAGCCTCTGTACTATGGCTAAGAGATCACTAAGCAACATCTAACTAACTTCATAATGACAAAGTGAAGAAATGTCAATCAATGGGAGCAGGATGTACCTGAGCTCAATTTTGTGCTTCACGGCAAAGGCTGTGAATACTTATGTACGCGTGATTTCTTTGTTTTTTTTTTTATTTTTAATAAATATTCCAAAATTTAAAAAACGTTTTTCATGTTGTCATTATGGGGTGTTGTGAGTAAAATTTTGAGGGAGAAAATACATTTACTGCATTTTGGAATAAGGCTGTAACATAAATTGTGGAAAAGGTAAAGCGCTGTGAATACTTTTTGGATGCACTGTATATTCCTGACAAGCTGAAAATACTCCATCTTCTAGTCTCTCATCATGTCTTGGTTCCACTTCATTATCTGGCTCCTTCTTCACATTTTATGACACCTGCCGCTTCAGCCAACATTAATGACACTAAATTATATACTATCTTGCATTTAATTAAACAGTTGACAAAAAATCCTGGATCCAAGTCAAGACTCAAATCTTTATCAATGTTGGAAACGTCTTACATATCGCCAAGTACACTGGATATGGAACTTGTGAATTATACAGGTGGAAACACAAGGCCATTCTGAATATTTCCCAAATTGAATTTATTTAAATAAACTAAATAGTAGCTGTTAATTTTGAATGTTCATTCTGATTGAATAAAGTGTTATAAACTTTATCCACATTAAGAGTAAATTATTCTCATGCTGTTGTACTATAAGTAATCATATCCATTGTAATGCGTTTGTGTGACTCGACAGTGTGAAAAAGGCTGCTTTCACATTTAATGGTTCTTCACTGATGAGGTTCCTTTGTTTTGTGAGCAGCGTCGTTTCCATCAGACTTGTCCCTAGAGACACTCGCACATTATTGTGTTTCATCTGTCACATGTCACTTTTTAATGCATTAACAACATTGTGTGTGTGTGTGTGTGTGTGTGTGTGTATATATATATATATACACACACACACATCCCTGAAAGAAAAGTGCCTCCCTGAATTACTCCAAAATAATAAAATGAGTGTAATTTTGTAATTTTGAATGGCAAAAAATTAGCATTTTTATGAGTCATTTTCCTGAATGACAGCATGTGTAACTGTCGAATAAGCCTCAGTTGCTGGCTCACGAGTCGACGTGCGCACTGACATTCACCCTTTAATGGTCTTGTGTGTGTGCGTGGGTAAAATCCATAAAATGGGAAGGAGGCTGATGTGAGGATGAACAACGGATTACACATCCAGCCTATTTTATAAATTGTGCAAAGAAGATAAAGCAACAATCAGAGTGAAAACAGAAGCCTGGCGTTCAGTTTTAGTTTAATGTGCATCACATCTTCAGCAAAGCAGAATCATTGGAAAAGATTCAGCTTCTGGTTTAGTGTTCCACAGCTGTGGGTTTTTGTCTTTTTAAAAAAAAAAAAACAACCACACAAAGCGCAGCTAACAGTGTGAATGTCAGCGGACGCGTTCTTGCAAGTCAGAATTGTGTTCTTCTCCCGACCTTCATATGAATCCACGCTGAGGTGAACACTGCAAATGTAAATGTTGGGGTGGGACTTAGCATGTAAATTCTACGAGAATTCTCGTAAGAAGCACGGTTTCTATTGATTTGTTTTTCAGAGGCTAAGATGGTTGGAATGTTTAAAAAATATATGATCATTTTACAGTACAGCGTTTCTAGTTCCATTCATTAAATATGGTCATGTGACTCTTTGTTGATAGTTTAAATAATTTTTTTTTTTTATTATGTGCCACATGGAGTCAATGTGGCACAAAGTCTGCTGTGTGTAGCACAAATGCATTTGTGGCCTGTCAGACTTCATGTTGCTATTTACGCTGTTAGAAATCATAACTAGGGGCAGGACACAAAGGAGTTGAACAGTTGCTGCGTTCCATTTACCTCAGAAGTCATAAGTCGCAAGTAGGAATGACGTCACAACTGAGGTAAATGTGTTCCATTTTCCACACAGCACTGAAAGTGAATGTGGCTTGCTTGGAAAAAGTCTTTTCTACAGAAAAAAAAAAAACTTTCACTGGGAGGGAGTGTAAGAAAGCGGGAAGCTTTGATGGCATCAGATGAAGCCCGACAGGAAGAATAAAAAGTTGCAGTTCCTTGACTGGCTGCTTGAGGCTGACTCCAGAAGGGACCCATAGGAGTCCATGTTAAAATGTGCAACTTTTGAGCAGAAACAAACAGCCTAGTACAAAAAACAGTTTTGGTCTCCATAGATTGTTTCCTCCTCCATGACAACAGTATGGGGGTAGCTGGAGTGACTTTTTTGCAATGTCTCAGTATAAAATGTTTTCAGCCGTAAAGTTCTATTTAACTGGGACCGGGTCGCTTTCAACTGTGCCCAGTGACTCCGCCTCTGACTGACAAGAACTCAGAGGCCGCTCGATGCAGCTGCTTGCTGTTGTGGAAGTTGGATCTGTTTCATTCGGAGTATTTTATTACAAACACTTAGAATAATATGGCTTGTTATGTGGTGAAACATCCTAATGGATCATCTAAGAAGTCCCTGCTACAATATTTGCACTGAGTGAAATGCTCATCCTAATGTTGTATGCTAATGGCGCTAGCACTTTAAGCAGCTATCAGTTAGCAGAACCCAAAACATAACCCCAAAACATGATTTAATAAACAACTCAACCCTAACCCTCATTTTGATGTAGCCAGAATCAGCGCTGCCACTGCTGTCAACATGGCGATCACTGATCCGTAACCCTCAGTGGTCCTTGAGTATATGTATATCTTATCACATGTCTGTTCATGTATCACTCCTTATATCACGCCCCGATGTATCTGTATCAGCCCCAAGTCTGAAGGACAGATACAACTTGTAGATATTAGGGCATGGAAGATTCCACTGAATTTGGGAATTGATCTGGATCCAGATTCTGGATCAAGATTTCACTTTATATAGGCTTTGAAGGATTATGTCAAAACTACTTCATGGATTCTGTGCCACAGATAGATATTAGGGCATGGAAGGCTCTCCTGAGTCTTGGAGGTGATCCAGATCAGATTGGTCGGCGTCAGAAATCTTTGAGTGCTCTAGTTTGTATTCTGTATTTGTCACCATCTGAGTACCTCTTTTGGTTCTTATTCTAATCACGCTTTCATTCAGTTTATGATTCTTTGTGCTTGTCTGTGTGTGCACATTTTCTCTCTGGTTCTATTAGAGTATGTTATAGGGTTGATTTTTGTTTTCCCCCAAGCTCTTTGGAGATGGTTCAGTGTGGTACTTATTCTGCTCTGTTTGTGGATGTGCACTCTATCTCAACCTCCATCTAGCACCTGGGTCTCATTAAGATAATTACCGCAGAATATATTAGTTTCCCAATTTCTCCCTGTCTTTGTTGAATTATTCTGGTTTTGTCCTACCTTCTTTGTGGTCATCAGTCTTCGGGTTATTTTACCCTTTTCCACAAGAGCAGATTTTGTGAATTACAGAAAGGCCAGTAAATAATACTCTTATTTGTTTCATTACTTTTTTGAGTGTGTCTTTGCCTGAATTTAGGGTTTGATTCAGCATCACTGTGACAAACAAATGAAAATGGTCAAAATAAGCAAGGTTGAGTAGGATTACTTTGAAAGAATACATGTGGATTACATGTATGTATGTACATACATTTGGATTACTTATAATCTGATTACTTTTGGATTACATTTCAAAGTAATCCTACCCAACCTTGAAAATATACTCAACAAAAATATAAACGCAACACTTTTGGTTTTGCTCCCATTTTGTATGAGATGAACTCAAAGATCTAAAACTTTTTCCACATACACAATATCACCATTTCCCTCAAATATTGTTCACAAACCAGTCTAAATCTGTGATAGTGAGCACTCCTCCTTACCAGTCAGTATATGGTGTGACCACCATTTGCCTCATGCAGTGCAACACATCTCCTTCGCATAGAGTTGATCAGGTTGTCAATTGTGGCCTGTGGAATGTTGGTCCACTCCTCTTCAATGGCTGTGCGAAGTTGCTGGATATTGGCAGGAACTGGTACAAGCTGTCGTATACGCCGGTCCAGAGCATCCCAAACATGCTCAATGGGTGACATGTCCGGTGAGTATGCCAGCCATGCAAGAACTGGGACATTTTCAGCTTCCAAGAATTGTGTACAGATCCTTGCAACATGGGGCCGTGCATTATCCTGCTGCAACATGAGGTGATGTTCTTGGATGTATGGCACAACAATGGGCCTCAGGATCTCGTCACGGTATCTCTGTGCATTCAAAATGCCATCAATAAAATGCACCTGTGTTCTTCGTCCATAACAGACGCCTGCCCATACCATAACCCCACTGCCACCATGGGCCACTCGATCCACAACATTGACATCAGAAAACCGCTCACCCACACGACGCCACACACGCTGTCTGCCATCTGCCCTGGACAATGTGAACCGGGATTCATCCGTGAAGAAAACACCTCTCCAATGTGCCAAATGCCAGCGAATGTGAGCATTTGCCCACTCAAGTCGGTTACGACGACGAACTGGAGTCAGGTCGAGACCCCGATGAGGATGACGAGCATGCAGATGAGATTCCCTGAGACGGTTTTTGACAGTTTGTGCAGAAATTCTTTGGTTATGCAAACCGATTGTTTCAGCAGCTGTCCGAGTGGCTGGTCTCAGACGATCTTGGAGGTGAACATGCTGGATGTGGAGGTCCTGGGCTGGTGTGGTTACACGTGGTCTGCGGTTGTGAGGCTGGTTGGATGTACTGCCAAATTCTCTGAAACGCCTTTGGAGACGGCTTATGGTAGAGAAATGAACATTCAATACACGAGCAACAGCTCTGGTTGACATTCCTGCTGTCAGCATGCCAACTGCACGCTCCCTCAAATCTTGCGACATCTGTGGCATTGTGCTATGTGATAAAACTGCACCTTTCAGAGTGGCCTTTTATTGTGGGCAGTCTAAGGCACACCTGTGCACTAATCATGGTGTCTAATCAGCATCTTGATATGGCACACCTGTGAGGTGGGATGGATTATCTCAGCAAAGGAGAAGTGCTCACTATCACAGATTTAGACTGGTTTGTGAACAATGTTTGAGGGAAATGGTGATATTTTGTATGTGGAAAAAGTTTTAGATCTTTGAGTTCATCTCATACAAAATGGGAGCAAAACCAAAAGTGTTGCGTTTATATTTTTGTTGAGTGTAGGTAATGAGACGTTTCCCATCTTTGTTCTTTTCTTCACTTGTTTTTCCTTTCCTTATCTCTCCACTTCAGTGTATTTTGGCAGTTATTTCAGAATTGAAAATGTAATATTTTCTAGACTTAATACATACAAACTAAAATGTTTCAAAAATGTTCTCTATTTTAATTCTGATAAGAATAAAAGAAAATGTACCTCAAGTACCTTTGCTGAAAGGGTTGGCTGTGCACAGAGTGCTGGATCAAAGCATATTCAAGGAAAGTTGACTGGAAGAGAAAAGTATGCTTGGAAAACATACACAAGCAAAAAGGATGGACACCACTTTGAGATGCTTGTCAAGCAAAGCCAATTCAAGAACTTGGGGGAGCTTCACAAGTTGCAGACTGAGGCTGGAGTCAGTGCATCAAGAGCCACCATCCACAGACCAAAACAAAAAAAAAAAAACAGTGATTCTTACGTTTACTTTGATATTTATTTCATTCTTACATTTTTTTTTTACTTTTATTTTATTGCAAACAGTATGAACTTAAGCTATTTCACATTTTATGTGGTCAACTTATTATTTCTTAATATACATCAATTCCTGCATTTAAGGTCTCCAGCACATTCCAAAAAAAGTTGTGATGCTAAACCATTTACCACTTTGCATTGTTGCAGTTTGTCTCACAACACTTGAAGACTTTTTGGCATTGAGGACATGAAGCAACACAGCACTTCCTGTGTTATTTCAACCCAGTCTCACGGCAGTTTGTGATGGTATTACAAAAAGTCAATTAATCTATGGGTTTGTGATATTGCCACGAAAATGGCGGGGCAAGAAATGTGCGATAACATGGAGGCTGTGGGGGTTAGGTTTGTGGAAAAGAAAGGAAGACACTTATGTTATGGTTATGGTTAGAGTTAGAAGAAGGGGAGAATTATAAATAGTAAAATAAAAAAAACTATGTCACAAAAGGCGCCCCATTTTCGTGACAGGGTTGTCAGTGTTCAAAGCTGCATGTAGTTCTATGATAGTTACAGGTGTGTCTAATGTATCTGTGTGCTCTTTAGATAGCTGAGGTAGGTTTAGATTGTTGAGGAATGACTGGATATCTACTGGATTAGGTGTATTCTCCGATGGGTATAGATTACTGTAGTAGTTCTTAAATATCTGATTAATTTCCTGTGGCGACAGCATATAGTTTCCAGTTTGATCCCTGATATATGTTATCATTAATTTTTTCTTATTGCATTGTAGTTGATTTGCCAAAAATGTACCTGATTTATTATTATTATGTTTGACATTATCATATCTAAGTCGTTGAATGAGGAACTCTGTTTTTTTTTTTTTCAATATAATATTGTCAAGCTGGAATTTTGCATTATTTAATTCAGACAAAGTTTGATCACTTGCGTCCGCGGCATATTTATTTGTTAAATGTTAAATTTTTTCTTCAAGGTCATTTTCTAATTTATGTTCCATTTTATTTTTATAAGAATATGAAACAATTTTCCCTCTAATTACTACTTTTCCTGTTTCCCAAAGCAAAGAAGGAGAAACACTTGGAGAGTCATTACTTTCTATAAAGTCTGCTCACTCTCTTCTTATGATTTTATCAAATTCACAGTCCTTTAAGAATGAGGTGTTAAAGCACCATGAGTGAGACTGTTTAATAGTGGATTCTATTTGTACAGAAAGTGACACAGGAGCATGATCGCTGATAGTGATGGAATGAATTTTAGAATTAATTTTGGGAGTTATAGAATTACTAGAACAAGTCAATTCTAGAATGAACCTGATATACAGGAGAGAAAAATGTGTATTCCTTTTCAATGTTTTTGATTCTCTAACTATCCACCAGACCAAAGTTGTTGTGTGGGCCGCTGAAGAGGAGGTACTGCTGGCCCACCACCACCAGAGGGCGCCCTGCCTGGAGTGCGGGCTCCAGGCACCAGAGGGCGCTGCCGCATCATGGGAGTAGCCTGGGTGACAGCTGTCACCCATCACCAGACACAGCTGTTCCACTCAGCACAGAGGTATATCAGGAGGACGGTGTCTCCACCTCAGTGCCGAGATATCGCCTAAGACTAAGGTAGTATTCTCTGCATTTATATATTGCATAACCAGCTAAACCTGTTAAACCTTTTCAGGACTGGTGACTACAGATAGCTTCATTGTTTGGATAAGTACTCACCTTCCTGCTGTTCTTTGACAAGAGGTGGAGGCGGCTTCTCCCCTCTCCGTTACTGGGTGCGGTCATCCACGCCTGTGTGTTGTTGCTCTCTCCTGCCAGCAGTACCGGATCCGACGAGCGGAGGCAGTGGCCACCTGGGAATTCGGGACTTGGCGGTTCCAGTATTTCCAGGGTTCGGTGGCAGAGGAGATCTGGGTGGTTCCGGTTCGACTGAGACGGACGTCTCCTACCTTCGAGCCTGCCCACACGACACCAGCGGATTCGACCCCAAATTGTGTTTGTTATATTAATTGTGCTTGTTTCACAGAAGTAAATCTTGTTATTTACCTTCTCCATTGTCCGTTCATTGCGCCCCCTGTTGTGGGTCCGTGTTCCTACACTTTCACAACAAAAGTCATCCATATACTCCTTTATAGTTTTAGCAGACTGAGAAAGCCTTACAGATGTTAGAGAACTGGAACGATCTAAAGATGGGTTTAAAGCAACATTACAGTCCCCTCCAATGATGACTGTGGAATTGGCCATTAAATTAGAAATCTGTGAAAACAATGTATGAAAAAAGGTTGGGTCATCATTGTTGGGAGCATATAAATTAACAATTGTAAATATTTCACTAGAAATAGTTCCCTGGGTTATTATATACCGACCTTCAGGATCCATCACAGAATTGCATTTTTGTTTCAAAATGCTTCAGACCTTCTCTACTGGGGACAAGCCGGGACTGCAGGTAGGCCAGTCTAGTATCTGTATCCTCTTCTTCCACAGTCAGGCCATTGTAATGTGTGTAGGATGTGGTTTTCCATTGTCTTGTTAAAAAATGTATGGATGTTCCTGGAAAATATGTCTTGAAAGCAGCATGTATTGCTCCCAAATCTCAATGTGCTTCTCTGCATTAATTCTACCATCACAGTGTAAATTACCTTTTTTTTACAACCCCATACCATGGCAGACCCTGGCTTTTGGGCTTGTTGCTAATAACAGTCTGGATCTTTTTGTCTTTCGTCTAGAGCACAAGACATCCATTTCTTAAAAAAAAATGATGTGTAATACTGATTATGCTGAACACAATATACATTTCTATATGATGGCCAACCCCAGATACATTAGAGCCCAGATAAGTTGATGCTGCTTCAGGTCAAGCTTAACATAAGGCTTCTTTTTGTACAGCAAAATTTTAGGTGGCATTTCAATTCAATTCAATTTTTTTTTTATATAGCGCCAAATCACAACAAACAGTTGCCCCAAGGCGCCTTATATTGTAAGGCAAGGCCATACAATAATTATGTAAAACCCCAACGGTCAAAACGACCCCCTGTGAGCAAGCACTTGGCTACAGTGGGAAGGAAAAACTCCCTTTTAACAGGAAGAAACCTCCAGCAGAACCAGGCTCAGGGAGGGGCAGTCTTCTGCTGGGACTGGTTGGGGCTCTTTCCAGATTTGTCATGGAAAGAGGAGTGGAGGAATTCACCACGGAGCCGCTAATGGCGCGGGACAAAAGCACCTCCGTGTTGGTCTCACAGGACATGTTGTAACATGCCCAGCTCTTGCACCATTCAGAAGATTGAGACGGCTTTCGGTGGCTTTTCAGTTGTGGACGAGCTGGACATGCCACAACATGTCCTGTGAGGCTTCATCACGGCGTTGCTTTTTGTTCTGCGCCATGCGGCTCTGTCCCAACGAGCGAATTCCTCCGCACGTCTGTCTCAATGTGCGGAAAAAGTGCTATGTCCAGCTCTTCTGCCATTTCTCTGGTAGTCATACGATGTCCCGGATCAACACAGCGTTCACTTTGGAAATGATCTGGTCATTTCAGCCTGTCGATCGCCGCTCCGAGCGCGGCACGCCCTCAGCCATTGTGCGCCGTCTTTAAACCGGTTGTAACACTCTGTGTTACAACCGGTTAATCTGTGTGATCCCCACAGAATCGTCCCTGAAAGCCGTCTGAATCTTCAGAATGGTTTCCACCTGGCTGTCTCTCACAGTTTCTGGAAAAATTTGATGCAGCAAAGCTCCAACTCGTTCAGACATTTTCCTTGCAATGAAAATCCGACAAGGGGGGTGGACCACTGCTCACTCAAAGCCTGTTCACAGGCGAATGATGCAACCGACAGGCGTGAAAAAACTCACGCATGCACACGAAGGCTCAAGCTTGGCTGATGCAATCACACATGATTCAAATCCATAAGGTTGTTGCAAAAAATAAAAAGGTCGGATACTTTTCTAACAGACCTCGTATTTCTTTTACTCTTTTAATTATGTATTTTAATTGTGCTTTTAATCTTTTAATTTATTTTAACTTGTTTTTAGGTTGTTTGTGTGAAGTGCCTTGGGGCGACGCTGTTGTGAGTTGGCGCTCTACGAATTGAATAAATTTAATCAAACTGGAAATCCTCTGCCCATCTTTGCTCCGCACTCATTCTTCAAGCATACTGCTTTTGTATCAAGATTGCAGTCACCAATTGACATCCCCTATTTATTTTATTTATGTTACCTCATTACTAGCCCAAAATTGCTCCATCCCAATTTCTTTGGAATGTGTTCCAAGCCTGAAATGCAGGGTGTATGTTACCAAATGAAATGAAGCCAATCGCGGGGCCAATGCCGTCGTATACGACGGCTAAGACCAAGCTTTACTAAATTATAAATAACTTTTTAATAATATGAGATAGAAACTTACTTTTATTTTGCTGAAAAGTTAACTCCGTGGACTTTCGATCCACTGTCGGCCATCTTTGTACACCTCATAGAAGCTGTGTGATGACATGCACAATGTGAGTGTCCAATCGGAATTGGTTCACCATCACATGGTTTTCCAAAATCCAATCGTAGGGCAGATTCACCTCACGTGAAAGGCCAAAGATCATTTTCAGGAGCGATATGTTAGTAGTTGGCCCATTTGAATAGCCGCCTCGGTGCTCCAATTAGTACATACTATTGGGCTCCAAATGCTCCCTGCGCTATTACGCACAGCAATCAGTGAAAGCCTCTGATGACAATCTCACATGTTCAAACAAAGAGTGTGTAACTATCATGATTGCTCCACTAGTTTGCATGTGAATGTTACTGGATAACTCTGTTGCTTTTACCATGAAGACAAAAAAACGCATAGACCATTTTGTATATATTGTTCAAAATGTGCATTTGTGTTTATTGTTTGAACCTTTTTGTTGTACAGTCTTTCACACAAGACCTCAAATTACCTTTATAAAGTGTCAAAACAATTGTTTATTATAGTTTTCTGTGTGTTTTGAATAAATGTGTGTGAAAAATTATTTTCCACTTTACTTTTTACTTCCTTATTTTTGATTGTAAACCTTTATTACACTTATAAAACACAACAAAAGCATATATATATATATATAATGAAAGCACAGGTTGTCCTGAAAAAAGAGACATAAAACTTGATTGTGGGAGAGCTGTTAGCTGTTAACAGCAATAATAAAACATTTATGCCAGGCGAGTGAACTTTCCAAAAAATGCCCTTGGACCCCAAAGGGTTAAAACATGAAATATCGTTGACTCAGACTGTCTGCACTGAAACAGAAGTCAATGTAAGAATCAGTGTTTTGTTGTAGCATTGTTTGTTTTTTGCAGTTTCATTCCTAGATTTTTCTGATTTGGGGTTGTTGTAATAACCATTTACTTGTCATGTTCAATAAAACTGATGTGTAAAACTCAATCAAAAACTAGTAAGAATCCACATCGCAATAAATTACTTTTCAAGCCAGGTGGTAACTCAGGCTTACAATCAGGGGTCTGGTTATGAGATTTCGGAACAGCATCTGATGTATCTACGCTACCTGTTATGGTTACACAGAGGATATCCCCAAAGCAGCACACAGAACACAAGCATTTCAGATAAAAAGGATTTATTAACAGATTTAGAAGGACTGTGGAAATGTGCAGACAGTGTTTAGAGAAAGATGAGGGTTGAGGTAGGAAGCACGCTTTCAGGAAGACATGTTGTGTGGGCCGCCAGAAGAGGAGGTACTGCTGGCCCACCACCAGAGGGCGCCCTGCCTGAAGTGCGGGCTTCAGGCACGAGAGGGCGCTGCCGCCACAGACATAGCCGGGAGTGACAGCTGTCACTCATTATTTCCTGACAGCTGTCACTCATTCATGCTTCATCATCTCACTCCATAAAACCCAGACGTCATCTCCACCTCATCGCCGAGATATCGTACTTCTATGGAGGTAACCTTTTCAGCCTGCAGATTCAGATAAGTGGTTACACAGACGCTGCACGAGTGTGTGTTAGAGGTGGAGGTGGCATTCCCACCGTTGTTGTTATGGGGTGTACACAAACCCACACTTGACTGTCTTTGCTCTTCGCCAGCAGTACCAGATCCGACAGTCGGGGACGGTGATCACCTGGGAATTCGGGACTTGGCGGCTCCAGTATTCACCGGGTTCGGTGGCGGCGGAAATCGTGTGGTTCCAGCTCTTCTCAGGACAGACGTCTTCTATCCTCGAGCCTGCCCACACGTCACCTTTGTGGATTGCCTGTTATCAGATTCTGAGATTGTCTGTATATTCATTGTGCACCTTCACAACATTAAATTGTTACTTTTTGGCTCATCTATTGACCGTTCATTTGCGCCCCCTGTTGTGGGTCCTTGTCACTACACTTTCCCCAACAAGACAGTTAGTTAGTTAATCCTCTTGCACTCTTGGCATGTGGAGCCAACAATGGAAAACAGATGTCTCCATCTGGGTCTATCCTGGACAATATACAACCCCAATTCCAATGAAGTTGGGATTTTGTGTAAAATGTAAATAAAAACAGAATACAGTGATTTGCAAATCCTCTTCAACCTACATTCAATTGAATACACCACAAAGACAAGATATTTAATATTCATACTGATAAACTTCATTGTTTTTCTGCAAATATTTGCTCATTTTGAAATGGATACCTGCAAAAAAGTTAGGATGGTGCAACAAAAGACTGGGAAAGTTGATGAATGCTCAAAGAACACCTAACTGGAAACAGGTGAGTGTCATGATTGGGTATACAAGGAGCATCCCCAAAAGGCTCAGCCGTTCACAAGCAAAGATGAGGTGAGGATCACCACTTTGTGAACAACTGTGTGAAAAAAACAGTCCAGCAGTTTAAGAACAATGTTTCTCAATGTTCCATTCCAAGGAATTTAGAGATTCCATCATCTACAGTCCATAATATAATCAGAAGATTCAGAGAATCTGGAGAACTTTCTACACGTAAGTGGCACTGCTGAAAACCAACACTGAATGCCTGTGGTACTGCATTAAAAAGAAACATCACTGTATAAAGGATCTTACTGCATGGGCTCAGGAACACATAAGAAAACTATTGTCAGTTAACACAGTTCGTTGCTACATCTACAAGTGCAAGTTAAACTCTACCATGCAAAGTGAAAGACATACATCAACAACATCCAGAAACACTGTTGCTTTCTCTGAGCCTGAGCTCATTTGAAATGGACAGATGCAAAGTGGAAAAGTGTGCTGTGGTGCTGAGCCTCTGGGTCACCTCCAGTCAGCTTGCTGGGGGTCAAAGTCCAGAATGGCTCATGTTGGCTGTTCCATGGGCATGCATATGACATGGTCATACCATCACACATGCTGCATTGCTGCATGGTGGGATGCCGGGAGCTGTTGGTCTGCTCTCTCAGAGTCTGGTTGGTTATGGGTATAAGTGATTATGTGTCTATCATCTGTGCCCACTCTCCATGCAATGTGGATTTGAGTCAGGGAGGATATCTGGTGTAGCAGGGTTTTGGTTTTGAATGGGCTATTGGTTCCAACAAATTTTCAGTCTGTAGTTTTTTGTTTTTTTTAACCTTGGTATAATTTCATTTTGAGCCCATGAAAAAAATCAAGTTCTAATTTGTTCAAAGTGTCTTTAGAAACAAAAAGGAAAAAGTACTGAGTGAAATTCAAAATGACTATTATCCCACTTTGGTTCTGGCAGATTTTTTTTGTCTGATGATCACAACAGTTTGGGAAGCCTTATTGTTGGGTAATGGTTATGGTTATGTGACATTTACAACACTTTTATGCATTTCTGGTTTGTTTAATGTGTAACTTCTATGTCTAATAGCAATATAATATCAAAAGCCTCGCTCCAAGAGAACACTGCACACAAACTGTTCTGCTAATGTCAATATGTGATTTTAGAACTCCTTTGTGGCTTCAGAGACGGCCAACAGCGGGCTGAGTCGGGCCTATAGCGGCGGCTAGCATTGGGCTGAGTCGGGCCAACAGTGGCAGCCATCCATGATATGGAAAGAAGAACTGAAGATTTGGAGCAAGAATGGATGATGTAATTATAAATGGTTTAGACACTACTCATCGGAGTTATGCCAGTATTACAGCTGGCAAGTGCAAGGACGGGGAGGACGCACCATCAGAGGAGCTACGAACACTGGAATGGCAAGTAATGCAATTTCTTGAAAGCAAAGAGATAAGAATTCATCCAAACAGTGTTGCAGCATATCATACACTTCCTCGCCAGAACAGCAAGACAAAACCAGCAATTGTGGTTTGTTTTGTGAATCGAAAGCATAAAAATGACCTGTTGAGACAAGCAAAATATCTTAAAGGAACTGGTGTGTACGTAAATGAACATCTAACAAAAAAGAATGATGAAACTGCCAGACAGGCAAGGTTCCTGAGAAAACTGAACAAAATTCAAGCAACGTGGACAAGAAACTGCAAAGTAATGATCCGACTGAAGGGAACACCAGAGGAAGCAAAGGTGATTGTGATAAGAGAACTAAAAGAACTTGATCAATATAAATGAGAACATGCTCAGTATTCAGGGAGTATCATTGACAAGAATTCTGTGATTGATGGAGAGTGATACTTACACTAAAACATGGTCACATATGATAGTATAGTAGAGGATTTAGATGACAAGATATACAACATAGATAGGGATACAGATCACAATTTATCAATCCTTGAAAATAATAACTGTGATTATTATACTGAGGAGCAGTTTATGAATAAGATAATGATGAAGGGTAACCTATCCATTATTCACTTTAATAGAAGAAGTTTAAATTGTAATTTATCTAAAATAGAAGATTACTTAAAACAGTTTAAAGACAATTTTACTATAATTGCTGTGTCTGAAACCTGGATAAAGAATGATGAGTTAGATGAACTTCAGATCGAAGGATATGATTTATTGTAAATAGAAAAAATAAAAGAGGTGGGGAGGGTAGCTTTGTATATCAACTCATCCGTGAGGTGCAAAGTCGTTAGCAATATGACATCAGTGGTTGATAATATAATGGAAATTATAACTGTGGAAATAGTAAATGAGAAATCAAAAAATGTACTTGTGAGCTGTGTCTATAGAGCACCAGGAACTAAGGTAGAGTCATTCATTGACATTAGAACTGTTTGACCAAATCCAAGCCAAATAAGTGTTTTTGTGTGGTGATTTCAACATCGATATGGATAGTGGACTTCACTCTTTTGATGTTTTTACTGATAAAATGTTTAGTTTGTGTCTATTTCCAATGATATCAAAACCAACAAGAATCACATCTCAGAGTGAGACTATAAATGACAATATATTTACTAATATAATCGTTGGAAAAGTAGTGAGCGGAATCTTAATAACAGATGTGAGCGATCACTTACCTGTGTTTGCTATATATGAAAAAAATTGCTATAATATTAAGGAAACCACCAATAAAATAAAAGTCAGCGACGGATCCGAAAAAGCATTACAGGCACTAAAGGAAGACCTTAAAAAGCAGAATTGGGATGGAATTCCAATTCTAATAAATGATGTCAATAAAGCATATGATGCATTTATGAAAATTTTCACAATGTTGTATCATAAAAACTGTAAACTGATGCATTTTGCCAGGAGGGATGATGTTGAGAAACCATGGATGACTAAAGGGATAAGAAATGCCTGCAAAAAGAAAAAAATAATTTATATAAATGTTACTTAAAATCAAGGTCACAAGATGATGAGGTTAGATATAAGAGGTATAAAAATAAAATAGCAGAGATAATAAAAAAGCACAAAAAGGAATATTATGGTAAATTACTTGATAAAAATAGGAAAAACATAAGAGCTACATGGAGAGTAATTAATAATGTAATAAAAAAATCACAAAGAGAAACCAGTGATTCCAAATTATTTTGTGAAAGAAAATGTATGCATACAAGATAAGACAAAAATAGTGAATAGTTTTAATGATTTTTTTGTAAGGGTGGGCCCAAATTTAGCGGCTAATATTCCAAAAACAATGGGTGAAACTGCAGTTGGAAGTCTAATCATGGACAATGTGAACAGCATCTTTCTTGGCAAGGTTGAAAAGGAAGAGATACTGAACGTCGTGGGTGGTTGTGCAAGCAAGAGATCAACAGATTGTCATGATCAAGACATGTTTCTAATTAAGAACATTATTGAATCAGTCATTGTACCATTTACTTATATTTGTAATCTGTCATTTTCAACGGGAACTTTTCCTGATAGTATGAAAACAGCTAAGGTAATTCCACTATATAAAAGTGGGGATAAACATGTATTTTCTAATTACAGACCAGTTTCCTTGCTTCCACAATTTTCCAAGATATTAGAGAAATTATTTGTAAATCGATTGGATAAGTTCCTTGATAAATATAACATTCTAAGTAATATTCAGTATGGTTTTCGAACTAGTCACTCTACAGCCATGGCAATTATGGAACTAACTGAAGAAATATGCACTGCAATAGACAATAAGGATTTTTTTGTGAGCATTTTTGTGGACTTTAAAAAAGCTTTTGATACCGGTGACGATACTTTACTTCTTCAAAAATTAAATAAAAATGGAATCAGAGGGGTCACAAATGGGTATCAAGCTATCTAGTTAACAGAAAATAGTTTGTACAGGTAAACAATGTAAGATCTGGATTATTAAGTGTTACCTGTGGGGTACCTCAGGGGTCGGTCCTTGGACCAAAACTTTTTACACTGTATGTCAATGATATTGTTAATGTATCTAAGATGTTACATTGTATTCTGTTTGCTGATGATACCACATTTTTCTATTCTGGTAAAAATTTACATGTGTTAAGAGTAGTCAAAAAAGAATTCATGGGAATAAAAACTTGACTTGACTTTAATAAATTATCGCTTAACTTTCACAAAACTAATTTTATGATATTTAGTAATAAAGATAAAAGTATGAATACCCCAATTATTATAGATGGTGTAGAAATTAAGAGTGATGGAAACAATTTCTGGGTGTCATGATTGATGAGAACCTGAGTTGGAAATCACATATTAACTATAACTATATATTATTTTTTTCAAAAACCATATGGATTTGAATCACGTGATTGCGTCAGACAAGCTTGAACCCTCGTGCGCATGCATGAGTTTTTCCACGCCTGTCGGTTGCGTCATTCGCCTGTGAGCAGGCTTTGAGTGAGGAGTGGTCCACCCCCTCGGTGGATTTTCATTGTCAGGAAATGGCGGAATGATTTGGGCTTTTTTTCCATCAGAATTTTTTCAGAAACTGTTAGAGACTGGCAGCTGGAAACCATTCTAAAAATTAATATGGCTTTCAGTGAAAATTTTACGGGCTTCACAGAGAATAAGTACTGTTACTACAGCTTTAAGGACGGCTTTAAGGACACTCGGCGCGCCGCGCTCCGTGCTGCCATCGAGAGCCACAAACCACCGGATAATTTCTAAATGGATGGCTCTGTGGAGCCGGGACCATCGTGTGCACTTTCTCTGGTTATCACAACAGCTGGACATCAACCATTTTCCAGAAGATTTCACTTTTAACAAGAGATTTTGTCATGGAAAGCCGAGCGGAGGCTTCGCGCGTCACGGCCGATTTGCTGATGGAGTAAGACAAAGGAACACCTCCATTTTGGTCTCACAGGACGGCTTTGAGATGGTGTTCAGACAGCTGTCGGTGGTTTTTCCATCGAGTGATTATCCGAGAAATTGTGGATGTGCCTGGACATGCCAGAACATGTCCCGTGAGGCTTCATCACGGTTTTGCTGTGCGCCATGCGGCACCGCCGCGACGCCTCCGCTCCTCTTTCCATGACAAAAACTCCTGTAACAGTGGAATGTGCAATTCATTTCCAAACTGGACGCTGTGTTTTATCCGGAACGTCGTCTGACTAGCACAGGAATTGTGAAAAGATGTGGACATCAGCACTTTTTCGGCACATTGAGACAGACGTGCAGAGGAATTCTGCGCGTCCTTAAAGCTGTAGTAACAGTCCTTATTCTCTGTGAAGCCCGTAACATTTTCACCGAAAGCCAGATAAATTTTTCGAATCGTTTCCAGCTGCCAGTCTGTAACAGTTTCTAAAAAAATTCTGATGGAAAAAAAGCCCAAATCATTCCGCCATTTCCTGACAATGAAAATCCGCTGAGGGGGCTGGACCACTCCTCACTCAAAGCCTGCTCACAGGCGAATGACGCAACCGACAGGCGTGGAAAAACTCACGCATGCGCACGAGGGTTCAAGCTTGTCTGACGCAGTCACACGTGATTCAAATCCATATGGTTTTTGAAAAAAATAATAAGGTCGGATACTTTTCTAATAGACCTCCTACAAAGAATAAATTATTAAAAATGATTGCTATACTACACAAAGTAAAAGAGATGTTAGATGAGAAAGGACTATATATATTATACTGTTCTATGATTGTTCCTACTGTATTGAAATATGGGGAAATGCCTGCAAAACATTTTCACTTTTCATTTTATAGAAAAGAGCAATAAGGTTAATTAGTCGGAGGCATTATAGAGAACACACAAGTCCAATATTCCTGCAGTTACATTTGTTGAAATTTCATGACCTGGTTGATTACACTATTCTCCAGACAATGTTTAAGGTCACAAAAAAATACTACCAACTAACATCCAGAACAAATTTTAAAAAAGAGAAAGCCAGTACAACTTAAAAGGAACAGACATATTTAATAAACCAAGATTCAGAACTAAACTGAAGGAACGTTGCATTTCTATCAAGGGAGTCAGTTTATGGAATAATCTGAACAAGGAAATTAAAGATGCTAAATCAAGCAATATATTTAAAAAGGCAGTTAAAATTAATATGATTCAGAAATACGACCTGATGTAATAATGAAACCGCATGTATATTTTTACTGTTTATTTTTCTTTTCCTTTTGTAGATATTCTGATTGTAATGTTAATAATGTGATTATTATTTAATTTGGAAGTTAATCTTCTGTAAAAAAAAGGGGTAGATAATATAAGTTCGCTTCTTTCTACCCCCTTTCATTCAGGTGTACTGTTACGTTTGTTATGTTTTCTTTTGGAATGATTTTTGGTTGTGTGGTTGGAACTGAATGAAATAAAATGAATGAAATGAAATGAAAAAGTGTAAGAGAGAAACTGCTGTATGAGTTTATGGTTGGTTTTATTTTCTGTATTTTTTTTCCAAAACACATGATGAGGAGTGAGATTGACATGACGAATTGGTTGAGAACATGATACTCAGATCAGTTCTGATAATGATAACGATGCTCATCAGTATCTACAGTGGTAACTGCAGAGGGTTTATTTTCCTTCTCGGTGGGCCTCACGAGGTTCATGATTATTTAATAGTCCTGCCCAGTGATGCTGGTGCTTGTTTCCACAGAATAACATGACTGGATTGGGGATGTATTTTAGATAAAACACCAGTGTATTGCTGGTTGCTTCCCCAGCTGGCAATCAGCTGGGTGGAAATGAAATGTCTTGTCCAAGGACACAGACAGTTATCATTGACAGTGTTGCGGCTTTTCTGTGTTGTGTTGTTTGTTGACTCCTCCCACTTGCTCGTCTCGGGGCATAAATTCATGATCTCCAGCATGGGAGGTGGATACTCTGACCAGTCGGCTAAAAGCCAGGTTTGAGCCAGAGTATCAGTAAGCCACCGTGCTGCCTGCTTGACAAGTTGACAAACTGACATCCAACTGAACACCAAAAAGGCCAAAGACAACTTTTGGTCATGTCACTTTGATTAATATCAAGTTGTCATATTCAAGACAACCCAAAAAATATTGTGTAATTATGTTGCAGATGCACAATAACTGAGGAAAGACCATAAGTAAGGTTATAATAATGTGATATTGATAGAAACAATGTTTATCACCTGACCCGTGATGATGACTCAGAACCTTCTTTAATCACAGTCACTTGTGGTCAATTCTGCATTTTAATGACGTATTATCGGAGATTTTTAGCATGATACTTTTTAGGAGGTGTCATGTAGCTCCAAAGTACTTCTGAAGGTCATTTTTTCATGTGATTCCCATCATTTTCCTTTCTTGCGTGTTTTAATCACAACAGTGAAGACGATCTGTAAACCAAATAATGCTCCAACTCACTAACTGAAATAAAACTCACAGCTCGATATTTCTTGTATTGCTTCTGTTTGCAGAATATTGCAAATGACATATTCTCACCTCCACCAAGGTTGTTACATTCTCTTGTGTGTAGTTTACCAAATGTTCTCCCATATACTTTTATCAGTTTCATTATTTACAAAAAAACAAAAAAACAGCAGAATACAATCGGTTAAGTGACACTTCGAGGTGGGCTGAAGGACGATTTGCACATTGAACATTACCTCCAATATGCAGCCTGCATCAGAACAATCATCACTCATAAAGCTATGCATACGGTTGAAGACAAAAACAAACATACATATAAAAAGCATTAAAATTGTTATGATGCTGGGATTTCAGCGCTCCTTATTTTATTTCCTCTTCATCAGTTAAGAGGGAAATGAGAACAAAATCCACAAATGAGGCCCACTGAGTCTGTTTTCAATCCGGCATTATCCATGGAATGAGAGGGAGCCCAGTGGAATAGTGCAGTTACAAGGAGTAGAAGTGGTGAAAGTAGATGAGTTTAAATATTTGGGGTCAACTGTTCAAAGTAATGGAGAGTGTGGTAGAGAGGTGAAGAAGAGAGTGCAGGCAGGGTGGAGTGGGTGGAGAAAGGTGGCAGGAGTGATTTGTGACCGAAGAATATCAGCAAGAGTGAAGGGGAAAGTTTACAAAACAGTAGTGAGACCAGCTATGTTGTATGGTTTAGAGACAGTGGCACTAACAAAAAGACAGGAGGCAGAGCTGGAGGTGGCAGAGCTGAAGATGTTGAGATTCTTTTTGGGAGTGACAAGAATGGACAAGATTAGGAATGAACATATCAGAGGGACAGCTCAGGTGGGACGGTTTGGAGACAAAGTCAGAGAGGCGAGATTGAGATGGTTTGGACATGTGCAGAGGAGGGACCCAGGGTATATAGGGAGAAGGATGCAGAGGATGGAGCCACCAGGCAGGAGGACAAGAGGGAGACCAAAGAGGAGGTTCATGGATGTGCTGAGAGAGGACATGCAGGTGGTTGGTGTGACAGAGGAAGATACAGAAGACAGGGTGAGATGGAAACGATTGATCTGCTGTGGCGACCCCTAAGTGGAACAGCCGAAAGACAAAGAAGAAGAATTATCCATGGAAGATTAATGCGCACCTTATTGTCTGTGGGAGCGCACCAAATCTGCCCCCAAGAAACTAACACAGGTGATTAATTATTACAATCATTTCACGCTCCTCTTAAAACCATGAAGTGTAAAATGAATGACTCCTTATTGTGCTGCAGATGTTTTTCAAGTAATGCTGTCAGAGATTATAAATGGAGCCATAAACTCTGAAAATTATTTAATTAAATTGAATGAAAATAATCCATTTATCTGGATGATTCTTCCTACTGTGGTAAACATGGAAATAATGGCAAACATCCATGTACATATGGATGATTTGCAAAGGGAGTTGATAAATATACAGAATTGGGACAACACAACCTTCTCTGATACTCAAAAACTATTAATATTACAAGTCATAAATGTGACTTTTAGTCACTGCTTGAAAGAAACATTATGATTACCAGCTCATCCATATATTAAGAGCCAAGTGGCCTCTGTGTGCGTGTGTGTATGGCTTTGATCACAGAGAAACTGGGGAGAGCCGTCATATGCTGTTTGGTATGCTTATGTATCTTGGGTCAGGGATGAACGCCGTGAAAATGGAAAGTTGACATGACTTAAGAGAGATTAGGGATACTAGCTAACAACTGTGCGCAATGGATGTTGATGATTAATTTCTGGACTCACACACCATTCCAGCAGGGGGCAGTAAATCATCTTTATAATATGGCTGCGGCTATGCGCACTCTGATTGGCTGATTACTGGTTAGCTATTTTCCTATATCCACACCGGTTACTCCATTTCCATGACAAAAACTCCTGTAACAGTGGAATGTGCCGTTCATTTCCAAACTGGACGCTGTGTTTTATCCGGGACGTCGTCTGACTAGCACAGGAATTGTGAAAAGACGTGGTCCTTAAAGCTGTAGTAACAGTCCTTATGGCGCATGGTGCAAAGCAACGCTGTGATGAAGCCTCACGGGACATGTTCTGGCATGTCCAGGCACATCCACAATTTCTCGGATAATCACTCGATGGAAAAACCACCGACAGCTGTCTGAACGCCATCTCAATTTAGCTACAATACTGAACAATGGATGTTGATAATTACATTCTGGACTCACACTGCATTCCAGCAGGGTGCAGTAAATCATCTATATACTGTATTAAAAGGGTGTATGCATGTGTGTGTGATTGCATTTTGTAAATTCAATGTAAGTAGATAATACACATAATTGTAAATACATCAAAAATACATGGATGACACAAGAAAATGAAAACATTGTCATTGTGGTTCATTTAAAATTCAAATGTATTAATTTATATAGCACCAACTCACAACAAGGTCGCCTTAAGGCACTTCACACAACACAACTCGGAAAACAGAACAAAATGAACTAAAACATTAAAAACATAATAGAGTAAAACCATAAAAGAGTAAAAAGAATAAAAAAAACACATAATAACATAATTGTTGTGTGTTGGGGGGTGTGGCTGGATGTGGATTTGGTGTTCTTTTCTTTTCTTTGCTCTCCAGGTGGCATGAGAACTGATTTGTCTGTGGAGAAGGTGCTGGCTGAAGAATCCTTCACCCTCATCAACATCATGTGCAGCACCTGTGAATGGTGCTCACGTGCAGCCTTGAAGACTTTCAGCTGAAGCAGATAATTGGATGGCGTTCTGCATTTAAGTCATGTGTGTGTCTTTTGAAGGTTATTAGTTGTAACTGCTAATTTACCTCACCTCTTCTATGCTTCGCAGAGAGTCGGTTTGTTGTGTCCACCTGGGGGGTGTTTGGCGGTGGTAGTGGGTCCAGGAGTGCCGGGCTTCGATCCTTTTTGGCGCTGGAGAGCGTGCCAGCCTTCACTCCACCAGAAGAACGCTATTTCTGTTTTTACACTTTTTATGCACTCGTGGGTGAAATAAATATATTGTCTTTGGAACCGCTTTTCTGGTTGTTTGTAGCACTGGGTTCCGTCTGACGCAGGTCCGCTCCTCAACCCGCGTCGACACATAACAGTAGTTCCCGGCCATTCCATAATGGACCCAGCGGCAGAGGCGGTTCCTTTTGCCGAAAAAGTTCAAGAACACTTGGAGAAAATATGGGAGCAATTACAGCATCTCGCAAACCAAATTAAACAAACAGACGCCCGTGTTACGGAGCTCGCAGCGCAAGCCGTTCCGCTTCCTGCTGCTCCGGCTGCGGCATCATCGATACCGGTGCAGATAACTCCGTCACCCAGAGATTCGGCGTCCGAACCGATCATATGTCATCCGGAGCCTTATGCGGGAGACGTCGAAGCCTGTGCTTCGTTTTTGATGCAATGTTCTCTGGTTTTTGCTCAGCGACCGGCTTCCTTCTCTTCTGATGGGAGTCGTGTGTCATATGTGACAAATTTGCTCCGAGGTGACGCCTTAGCTTGGGTCACAGCGTTGTGGAGTAACAACTCGCCATTGTTGGGATCCTTTGAGGCTTTCTCCCGGGAGTTCCGACTGGTTTTTGACCATCCGGTGAAAACGAATACCGTTGCTCAACGGTTGCTGAATCTCAGGCAGGGGAGGCGGAGTGCGGCGGAGTATTCCGTGGACTTTCGGATTTTTTCTGCTCAGTCAGGTTGGAATGCCGCAGCTTTGCGAGGCGTGTTTGTGGATGGGTTAAATGAGTCAGTGATAGACGAGCTAGCAGTCCGTGACGAGCCAGGCGATTTAGATGAGCTAATATCGTTGGTGATTCGTCTAGATGATCGGATGAAGGAGCGTGGACGCGAGAGAGGACGCCCATCAGAGCGGGTTTTTTCGTCTCGGGGCTTTCCCCAACACAGATCTGGGCCGCCTCTTCTTCACCCCACTGAGGCTCCTCCGACGGGACTACTGGCTCCTCCTGTTGACGAGCCCATGCAGCTCGGACGAGCAGAGAGTACTGTATTGCCCCGACATAGAAACGTCAAGACAAAGAATGGTGACGTATCGCCAAGTGTTCTGGTACAGGCAAAATAACACAAAAAAAAAAAAAAAAAATCTAGTATGGGTTAATGTTTTGTTTTCTTTAGACAGGGGATATAATGTGTTTGGGGAGTTTGAGGCATGTCTGGTGGAGTGAATGTTAGGCGGTTAGAAGCCCGCCTGGGCTCACTTAATCGTTAATTTTTTGTGATTTTAGGTATTTTCTGTTTGGGTTTTTGGGTTGTTTTATTTTGTTGTTTTTTATTTCCCTACATTCCTACCCCAACCTCACTTGCCCCAAGACCGTTCGTCTTGTGGGTTGTGGGGGTGGTGCAGGTTGGTCACGCTGAGTGTTCTCAGAAGACCTCTGCACCTAGGGGGGGGGGGTGTTAGGGGCGTTTTTCTTGGTTTGGTTAGGGCCCGGTTCCACTCCAGCCTCTGTGAGCCTTTGTACCGTTCGTCATTGGTGTTGCCGGGGTGTGGTGCATCGGGAACATGCCTCAGTCGGAGGGGTGGGCCGATCTGTTGCCGTTCGCCATTTCGGTAGTTCCACCCCTCCCGAGAGGCTGGGGTATGGTCGAGTTGGGGCACCGGACGTATTCCGGTTTCCGCTGCGCCTTGGGGTTGGGGCTGGGTTAGTTTTTCCTGTTCCCTTCCCCGGCTTAATGTTTTGAGCCGTTCGCCGAAATTGAGCCACCATGGGGCTCTGGGAGGGACCTGGGGTCTTTCGGGGTGCCGGGGAAGGTAACAGGGTTTCCGGTTGTTTTATTTGCCCCCGGGGTTGTTTAGGTAGTCCTCCGGGGGTTGGACTTTGATTTTGTTTGTTTCCTTCCGGGTTCCACCTCCAGGGTTGATGGGACGGTCCTCTGGGGGGGAAATTGACTTGTGGGGCCGACTAGCCAGGTGTGGCCGGGTCTGGGGTTCCGGGGTTGTGGGGAGGGTGCCTCCTGGGGTTTGATGGTACGGTCCTCTGGGGGGCGCCGTTTGCTCCATGTATACCTGGGGACCTTTGTGGGATTCCGGTTCTGGCTATTACTCCTGCAACCGGCGGTAAAGGCCTTCTGGGGGGGGTTGGGCTCTGCAGGTCGTTCTGGGGGGGTTGTTTGTTATTTTTCTTTTATGCATTTATGTTTGTATTGTGTTTGTGGGGCTGTGTTGGGTTTTTGCGTTTGGGAGTTTTTCTTTTCTTCCCGGGGTTAGATGGGACGGTCCCCTGGGGAGGTTTTGGGTGGGTTTTATGTTTTTTCTTGTGTGTTGAATTATACTAGGGACTGTTTTGGGGTTTTTGTTGATGCCAGCCGGCCTTCCAGCTGCGGTGCCCTGTCCTGCTGTCTGTGGTGGACCTTGGGAGCGTGGTGCTGTCTGCTTCCTGACGAGGACCCCGGAGGGAGGTGCTGTTCTCGGGCCTGGTCTGTTCGGTCGCCGGGAGGCTTCCCGTTAAAGGGGGGGTATTGTTGTGTGTTGGGGGGTGTGGCTGGATATTTTGGTGTTCTTTTCTTTTCTTTGCTCTCCAGGTGGCATGAGAACTGATTTGTCTGTGGAGAAGGTGCTGGCTGAAGAATCCTTCACCCTCATCAACATCATGTGCAGCACCTGTGAATGGTGCTCACGTGCAGCCTTGAAGACTTTCAGCTGAAGCAGATAATTGGATGGCGTTCTGCATTTAAGTCATGTGTGATTCAAGCAGAATTGCCGGGAACTCGACCTTGTGATGTTCATTTGTGAGACGCTGAGGACCGCGCCTGGGTTTGACACATCGAGCCCGTGAAGCAAGGAAGGGTGAGGGACACATGCTGTCAGCACACATCAAAGGTGATTAAGTGTTTGACTAATTGTTGATAGTAACTTGGTATTTTGTTACACAGTATACTTGAATTGTGATAAGGATTGTGCAGCTCGCTTCTCACTGCTGTGGCATGCGGACAAGTGGTCCTCCACCTGTTGTGAGAAGCTGCTTATTTGCATAAAGCTTAAAATACAGACCTGTATGTGTTGCTGATAGTGTGTGTCTTTTGAAGGTTATTAGTTGTAACTGCTAATTTACCTCACCTCTTCTATGCTTCGCAGAGAGTCGGTTTGTCGTGTCCACCTGGGGGGTGTTTGGCGGTGGTAGTGGGTCCAGGAGCGCCGGGCTTCGATCCTTTTTGGCGCTGGAGAGCGTGCCAGCCTTCACTCCACCAGAAGGATGCTATTTCTGTTTTTACACTTTTTATGCACTCGTGGGTGAAATAAATATATTGTCTTTGGAACCGCTTTTCTGGTTGTTTGTAGCGCTGGGTTCCGTCTGACGCAGGTCCGCCCCTCAACCCGCGTCGACACATAACAATAATATACTAATGATAAAACAGGGAAAACAAATGAGTCTTAATGTGTCTCTAATGTGGAGGTCAAAGGACAATGTAGGATCAAAAAGGTTCCTCACTTTGTCTGTATGATGTATAACACACAAACCTAACCCAATCTAAGTGCTAGCTGGTCAAATTGATGCCGATGCCTCACTGGACCAAGAACCATCATTTCAGTCTTATCAGAGTTTAAAAGTAGGAAGTTACTAGACATCCAGCTTCTCACTGATGCAAGACAATCTAAGGATTTTATATGAATGAGATTACTTGCAATCAAATCAAATCAAATCAAATGACAAAACAGAAGCAATAATAAAATAAATTAATAATAATAATAATAATAATAATAATAATAGCATGTATATGATAACAAGAACCTAAACAATCTATCAGGGCGTGGCACAAACCGGGTGGACACAAATGCACACTCTCACAGCAGGTGCAGGTAGAATTAGGTTTAATTGTAAAAACAGGCAGGGATTTGGTACACAGGTGGTCCAGCAGCGAAGGCAAAAGTACAGACAGGCGTAAGGCTGAGGCTTGGCCAAACAAACAGGCTGAGGTCAAAATACACAGAGTGGTGGCAATCAGAGACAGAGACAAAGACATGGTCAAGGACAAAACAAGGTCATTTACCGGCAGGCTTATCAAAAGGCAAAACAAGACAGGACGTGAGGGCTGGTAAGTGAAATACATTCAACAATCTGGCGAGGGACTGTGAGACTGTGAGGGCTTAAATGCTAGTGGACTAATCAGGGTGTGAAATGAGGAACAGGTGTGCAGAAGGTTCTGAAAGGGGTGTGGCTGACAAACACAAAGGCAGGTCCAAGATAGTGCAGTGGGACAGAAAGCAAAGCAAACTGGAGAATGGCCATCTCAGTCTCCTGACCTGAATATTATTGAAAATCTGTGGTTTGATTTGAAGTGGGCTGTCCATGCTCGGAAACCAACAAATCTGGCTGAAATGGAGATGTTTTGTAAAGAGGAATGGTCCAAAATACCTTCAACCAGAATCCAGATTCTGATTGGAAGCTATAGGAAGTGTTTTTATAGGCTGTTATTTCTGCAAAAGGAGAATCTACTAAATATTGAAATAATTTTTTTTCTGTTTGGGTGCCCAAATTTATGCAGCATCCTAATTTTGAAGAATTATTACTTTAGAAGAATTATTTTAGAAGAATTGAAGAAGAATATATATATAAGAATAGAAGAATATTTAACTGAAATTGCTGATCCAAACAACCAATGATTTTTAAAGGAAAATCATGGAAATCATCAGGAGTGCCCAAACTTTTACATACAACTGTACCTATTATAGACACTACTCAATCTAGAGCCTGTGAATCCCCACATGCTGGTCCAACTTAAGGCAAAACAACAGCTAATTATATGAAAAACACAAGCTCTGTTTCAGTTTTAATTATTAATTTTTCAACAATTATTCCATTTCTAAACAGTTCCCTTCCTCCAGATCAGGTCATGCCTGGAAGTATGTGCTGGTGCAGCACGTCACCAGATCCACCACTGTGTCTGTTTGGTTGGCCAGCAGCTGCTTGTATGCCTACAATGTGAAGTCCCACAGGACATTCACCCTGTCATTCTCAAGCACCTTTAGCTGTGTCTCCCATCAGGACTTGGGGACTTCCTAATCTGAATACAACATAGATGTTCTTGTACACTATTCCTGATACATGGTTGTGCTTCCTAGCTTGTATCTTGCATCCTGCACCTATGTGCTGGACAGTCTTTAGGGCAGATTTGGCTGTGCCTCTATGGATCTGGTGCTTAGGACCGGCTCTTGTGCTGCCATGATCAGAGCTTCTGTACTGTCCTTTAGTCTGGTCTATTCAAGACACTGGTAGGACGTCTTGTTGTGAGCCACTTCTTCTATCTGTCAAAGGTACATCCTATGGAGAGGCTTGGTCTTCCATGATATCGATAATTGGGGAGGGGATGGTCTAGTGGTTAAGCAGTGGGCTTGAGACCAAAGGCTCCTAGTTTCAAACCCCGTCTGGCCAGGAAATCACTAAGGGACCTTGGGCAAGGTCATTAAACCCAAAGTTGCTCCTGGTGTGCGCCTTCTATGACAGCAACCTGTGAGTGTGTGTGTGTGTGTGTGTGTGTGTGTGTGTGTGTGTGTGTGTGTGTGTGTGTGTGTGTGTGTGTGTGTGTGTGTGTGTGTGTGTGATTGAGTAAGGCAAGGCATTACTGTAAAGCGCTTTGAGCTTCAGATATAGATGGAAAAGTGCTATATAAATGCACTCTATTTACCACCTCCTCCTGTTCTTTATCACCAGCTGTTTGAGGCATTCTTTTGGCAGTTTATCTCATGTAGCCATTGTTCTGTTGTATTCACGGATGCCTCTTGTGAATCATGGCTCTGACACTCTTTAATCCTCGCCCTCCCTCCTTTCAGTTGCTCATAGAGCCTCAGGGTGCTGCACTTTGGTTAAAACCTCTGTGCAATTGTGAGGCCTTTCTGTGTCTTTACATTAATGGCATCTATCTCCTCCTGTGGCCAACGTACTATTCCAGTTGGGGATCTGATGACTGATAGGATGTACACTCAACAAAAATATAAATGCAACACTTTTGTATGAGATGAACTCAAAGATCTAAAACTTTTTCCACATACACAATATCACCATTTCCCTCAAATATTGTTCACAAACCAGTCTAAATCTGTGATAATGAGCACTTCTCCTTTGCTGAGATAATCCATCTCACCTCACAGGTGTGCCATATCAAGACACTGATTAGACACCATGATTAGTGCACAGGTGTGCCTTAGACTGCCCACAATAAAAGGCCACTCTGAAAGGTGCAGTTTTGTTTTATTGGGGGGGGGATACCAGTCAGTATCTGGTGTGACCACCATTTGCCTCATGCAGTGCAACACATCTCCTTCGCATAGAATTGATCAGGTTGTCAGTTGTGGCCTGTGGAATGTTGGTCCACTCCTCTTCAATGGCTGTGCGAAGTTGCTGGATATTGGCAGGAACTGGTACACGCTGTCGTATACGCCGGTCCAGAGCATCCCAAACATGCTCAATGGGTGACATGTCCGGTGAGTATGCCGGCCATGCAAGAACTGGGACATTTTCAGCTTCCAAGAATTGTGTACAGTTCCTTGCAACATGGGGCCGTGCATTATCCTGCTGCAACATGAGGTGATGTTCTTGGATGTATGGCACAACAATGAGCCTCAGGATCTCGTCACGGTATCTCTGTGCATTCAAAATGCCATCAATAAAATGCACCTGTGTTCTTCGTCCATAACAGACGCCTGCCCATACCATAACCCCACCGCCACCATGGGCCACTCGATCCACAACATTAACATCAGAAAACCGCTCACCCACACGATGCCACACACGCTGTCTGCCATCTGCCCTGAACAGTGTGAACCAGGATTCATCCGTGAAGAGAACACCTCTCCAATGTGCCAAACACCAGCGAATGTGAGCATTTGCCCACTCAAGTCGGTTACGACGATGAACTGGAGTCAGGTCGAGACCCCGATGAGGACGACGAGCATGTAGATGAGCTTCCCTGAGACGGTTTCTGACAGTTTGTGCAGAAATTCTTTGGTTATGCAAACCGATTGTTTCAGCAGCTGTCCGAGTGGCTGGTCTCAGACGATCTTGGAGATGAACATGCTGGATGTGGAGGTCCTGGGCTGGTGTGGTTACACGTGGTCTGCGGTTGTGAGGCTGGTTGGATGTACTGCCAAATTCTCTGAAACGCCTTTGGAGGCGGCTTATGGTAGAGAAATGAACATTCAATACACGAGCAACAGCTCTGGTTGACATTCCTGCTGTCAGCATGCCAACTGCACGCTCCCTCAAATCTTGCGACATCTGTGGCATTGTGCTGTGTGATAAAACTGCACCTTTCAGAGTGGCCTTTTATTGTGGGCAGTCTAAGGCATACGTGCACTAATCATGGTGTCTAATCAGCATCTTGATATGGCACACCTGTGAGGTGGGATGGATTATCTCAGCAAAGGAGAAGTGCTCACTATCACAGATTTAGACTGGTTTGTGAACAATGTTTGAGGGAAATGGTGATATTGTGTATGTGGAAAAAATTTTAGATCTTTGAGTTCATCTCATACAAAATGGGAGCAAAACCAAAAGTGTTGCGTTTATATTTTTGTTGAGTGTATGTATTGATGACTCGGATCTTATTCCTACCACTGATCTGGCTTCTCAGCACCTGTCCAGCTTCTGGTGGGATTTGGTTGTGGCTGACCTCCTTGCATCTTTATCATGGTTTATGTTGGCTTGTGGGATTCCCAGGTACTTGTAGCTGTTCTGTATATCCACTATCCTGTTTTCCTCTCTTTGCCACTATTTGGCCACACTTATCCAGTATTAATGACCTCCTGATATCTTCACTGTAGAGCCTGATGAGGTGAATCAGTGAGTCAGTGTCTCACTCACTCCTGGCATACAGCTGGATGTCATCCAGGTACAGAAGGTGGCTGATGGTTACTCCACTCCTGAATTTATATCTGTATACGCTCCTTGTGATGAGTTAGCTGATGAGGTTGAGGCCTATGCAGAACAGCAGTGGGGACTTGGGCAGTATCACCTTTGTATATTTAACCTTTTTATTTAACCAGGTTAGTCTCATTGAGATTGAGACCTCTTTTGCAAGGGAGACCTGGACAGTTATAAAGTTTCCAATTCAGCTAACCTTCATGTCTTTAATTGAGGGAGGAAACCGGAGCACCTGGAGGAAACCCACAAAAACACAGGGAGAATATGCAAATTCCACACAGAAAGACCATGGGTGGGAATCAAACCCGTGACCTTGTTGCTGTGAGGCAACAGTGCTAACCAATAAGCCACTGTGCTTATACTGTGTACTTTATTGTGGCTAGTGCAATTGCCTTGGAATTGGCCCCCAGTGATGGCTTCCACAGTCTCAATTAGTTCCTGATGAAGGTTGTCAGTGCACTGTTTGTTTTAATGTGCTACAGACTCAGTGACACAGTGACACATGTGCTCAGTGACACATGTAGGTGAAATAGCTGTTTTTTCTAGAAAAGTAACTTGCTTGAATAACTGTCATTGATAATTCTCATGGATGTACTGTCATTGATAATTTAACAGAAATTTCACCTACTTGTGTCACTGATGCTCAGTGACACATGTAGATGAAATACCTGTTTTTCATAGAAAAGTAACTTGCTTGAATAACTGTCACTGATAATTCTCATGGATGTACTGTCATTGATAATTTAACTGACATTTCACCTACTTGTGTCACTGATGTTCAGTGACACATGTAGATGAAATACCTGTTTTTCATAGAAAAGTAACTTGCTTGAATAACTGTCATTGATAACCTGTCACCGTACCATGGATGGTGAGTCACCTAAGATTCGTCTAACAAATGCCTCCTTTTTTACTCTCACAGCCAGCACAACCCACTTGCTCTGCTCCATATATAGCCTAGAATTTCCATTAAGCAATGCACTGCAACTCTCAAATGCCCTCAAATATGGTGCATCTGGCAAAGTTTCACAGCACTTCACTTTTTCCACATTTTGTTGTTACAACCTTATTCAAAAATAGATGAAATTCATTTTTTGCTCTCACAATTCCACACACAATACCCCATAATGACAGTGTGAAAAAGTTTTGAGAGTTTTGCAAATTTATTTAACATTTTTAAAAAGCAAAGAAATCACATGTACATAAGTATTCACAGCCTTCGCCATAAAGCTCAAAATTGAGCTCAGGTGCATCCTGTTTCCACTGATCATCCTTGAGATGTTTCTGCAGCTTAATTGGAGTCCACCTGGGGTAAATTCAGTGGATTGGACATGATTTGGAAAAACACACACCTCTCTACAAATAACGTTCCACAGTTGACAGTGCATGAAAATTCAGTAGGTATATCTTATATATTATATTCTAATTCTAAGGTGAAACTATGCTAGTATACTAAGATATATCTAAATATCTAAAAAGGAAGAGTAAAATAGAAGAGTAGAAAAGAGTAGAGTAGAGCCACATAGGTGCCTGATCTTGAGAATCAGGGATTGTCATGTCATGTCAGATGTCAGAGTACAAACCAAGCATGAAGTCAAAGGAATTGTCTCAAAACAGGATTGTCTTGAGGCACAAATTTGGAGAAGGGTACAGAAATATATATGTGCTGTTCTGGCAGAGCTCTCAGACAGAACCTTTTCCCAAAATGCTAAGAATGTGTCAAAGCACATCTAGGTGTCAGATGTGCTTAGACAGAGGAAGTCATTTTTGATCCAAAGTTAGTTGGCAATCACAACCCTGTAATTATACACCAGCAACCAATCACACAGGTGCAATCGTACAAATATCTTGGTGTCTGTATAGACAGCTCCCTTACATGGAATACTCATGTTGACTGGTTATGTTCCCGCTTGAATCAACGACTCTATTTTCTACGGCGTTTGCGTTTTCATGGAGTCGACCAAAAAATTATGTTACTGTTTTATCAGGCAGTTCTTGAAAGCATTTTAAGATATGGCATAACCACTTGGTTTGGGAACCTTCCTGTGTCCCTAAGATCAAAATTAAACTACCTTGTTCTTACAGCAATGAAAATCATTGGTCTGAAAGAGTATAACAATCCTCAGTCAATTTTTGATCAGTGCGTGATGAAGCAAGCGGACAGAATTCTTTCTGATCCCTCCCATGTTCTGCACACGCAATACGAGTTGCTACCATTGGGCCGGCGTTTCAGAGTCCCCCATTGCACACTGAATAGATATAGGAACTCTTTTGTTCCTATATCAATCATAGCCCTTAACAAATATCATAATAAACACCGCTAACAATCAGGCACATTAGGAGGTTTAGTATTTGTATGTTTTTATTTATTTATTTTTATTCTTTATTTATTTCTTTATTTTTATTTATTGTTATGAACTGTTTATGTCTTGTTCTGTATCTTTGTATGGGTCATGATTTTTGAGAGGTCCAAGACAAATTTCCCCATGGGGACATTAAAAGTATCTATCTATCTATCTATCTATCTATCTATCTATCTATCTATCTATCTATCTATCTATCTATCTATCTATCTATCTATCTATCTATCTATCTATCTATCTATCTATCTATCTATCTATCTATCTATCTATCTATCTATCTATCTATCTATCTATCTATCTATCTACACTCAACAAAAATATAAATGCAACACTTTTGGTTTTGCTCCCATTTTGTATGAGATGAACTCAAAGATCTAAAACTTTTTCCACATACACAATATCACCATTTCCCTCAAATATTGTTCACAAACCAGTCTAAATCTGTGATAGTGAGCACTTCTCCTTTGCTGAGATAATCCATCCCACCTCACAGGTGTGCCATATCAAGATGCTGATTAGACACCATGATTAGTGCACAGGTGTGCCTTAGACTGCCCACAATAAAAGGCCACTCTGAAAGGTGCAGTTTTATCACACAGCACAATGCCACAGATGTCGCAAGATTTGAGGGAGCGTGCAACTGGCATGCTGACAGCAGGAATGTCAACCAGAGCTGTTGCTCGTGTATTGAATGTTCATTTCTCTACCATAAGCCGTCTCCAAAGGCGTTTCAGAGAATTTGGCAGTACATCCAACCAGCCTCACAACCGCAGACCACGTGTAACCACACCAGCCCAGGACCGCCACATCCAGCATGTTCACCTCCAAGATCGTCTGAGACCAGCCACTCGGACAGCTGCTGAAACAATCGGTTTGCATAACCAAAGAATTTCTGCACAAACTGTCAGAAACTGTCTCAGGGAAGGTCATCTGCATGCTCGTCATCCTCATCGGGGTCTCGACCTTACTCCAGTTTGTCAAGGATCTGTACACAATTCTTGGAAGCTGAAAATGTCCCAGTTCTTGCATGGCCGGCATACTCACCGGACATGTCACCCATTGAGCATGTTTGGGATGGTCTGGACCGGTGTATACGACAGCGTGTACCAGTTCCTGCCAATATCCAGCAACTTCGCACAGCCATTGAAGAGGAGTGGACCAACATTCCACAGGCCACAATTGACAACCTGATCAACTCTATGCGAAGGAGATGTGTTGCATTGCATGAGGCAAATGGTGGTCACACCAGATACTGACTGGTATCCCCCCCCCCCAGTAAAACAAAACTGCACCTTTCAGAGTGGCCTTTTATTGTGGACAGTCTAAGGCACACCTGTGCACTAATCATGGTGTCTAATCAGCATCTTGGTATGGCACACCTGTGAGGTGGGATGGATTATCTCAGCAAAGGAGAAGTGCTCACTATCACAGATTTAGACTGGTTTGTGAACAATATTTGAGGGAAATTGTGATATTGTGTATGTGGCAAAAGTTTTAGATCTTTGAGTTCATCGCATACAAAATGGGAGCAAAACCAAAAGTGTTGCGTTTATATTTTTGTTTATATTTTTGTTGAGTGTATCTATCTATCTATCTATCTATCTATCTATCTATCTATCTATCTATCTATCTAATAGGAAAAGCTCACCACATTTGTCTGATGATAGACCTGTGGTCAAATTGATCATTGTGGTCATTCTATGGGATGACGGGCCATTTTATTGTTGATTTCAATTTACAGAGCATTATGCTGAGCTGTCAGCATTTTAAAGGCAGGCACACAGCTGAGGATATTTACCAAGTTTATGAGGATTCTCTTCAGAAAATTCAGAACCAAGGTCTCTTTCATTGTAACTGACAATGCTTCAAATATGATAAAGGCATTTGCACTGTTTCCACCTATTCACATCGAAAGTGAAGAAGACGAGGAGGATGACACCTCTGATGTAGAAGTGGTCAATGGAGAGGAGGAAATTGTACACTTTCCTCCGGAAAGAACATCCTGCTTTGCTCATAGTCTTGTCATGGTCCATGATGCTGTTGAGGATGCCGGCTCGATAAAAACCCTCCTAACTAAAGTTCAGAAACTTGTGTCATTTTGAAATAAATCCATGCATGATACTGATGTTGTGGAGGGAATGCATAAACTTCAGCCTGCTAATGTCAATAGCCAGCTAAAGATGTTGAGGTCAGTCCTTTCAGTTCCCAGTGATGTCCTTGATGATCTCAGCTGCCCTATCCAACTAACTGCATATGAATTTAAAATCATCCATGAGCATTGTGACGTGTTAGAACCTTTTGAGGAAGCTCCAGACCCCTGTGAGGCAGAGAAATCAGTGACATTAAGCTTGTATAGGAGGCTTATGACATTCAATTAAAGATGACTGGGAATGACTAGGAAAAACAAATTTGACACTTTTACAAACTTCACTTGATAAACTTCTTCAAAAATTTGAGGACATGGAGTGCTGCCAGTTGGCTGCCAGGCTTGATCCCAGATTCAAACTCGACTGGTGTATTGGTGAAGAGCACATCCTAATTAAAAATTTCATCCCTGAAAAAAATTGAATCCTCTTCCCTAAAAGTCAGCACCACCTCTGACATCAGAACCTAGACAGGGAGATACCCCAGACTCTTTTCCAACGTGGAAAGCTAATCAGCTATTGTGCCAGTTGACACAACCTTGCATTAACTCTCTGTTTACATGAGTAAACCATGCTTGACAGACCATGCTGGTTCTCTGGTTCATTCTTTCAAAATGGAGGGAATTTGTGTTTTGGTGTTTCTAAAGCATTTTTTAGGATTTAAGCCAATTGTTAAATGTGACAAATTCTTCCTGTTACTTGGCTATAAGGAATTTCTCTGAATTGCAATGAATTTAATTCAACTTCCTGTAATTCCAGTTCAAATTACAATTCAACATCCTGTGGGGTGCAGGCAATTCAATTCACATTCGAATTCTTCAAATGAAATTCATTTAAATTCCAAATATGGAATTTTGCATGAGCCTGCCAAGCACATGGCAAATATATCAAAGGAGTGGCTTCAGGACAGCTCTGTGAATGTCCTTGAGTGGCCCAGCCAGAGCCCAGACCTGAATCTGATTGAACATCTCTGGAGAGATCTGAAAATGGCTGTGCACCGATGCTCCCCATTCAACCTGATGGAGCTTGAGAGGTGCTACAAAAGGGAATGGGTAAAACTGCCCAAAGAAAGGTGCGCTAAGGATGTGACATCATATTCAAGAAGACTTGAGGCTGTAATTGTTGCCAAAGGTGTATCAACAAAGTATTGAGCAAATGGTGTGAATACTATATCGTAGTTTTTAATTTTTAATAAATTTGCAAAAATTAAATCAATTTTTTTATGTTGTCATTATTGGGTGTTGTGAGTAGAAATGTGAGGGGAAAAATAATTTACTCTATTTTGAAATAAGGCTGTAACATAACAAAATGTGGAAAAAGTGAAGCACTGTGAATACTTTCTGGATGCACCGTAGTAATCAACTGTTGTTTTGGACACTGTTGATTCCAATGCAGTCCACAGGGCCTGGTCGCAGAAGAACTTCCACATTCCTTCAGCCATATTACTTGCAAAATCTTGAAAAACAGTCTTATCCTGATGTCTGCCCAGATTTTGTATCGGCACTGAGCAGAAGACGCTCTACCAGACGTCAAGTTAATTTTCAACAGAATGACTGCAGATCAACACTTCTTTTTGCACATCTTTGACTTTACTGGTAGTTACTGCAGTAATAACTGCTGTTAACAGTTTGACAGATGACACTGAGCTTCTTAGACTTTCAGTTTTTGTTCTTTTTTGTATCCATTAAATACAAGAATTATTCCATCAATGATGAGACATATTAACAAATGTTGAAGGTCAGACTTAATGGAAGGTGAAGCACCACACTGAGTGGATTAAAATGCCATTATTTAAACTTTGGCATTTCGTGATGTGTAACACATGCACATGGCATTTCAACAAAAAACAAAAAAGCACAAGAGATATATCTCATGCAATAGCCTTAAAAGACCATAATGTCAAGGTTCATGCTTCATCTCACTGTAAAAAGCAGGTATATGTACATTACAGGCAACCATTTAGGAAAGCATAGAACCTTCATTCATTTAGGATTCATTTAGTTTAACATGAAAATCATGACTGATCATTTAAATGTTGTTTTTGATAACAAACATAACGCATTTTTATTTTATTGAAATTATGCAGTTTTTGTATTTTGTGCAATAAAATATTATGCACCTATCACACATAGCAAGAAATTGCTGGAACCATGCCTGACAAGGCAAATATTGCCATAATCTGACAAGGTCGGGAGGAAAAGAGGTGTGGTCAGCAGTGTCGGAGTACAGACAGATTGCCTTGTCCACACCTGTCAGATCAGCCCAGTATCACGTTTTTTGTTATTGTTGTTTTGTTTTGTTTTGTGCTCCCATGACGAAATGAGTCTAAATTTCATGACGGGTTTTTTTGAACTCACTATTCCTAACCCTACTCTGACACTGACCCTAGCCTTAACCATAACCTAATCTTACTCTTTCCCCCCACCCTAACCATAACCATCCAGGAGCTCCCCCCCCCCCCCCCCCCCCCCGCTTCACTTTTAATTTTGTGCAGCCATCACGGAATGGATTAGAATTAATTTGTGCTGCCGTGACAAAAATGAGGCACTTTTCGTCACAATATCACAAACCATTAGATTAATGTATATTTTGTGCTGCTGAATCACGACTTGCCGTGAGACCAGGTTAGTCAGATCGCATCCAGAGTGCATGTAGATGACACAGACTGCTGTAAGATGGCCATAAAAGGCACTGCAGACTGCCCAATCTCCAAATGTGTGGATGGCAAACATGGGGATGGAGCGCTGTGTTCCTCAACTGCACATGCGCACGAGTGCGCAGCATGCGTGTCTGCATGGTGCGCGTGTGTGCATGCCACGTGTGCGCGGAGCTTGGGGCTGCAATTATCACTCAGCCGTGTGTGTGTGTGTGTGTATGCAGAACGCAGTTTGGGCCACTAAGCGTGCCCAAAATGTACACGAAATGGGTTTTTCAATATTAAATTCAAATGTCCACAAAATCCACAATCAGGATCAGATCCGGTGTTGCTGACCAAATGGTCCCCCCTAAAAATCTCCCCCTGAATTCACTCTGCATGGATCATTTCGGAGCCTCAGCAGCAATTCACCGATTACCACCTTGTTTCTGCTTCAAACTGCACTCCAGTCAACATCTATCTCAGCTACAGATATCTGAAGCTTTTGTAGAACAATCATTTCCACTTAAATTCAGAATTATTTCATCATAAAAGATGGGGGAGCTATCAGAGCGCAGCAGCTGCACGTCTCTGCATCTGATTCTCTACACCTAAAGTGATCAAAGGGAATAATGTAATTATTAACCATCAGATGACAACGTAAAAACCTCTTAAATCATTATAAAGGCAATTTTATGTAGAAACAAGGCAGTTTTAAGCAGAAACGAGGCAATAATCTGTGAATCGCTGCTGAAACTCCAAAATGACGCATGCGGAGTGAAGGCAGGGCGACTGATTTTTAGGGTGAGGACCGTTTGGTCGACAACACCGGATTAAACTTTGCCAGGTGATAGTGAGTGCTAGTCTGCATCTCACTTTCAAATATGAGAATGATTTGGGCATGCTTGGTGAAGATATAATTAGGGAATAACCCTGTTGTGTCTGATGATTTGCGAACATTCATGCTGGTTATACGCAAATTGAGCTTTAAAAAGGAGTTTTCCGGCAACGCATTTGCGACCGTATAAACAGTATGAACATCCGCAAATCATCAGACACAAGGGGGTTATTCCCATTCTAATCCAGTTCCATTGTTTTCATGGTTTATTTTTCTTTAGGTAATTCAGTCAGTGAGGCTTACTGTTGAGGCAGCGTTGCTCCAACAGTGGTCAGGCCGCAGAGTAATCCATCAAATGTGAAAATCCATCAAATGTGAAACAGTAATTCCGTATCAGAAACCACATCGATACTTTCGTATAGTAGCTTAAATTCACTAATTTCGGCGGCGGCGGTATGCGACTTTCTCACTCTCTCAGCTAACAATGCTAACAGCTAGCAGCATGCAGCCAGTGTTCTGTTGAATTGTGCACCTCATCTCATAAATCGACAGTTCCGTGTCCTGACAATACTGCGCACCCATGCGCAGTTGCGCGGAGGACAGGAATGATATTTGACAGGAATGACATCTTGTCAGAACACCAGTCAGGGCACGGAGTAATACGAGGTCTATGAGAAAAGTATCGGACCTTTTTATTTTTTTCAAAAACTATATATATTTAAATCACGTGCGATTACATCAGACAAGCTTGAACCCTCGTGGGCATGCGAGAGTTTTTTCACGCCTGTTGGTTACGTCATTCACCTGTGGGCAGGCTTTGAGTGAGGAGTGGCCCACCCCTCCCGTCGGAATCCCTTTGTCTGACAACTTGCTGAGAGACTGGCGCTTTGCTTTATCAAAATTTTTTCAGAACCTGTGAGGCAGATCGAAGTGGACACCATTCGAGAAATTCAGCTGGTTTTCGGTGAAAATTTTAACGGCTGATGAGAGATTATGGAGTGTTACTGTCGCTTTAAGGACTTCCCATGGAGCGGGACATCACAACGCGCTCTGAGGCACCGTTGTCAGCCTGTTTCGAGCTGAAAACCTCCAAATTTAAGCCTCTGTTGACCCAGGACTTCGTGAGAGAACAGAGAAGTTTCAGAAGAGCTCGGGATCAGCAGTTTATCCAGACATTCCACTGTTAAAGGAGATTTTGTAATGAAAGACGTGCGGACGGATTGGCGCGTTGGCAGGCAGCCAGCGCAGCGCGCCACCACAGGAAAAACACCTCCGTTGGAAGCCTTAAGGACAAGTTGGAACATGTCCAGCTTTTAAACAATTTCTCAGATACTCACTCTACTGAAAGCCATCAAAAGCCGCCTGGTTTTTACAAATGGTTATCAACACGGAGGTGTTTTTCCTGTGGCGGCGTGCTGCGCCGGCTGCCTGCCGACGCGCCAATCCGTCCGCACCTCTTTCATTACAAAATCTGCTTTAACAGTGGAATGTCCGGATAAACTGCTGATCCCGAGCTCTTCTGAAAGTTCTCTGTTCTCTCACGACGTCCTGGGTCAACAGAGGCTTAAATTTAGAGGTTTTCAGCTCGAAACAGGCTGACGACAGCGCCTCAGAGCGCGTCGCGATGTCCCACACCGTGGGAAGTCCTTAAAGCGACAGTAACACTCCATAATCTCTCATCAGCCATTAAAATTTTCACCGAAAACCAGCTGAATTTCTCGAATGGTGTCCACTTCGATCTGCCTCACAGGTTCTGAAAAAATTTTGATAAAGCAAAGCGCCAGTCTCTCAGCAAGTTGTTAGACAAAGGAATTCCGACGAGGGGGGTGGACCAGTGCTCACTCAAAGCCTGCCCTCAGGCAAATGACGTAACCGACAGGCATGAAAAATCTCACGCATGCGCACGAGGGTTCAAGGTTGGCTGATGTAATCGCACGTGATTCAAATCCATATAGTTTTTGAAAACAATAAAAAGGTACGTTATTTTTCTCGCAGACCTCGTACATCCAAATGTGAAAAGGTCAAATATTTTGCCACCATTACCCCGATATTATACGGTCTGAAATCTCACACGATTAGCCAATCAGATTCGCAGAAAAAAAAATGTATTTGGATTAGAATGTAAAATGTGCATTAAATGGGGTTTTTAGTGTTAAATTTAAATGGCCACAAAATTTGTAATCCAGATCAGATCCAGATTAAACTTTTTCAGCCGATAAAGGATACCATTCTACATAAAGCTGTCAAATATGAAAGAAATTTGATCTTTTTTGACAGTTAGGAATTTTTGAAAATTTTTTCAATGCTAAATGAAAGGGATTTTTTTCCAATTTTCCATGATTTTTGTTATGTGTCGGACGCAGCCCGGAGAACCGACCAGCGTTTGAAGGACCCAGTATGAAATAAGCAGAGCACGGTACAAAGGATAACAGAGTTTAATAAACATAACAGTGATGTGATAAATATAAAAGTGCGCGGTCTGGCGTGGTGGATTGCGGTGCGCTCCCAGCAGCGCTAACGGTCCGGAGCCAGAACTGGTTCGGACCCAAGGACCCCGCCGACACCCCCCAGGTGGCCGCGACAAACCGAGTCTGTGAATGAAGAAATCATCTTGTGAGTCCACACTCAACACACAGAGAGAACGCTCAAAGGTGTACAAACAGCAAACACTTCCTGGCTTAATTACTAATCAGCTTCCCACCCTGCAGGCATGGAACATCCTGTTCACAAACTCACTGCAGTGGAAGCTAATTAAAACGACTAACATAACAGCTCAATACAATAAGGTGTGAGGGACACCACATTTACTGACTGTATAAATGTTAGTCACAAAATCTAACGTACCTCAGGAAGTGTGCTGACGAGCATGAGACCTCACCCCCTCCTCTTTCACAGACCATGCATCAAACCTGGACGTTCTCTGCATCCACTGATGATGAGATGGCTCTTGAGACGACGATCTCACCCGTCTGGTCACAAGGTCGAGTCTCTGGCAAATACACACTGTGTACTCCAGTCTTAAATGCCACCATGTTCCAATCCATGTAGATGCACCACAGCTGTGAGTCCTGACGAGCCGCAGGTGATCAGGGTGAGGTCCTGATATCTCAGCCACACAGCCACTCAGTCCCAAATGCGCACCACCTGGAAGGAAAACCAAAAGACAGACAAAAGCCAGCCAGGCACGCCAGCCACAACAGCACCCCACCCTCAGGGGAAGCCTCCCGGCGACCACACAAACCTGGCCCAGGAGAAACACCCTCCTCCAGGGACCATGGCTGGAAACCGTATCTGCATTCATCTTCCAACAGAATCTTCATCCAACAGAACGGTTGATGTCTTCTCCTCTGGCTGCATCTTTGCCTTTGTTTCTGTCTGTCAATTAGCACAGGTATGGCCAGGAGTTCTTAAACCTGTGCGGTCAGCCTTTGTCCAACCATGTTCACAGTCTGATTAGTCATAAAACAAAAAAGACAAACACAAACAACCAAACCACCCCCCCCTCCCCAGAGGACCGTTCCATCAAACCCCGGGAAGAGGAGAAAAGAAAAACAACCCAAACTTAAGCTTGCAAATAAAAATGCTAACACCCCCCCCCCCCCCGACGACATGTAGGAACCAACACCCCCCAGAGGACATCCTGCCAGCTCCAGGAGTAATAACCACAGCCGAGGTCCCTCTGGGATCCAAGGTCACCCACGGGGACTCCCAGCGCCTCCCAGAGGACCGTTCCATCAACCCCAGGAGACGCCTCCCCACATGACCAATGGACCCAGCCCCGGCCGTCTATGACTAGATGGACCCACAGCCCTTTCCCCCCCAGAGGACACCACAGTCACACCCTGAGGGCAGAAACTGGGGGGAAAAACAAAAGGAAAGAAAAAAAAACATACAAACAAAACAACCCCAACCCCACCCCCTTGGCGCAGTGGAAACTGGAAGCACGTCCAGCGTCACCAACCGTGACTATACCCCAGAAGCCAACCAGGAGGAGTGGAACAGCGGTTATGGCAGACGGCACAAAACGGCGCCACTCCTCCGACTTCCAAACCAGCCACCAGCTGCGGGTATATTCCACTGCCCCAAACCTCAGCCACGCCGATGGCAGACGGCTCAAAGGCGTGCTGAAGCCGGAGGTGGAACAGGGAATCAACAAACAAAAAAAAAACAACAACACCCCGAACCCCCCCCCCCCCCCCCAGGTGCAGAGGATACCTGGGAAATGCCCAGCACAACCAAACTGCACCACTCCAGCAACGCCGACACATACGGCTCACCCGGCTGGAGTCAGAGGAGAAGAGAGGGCACAAAAAAAAAAAAAAAAAAAAAAGAAAAAACAACCCAATTACCCCCCCATCACCCCCCAGGGGACCGTCCCATCAAACCCTGGGGAGGTGAAACTAAAAGAAATAAAAAGAAAGACTAACAGACTAACATAAAGTTGCTTGGGTCCGTTTTTTGCTCCAAACAGACTGCAGGGACACGACCCCAGACACTAATAGTGTAAAAATAAAAATCCCACACAAAAACCAACTCAAAAAACACCCACACAAAATGAACTAACACAAAACTAATAAGTGATTTATACCGTCAAGCTCAAACAAATGGAACACACCTGTTCCAACTTAAGAGCTTAACGGTAATGTGACTCAGTCACCAAAAGAGGGAGCCAGAGTGCTAAAAATAAAAACCCCTTTGGTGACAGAGAAAACAAACTCAAGCTGCTTTTCTGTGCGCAGCTGTGTGTAACACACAACCAAAATGTGTTTCAACTAAATAACGCCGGAGCTGTCACAACAGACGCAGTAGTTATCTTCATCCGGGGAAACGGGGCTACAACTGTAACACGGGAAGCTCAGCGACCAGTGCCACAGAGCTCCGCCGTGCGCGTTCACCCATTACAGACACACTCTTGCAGCTCCCGTTCAAACCTCTTATCCGGTCGGAGCGCGACGCGAAGCCGTCGCCAGTCACACTCCACCACGACCCATGGATAAGGCACAAACACAGGAAACACGGCTGCAAGAGAGCACGAATCAGCACTCAGCAATGGGCCCTCAAACACGCACCATCCGGGCGGAGAGCACCCGCAACTGATCCGGATAACTTCTGAACGTCTGCTGCCGCCTTCCCGGCGCGTTACCGTCTCTGCTACCGCTGGGTCCGTGATGTTTGGCCAGAGACTACTGTTATATTTCATACTGGGTCCTTCAAACGCTGGTCGGTTCTCCGGGCTGCGTCCGAAACATAACAATTTTTCCTGAGTTTGACCTGTGACCTTGAAAACTGAATTAGTTCTTGCCTATCAGGATATGAATTCTCTGTAAAAAGTTCATAACGATAAATTAGAAATTGTGGGTTACAGGCTGTCAACAGACAAACAAACAGATAGGGGTGAAAATATAACCTCCGCCCAACTTCGCTGCCGGTGATCATTTCAGTTTATAAAAGATGCTATATGCTGAAAACAGCAAGTGACAACTGAGTTCTGCAGCAACCTCATGAAGCGAGGCTGCAAATAACAGTTTTGTTGTTTTAATTAATTTTGTGATTAATTAATGATTTAATAAATCTGAATATTTAAAAAAACACATGTGCCTGATAGGTCAAAGGGCTTGGGTGGATACACTAATGTGGCCACATCCTCTTCCATTCAGATCTGCTCTCAGTCCTGACTAGCAACCATCCAGGCAGATCATCAATCTATCTCCACCTCCTGAAAGTAGGCATCAATATGTTACATCCAGGAGATATAGGGCCCCTTTTGGTTTCATCTAGTGGCTGACATCCCCAACGCCAAAGCACCTGTATGCTAGATCATGCTGAGGAAAATGCGTCGTCCCCAATTTGTGAATTCTGATGACTTTTTGACGCTTCTTTGAGGATTCAGTTAAGTCTTGCTGACTGACATCTGCTCAATGTCCACGATTAATCTGGTCCACCTTCAAGATGAGACTATTTTTCATGAATTTGCAATAAATCTGGCTGGAGACATGCAGACATGGACATATTTTCTCATTTTGTGTGGGAAATTATCATTTCATCATCTGCTAGCAACATGGCATTTGCTTACACCACTGCATATGGCTGTGGCAGAAAGTGTGGAAGTAATATTTTTAGGAAGAATTCACTGTCTGATGTGATGGAGGTATTGTCCAGCTTCATGTAACTGAGCTTACAAATACCTCTGTTGTCCCAATGGGGTTCGATGGCGGCATAGTGGCTTAATGGTTAGCACTGTTGCCTCACAATAACAAGTTCCTCTTCCTGCTTGGTCCTTTATGTGTGGAGTTTGCATGTTCTCTCCGTGTCTGGGTGGGTGTCCTTTGGGCACTCCAGTTTCCTCCACCAGTCAAAAACATGCTTATTTAGGGTCTGCTCCTTTGTCTGCCCCTGACCAAGGCAGTGTCTCTACATGTGGTGTTGGTCCCCGGGCACCGGACTGTGACTGCCCACTGCTCCTAGTGGTTGGATTGTGTCCAAATATAATTAGGATGAGTTAAATGCAGAGGACAAATTTCATTGTACAACACCAACATAAAGGCCCTTCATTCAGTCCAAATACCACAATTCTTGTTGTCAAGCATAGAGCGTGGCAAGGTGAGGAAGCTCCATCCCAATAATGCGCTGGGCTGCCTTCTCCATCCTATGCAGGCCCCTCCTCTCAGCAGCTGTACAGCTCACGAACCACACCGTGATGCAGTTCGTGAGGATGCTCTCCATAGTACTCCGATAAAAGCTGAGCATCAGTCCCTGGGGTAATTGGAAAAGTCTCTGTTGAGACATTTGACCAGGTTTGAGGTGTTGGCAGTCCAGGACAGCCGGTCAGAAACAGTGACGCCATGGAACTTCACCTTCTCCACACTTTCCACAGTTTCCTCATGAATGTAAAGGGGGAGATGTATTCCTCCCCTTGATCTCCTGAAGTCAATGATTACCTGCTTCATCTTTGAGGTGTTGAGCCATCTTTGTGGCTCCACTTGGGTTTGAACACCAGACTGCCATGTCAGCCAAAGAGGAATCCTTATTTGCCATCTTAGCAGGAACAGCTTTTCTATCTGGACTTCACTTGTTACAGTAAGAATCCAAAATGTCAGTCTGAAGCCTGTGATTGTCCTGATTCCAAAAACCAGGTTCAAGCAGAAATTTAACAAAGTTGAAACATGCCACTCATTCTTTTAACTGTAAATAATGGACAAATTATGAGTGTGGTGCATCTCAAGCTTTTACCTTTGGTTTCTTGTTAACTTTGAAGTCAGTACTCTTCTGTATAAGTGAGAAATTCAAAGTCTTAGTCTTAGCAGTCCTTCTGTCTGGGTGTCCTGCCTCCACGCTTTCAAAGACATAATTCTTTGATTCTCACTAGTCAGGAGACGGCGAGACGGTGATTTATGACTCTCTGCGCAGAGCAAGACCAGGTAGAGGGGGTTTAATTCTGCCAGGCTGCATGGCATCTGGCTTTTAAACTAATTTCTACATACTGAGGAAGTTTCGCTAACTGTGCTTGTGTCATTTTTCTTAATGACTGTTCGGGAAAGGTTGGGTGAGCAAGGCAAACAGGAGTCACTCCACCACAGGGCCCCTGAACACAAATATAATTAAAATGATGGGTGAAGAAGGGTCGAGCGAAAGGTAGCAGAATATACACTGCAATCACTTTAAAGTGTGGCGTGATTGATTTCATCACTGGAGAAATCCAAATATGGATGACTTGTTGGAAAATCCTTAACTGTCAAAATCGAGTTTCCCTTGAATAGCAATTAATGTTTCACTGTTGTAGCTGAGAAAAACAAATTAGTTCCACTGGCAATACCAAAATAAGTGAAGCTCACTCCTTTATCTATCATCACAAAGCCTGATCTCAGTGTGCTACAGTCTATATTTGACCTGCGGATGGGAGCAGGGATAACCCGTCTTCTGATGCCTGTTTGCTGTGTGCCTTGTCTCTCAAGCCATTTGTGCAGCCAACCAACCTGTGGTTCTGACCCACTTTCTGGCCTCATCCGTCACACTGAGACTTCTGGACACCCTGATTCATTTCCTGTGAAGCCCATCTATTCCTCCCAAGCTGTTATGTCATCATTAGCGACTTCTCCATCGTCCTGCTTGCAGGCAGGAGCCATTGGAGTATTTCATTACTGCACAATAACACTTTAAATATGCCATAGGATAAGATTTATACAGGTCACTGAAGGAACGGGGAATATTTTTCTAACCCAGTCATAAGGATACGACAACGAGATCATTAACCTCGAAAATGATCTATTTCTCTCTTGTAAATTCGATCCACAATTTCGCTGTTGCAAAAGCAGCTCAGCTCTGTCTGATATATCATGTAGCTGTAATAACAACGAGCTATGACACAAATGGGCTGCTTTTAATATTGTATTTCACACAAACAAACTTATCAACACCAGCAGAAGTATTTCCTCTTTGACTCCCAGTGGGAAAGCTGCTTAATATTTCCTCCCTCGACAAATTGATTAGTGGCTCAGGGGCTAATTCAGCCCTTGAGGAGCTCCATTCAGACACTCCCTATGAGCTTTTGTGTGTGTGTGTGGTGTGTGTGTGTGTGTGTGTGTGTGTGTGTGTGTGTGTGTGTGTGTGTGTGTGTGTGTGTGTGTGTGTGTGTGTGTGTGTGTGTGTGTGTGTGTGTGTGTGTGTGTGTGTGATGCACTGAGCTTTTTGCACAATCATTTCCTATGTGGTTTTTTAACTACAAATGGCAAATAAACTAATCTTGAATCTTGAATCTTGCTACAGAACTCATCGACAAGCCGCACATCATCCCCGCCGCACACCCCGTCACCCAGCAGAGAGCCGGTCAGTCCCAATCCCGCTGCCTGTCACTAAGGTGCACATTCTCTCCTCGCTAATTAAAAGTAATTAGATGATGAAGCCTCCTTGAAAGCAAAATAAGAGCTGTGTTAAAGTGTCTTTTGCACCAAAAATAGCAGCGCTAATAAGGAACTAAAGAACAGAGCACCCTCGGGAGGTGTGGCTTCATAGTACCAACTGACTTTGTGCTTCCACTTCAAATGCCATAGAGATGATGTTATTCATTGTGGTGTTTATGCAATCTGAGCTGCCTTGATTACTGCAGTCTTATTTTTAAGTCATTTTAGACTTTTTCTCTCTACATTGTGCACTTGTAATTCTGAATGTTCAAATTAATTAAAAAATTAAGTCGTGCAAACTCAAAGTATGAAGAAAACATTCTATACTTAATTAAATATTTCAAGTTTGTGTAACATGGTCTTGCTTTTTGAGCAAATTAAACTTAGAATTTTTGATTGACTTGAAGTAATTGTATATTAAGTAAGCAAAACTTCAAAGCATAGCTTAAACACAACTTGAAAGAATTAAGTAATTATATATGAAAATATCTAAGCTGACTTAAGCCTGGTTCACACGGCAGGATCTTAAAAATTATCTTTAGGTTTCCAAAACCTGAGAGACCACACACATGAAGATAAAAAATCATGGATCTAACAGGTTTGGTCGTACAGTGTGTGGTGTTCAGCCACACGGTAAGGACAACAACACCACACACGAACAGATTTCATACACCAACATTCTCAGGTCAGACAGGAGATCTCGCAAAATCTCTCGAGATTAAACGTGACTTCAGAGGAAACAAACGGAGGTACTTTGTGGACTATTTAAAAAAGAGGGGAAAAAGATACAAAAAGAAAAAGTGTTCTTTAAAGGAGTGGAGACAGCGCGACCACCGGACTTTCTGGTAAGTCAGAACAGCTGTTTTGATTTTATATTCTGCTCCGTGCGTCGGTCACCTCGCTTTCTGATTGGCTGCACATCACATTCAGCAGGCTGCGTGCTCGTTTGTGGTCGGAGGACATAACACACACTGCGATGTCGGGCCAAAAAATCCAACATGTTGAATATCTCCGATTTGCGATCGGAGCGCTCCTGACGCCCTTCTGAGCAGATCAGAGCACTCTTAACACACCACACACGGGAGGAATATCTGATCAGATTATCTTTAATGTCATCACGATTGTCGGGCGTCCTTAAGATTGCCGGAAGGGGAACATTGGGTCCGATATTGGCCTAATTATCCTGCCGTGTGAACCCGGCCTTAATGAACCCTTTAGCAGTGGTGGTGGCCAAGTAGTTAGTGTGCTTGGTTTCAGTGCAGTAGATTCCTGGTTCAAACTCCACCCCTACCACAATCCTCCATATAATGTGAAGTTGTGTCAGGAGGGCATCTGGTGTAAAACTTGTGCCAGCTCAACACAACAGATCCACCTCTCATTTGCTGGTGACCCCAAGTGAAAAACAGGGAAGCAGCCAAAAAGACCTAGTGACACTTCATTATAATCATGAAGTACAAGTAGCATTAAATCAAAACTTTCAAGTTCTGGGAACAATTGACTTTTAAGTTCATATACTCAAAAATTTTGTGGCAACTGATTGCGACACTATTTTTGAGTTCTGCTAACTTGTTTGGGTTTACAGTGTGTGATATTCTGAGCTAATATAAAATACCATATGCTGGAAGGATTTCCATTTAATATACTCTTTGACATCTCTTTACATTCAACATTGTCATTATATTTTAGTCCAATGAAAATGGGCAAAACGGTTGGAAAAAAATGAGTAAAAAGCTGAAAATTGGTGTATGGTCTCCCCTCATTAGTCTTGATAACATACAGAAAGTCCCCAAGTATGCTCACTGAGCATTCACCGTTATGACATTGTGATGTCATAGTTTATATAGTAGAGAAGCTTGAATCTTCGACTGGACTGGGTTGCTTGACGCGAGGACGTTTCGCTTCAAATCACAGAAGCTTCCTCAGCTAAAATTCTTGCTCTGGTGGTCTGACTTCTGTCTTGACTCTTGTAGAGAAGAATAATCAAGAAGTCACAAAAGCTGGAGTTTTAAACCTAACCAGACCCCTCCTACCGAGAGGGAGACTGCTATAGGCTGGTAACTAAACAATAGCTCTAATTAGCACCTATTGTGCTCTAGTTAACACCCTCCTAATGACAGGGCAGCTGTCCCTCTCCTGATGGCTCCCTTGACGACGCTGCTGATGACGTGAATGACTCATTACCATGAACAAAAGACTGAAACTGCTTTGACCTGAGTACCCCATTGTAAACAGGGGATAAAGCGTGTCTCAGACCCCTTCCCCGGTTAAGGCTAGGTTTCAAACGTTTCACAAAGAATGCCTCCATGACCCCTCTCTCAAACCATTTCTTCTCTCTAGCTAATATTTTAACTTCCTTGTCCTCAAACGTATGGTTAGTGTCTTTAAGGTGGAGATGAACTGCAGACTGAGGTCCACTGGCGCCCTCTCTGCGGTGCTGGTATAGCCTTTTGTGTAAAGGTTGCTTAGTCTCACCTATGTAGTGTTCGTTACAGTTTTCCTGACATCTGATAGAATACACTACATTGCTCTGTTTGTAACTAGGGATCCTGTCCTTAGGGTGAACTAATTTCTGTCTCAAGGTGTTAACCGGTTTAAAGTAAACTGGGATTTTGTGCTGTCTGAAGATCCTCTGTAGTTTTTCCCCTACTCCTGCTAAATAAGGGAGAGACACTTCTCTTCTTCTTGTCTCCGTCTCCTGTCTATCTGGTCTCTTTGTTCTCTGGGACTTCTGCACTTTGTCCAGGGACCATCGTGGGTACCCACATACTGTGAGGGCTTTGCGGACAAGTTGTTGTTCTTTAGCCCTTCCCTCTGCAGTTGTGGGCACCTGTAGGGCTCTGTGTTGAACCGTCCTGATCACCCCGAGCTTGTGTTCAAGGGGGTGATTTGAGCCAAAGAGCAGATATTGGTCAGTGTGAGTTGGTTTTCTGTAAACCCCTGTCTGGAGCTGCCTGTTCTCTCCAATCGTAACATCACAGTCCAAGAAGGCTAAATGGTTGTTTCTGGCATCCTCACGTGTGAACTTGATATTGGCGTCCACCGAGTTGATGTGTTCTGTAAAGTCCTCAACTTCCTGTTGCTTGATTTTAACCCATGTGTCATCAACATATCTGAACCAGTGACTGGGAGAGATGCCCGTGAAAGACGTCAAGGCTGTCTTCTCCACTCGCTCCATGTACAGATTGGCCACAATGGGGATACCGGAGACCCCATTACACAGCCATGAATCTGCCTGTAGTAATCCCCCCTAAACAGGAAATACGTGGTGTTAAGACAGATCTCCAAGAGCTGGCAGATGTGGTCTGGTGTGAGTTTGGTTCTTTCAAGTAGAGACACATCCTCCAGCAGTCTCTGCCTCACAGCTGAGACAGCCTCAGCAGTGGGGATGCAGGTGAACAACGAAGTCACATCAAAAGACACAATTGTTTCATCTGCTTCCAGCTGCAGGTCCTTGATCTTGTTCACAAAATCTTGTGTGTTCTCCACATGGTGTTCTGAGTTACCCACTAGAGGAGCCAAAAACCACTTGAGGTGCTTGGCCACATTGTACGTGATGGAATCTGTGCTACATACAATAGGCCTGAGTGGCACGTCCTGTTTGTGGATTTTGGGCAGTCCATAGATGCACGGAGTGGCGTCCCCAGGGTACAGTCTGTAGTATGTCTGCCTGTCAATGAGTCCCTCTTTCTCCAGCTTTTGGAGGTAGCTAATGATTTTCTTCTTATAGCCACTCGTGGGGTCTCTCTTCAGACGTTCGTATGGATTGGAGTCACTGAGCAAGTTGTTGATCTTGGCCTCATAGTCAGATGTGTTCAGGACCATCGTGCATCTGCCTTTATCCGCTGGCAGGATAAGGATGCTTTGGTCCTTTTGCAGTGCTGACAAAGCTTTCCATTCTTCTCCTGTGATGTTGGACGGAGGAGGCTTAGCATCGTTCAGCACTGCTGGGACTCTTAGTCGGAGGTCCCCAGCTTCTGACTCTGACAAACTGTTATGTTTAATGGCTGACTCTACTGCAGTGATGTAATCTACTGTCAGTATATGTTTAGGGGTCACTGAGAAATTTAGTCCTTTAGCGAGCACATCCTTTTCTGTCTGTGTAAGAACCCTGTTGGAGAGATTCTTTACCCAATGTTCCCTGTTGTCACTAATTTGTCTGGGTGTATCTTTAAAAATACTCCCACTGAAAGTACGCCTTTTCTGCACTAAAAGGTTGTGAAACTTCCTGATTTGCCGCTCCTTACTTTTTAAATGCTCAGCCATTTGAATTTTAACTATGAACTTTGTGATCTTATTATGGGCCTCTTCCTCCACTAAAGTTTCTAACATTTTGTGCAGACTATCAAGATTATTTTGGAGGTCTAATATTTTAAAATGAAGCCTTCTAATTCTAAGACCCAAAATCCTCCTAAGGTAACTGTGCTGGATCGTTTCTGCTATGTGACCTGCTTCTAGTGCCTTTTGCTTCATGCATTTGGGAATAACATTGTTTTGTTTGCATCTCGGGTTAAATCTTAAGTGGTTTCTAAAGTTAGCTATCTTTTTAGCAGTCTTTTCCAGCTTACGTACCAGTGCCAGGGCCTCATGCCCACAGTTGGTCGCAATGTTTCTGTGTAGGCTCTCAGTTGTCCAGGTGGTTTCCATAGTAGAGAAGCTTGAATCTTCGACTGGACTGGGTTGCTTGACGCGAGGACGTTTCACTTCAAATCGCAGAAGCTTCCTCAGCTAAAATTCTTGCTCTGGTGGTCTGACTTCTGTCTTGACTCTTGTAGAGTCAAGACTTGTACAAAGTGGATATATAACACATATCTGTTAATTTTAAAATAATGCACTAATTCTGAAGATTTGAACATTAACACACAGATGCCCAAAGGGATTATGGGTAAACTTAGCCTCCGCTCATACAGACTGGTTGACTAATTCATTCTATGTAAAAACCAACACAAGTGAATCAGTGTAAAGTGTGTGTTGCTGTTTACAAATAAATGTCTTTTTGTAAAATATGTCATTTTTTTCATTTGTGTAAAAAAAAGGCATCTGCAAAGCTGAAAAGTCTGTTAAATTGTGATCCAGGCCGTGTGATATAACGGCGTCAAAATGGATAGAACACTGTCATCTACTGGTGACCTGTTATATCACAGTGTTGTTGACTGCAGGATTTTAAAATTATCTGTAGGTTTCCAAAACCTGAGAGACCCCACGCGTGGAGACAGCGTGTGGTGTTCAGCCACATGGTAAAAACAACACACCACACATGAACAGATTTCACACACGAACATTCCCAGGTCAGACAGGAAATCTCACAAAATCTCTTGAGATTAAACGTGACTTCATAGTAAACAAATGGAGATACTTTGTGGACTATTTACAACAGAGGAAAAAAATGATACAAAAAGAAAAGGCGTTCTTTAAAAGAGTGGAGCCAGCGTGACCACCAGACTTTCTGGTAAGCTGTTTTTATTTTAGATTTCGCTCCGTGCATCCATCACCTCACTTTCTGATTGGCTACACATCACATTCAGCTCCTCACGTCCTTCCGAGCAGATCAGAGTACCCTTAAAACACTACACACGGTAGGAATATCTGATCAGATTATCTTTAGTGTCATCACGATTATCCGGGAGTCTTTAAGATTGTTGGAAGGGGAAGATCGAGTCCAATATTGGCCTAATTGTCTTGCCATGTGAACCAGGCTTAACAGATCCGTTGTTATGACGCCTCACGGAACCACTGATTGATTCATTTTTATGACACCTCACAGAGTGACTGATTGATCCACTGTTATGACAATGCACGGAGCCGCTAACCAATCTCCTGTTATGACACCGCATGAAGCAACTGATTGATTCCTTGTTATGACACCGCATGGAGCGACTAACCGATCGGATGTTATGACGCCTCATGGATCGACTGATTGATCTGTTGTTATGACACCGCATGGAGCGGCTAACCGATCAGATGTTATGACACTTCACGGAGTGACTGATTGAAGTGTTATTATGACACCGCACCGCAAAGTTCAATGACCAAATACCAACATTCTAGGCACAATTAACATGTTTTCACTATTATTTGATTTCTTTGTGTGACTGACATCGTTATTCATCAAGCATTTAAAAGGCTATTCCTATTGACACACAACTACAACCACACACGATAAAGTTTTTTGACAGTTCTTGTTATTGAAAGAAACCGCATCTCCCTAACCTGATAGAGTTGTGACGTCATCACGCATGCGCTTACGCGCTGTCTAGAGGGACCTTGAAAATCCTCCATTAGAATTTAACTTACTTTTTGGCTTTACAAATGCCTTCTTTTTTTTACAAATGAAAAAAATGTCATATTTTACAAAAGCACATTTATTTGTAAACACCAACACACGTTACACTGATTGACTTGTGTTGGTTTGATTAATTTGATTTTTAAATCAAAACCATAAGTCAAACCTGCTTTCCATTTCAAGACCTCGTCTCGTGGCTGGACCACTGCGTGCTGTCAAGGTAAATGATGCTTCACCACAGCAGTGGGCAGGGCACACAAAGACAGAAGCGCTGGACACGTCTCTGCATCAGCATGATGATGCTTCAGTTGTAGTAAAGTAACTGTTAATCACAATGTGTTCCGGATGGAAAGAAGGAGAAGAGCAGTATACATTTAAATCATGCCGGTTGGCTTTCGTGAAAAATTGACATTAATGGTAGATCCTACATCCAGTGAGATGGGATCCCTAATGCCACAGGAGCTGCATGATTAATTGAAGGGTTTACATGCTTCACCAACTTCAGGGTGGAGCATGAGGAAAGCCTCAACGTGTCATCCTTTAATAGCTTATCGCTCAAGGTCAGCTAAGCCTAGAAGAGGGCCCAGAGAGACAACAGGGCTATTAGTGGAGTTTCTTCTCCTCTTCGGACCACATAACACACAGGAAAGCACCCAAAGCTGCATACACATAAACACAGACACATGTCCAAACACACAACATGAAGTACACTTCATGCACACGTGCACGGTTTTCCACCAGGGACCACCCCAGCACTGCAACCACCTCTGGGATTCCTGTGACCTGCTTTGAGGAAGCACAACTCATACCCCTTGTTAGGTGCTGAGAGCAGGAGAATGATGGAGTGCAGGTAAGATCAGACTGAGCAGGATTCAGGGCACTGTTGCTCATTGACCTTACTGCTATGAAATGCACCATATAACACACACAATCACACATACACACACACATTAGCAACCCTTCACTGTTCCCTCTCTGTGTGCTTCCAACAGCAGCGAAAGCTCTATTGTTACGATGTTTAAAACGCTAAATTGTTCAATTTAAATGAGTGCTTGATACACTTCAATTGTTCAAGCTACTTGATTTAAATGATTTTTGCAGCACTTCTTGCTACACCTTTTCAAAACCCATTAAACTGTCTCCAATCCAAGTGCACCATTAGAAGAGGAATATAAAAGAATTAATAATTTGTATTCCACTCCTCACCACTCTTAATCTATGTATATATTTTGACAGTTTTCTTTTTGTTGTGGTGTCTCAAGGACAAAGCTGGCTTGGCACAGCAGTCACTGAAGCAGTGAGTAACTTATGAATTTAAATTCCTAATAAATTCCTAAAAATGGCTCGTAGAAACATTCTCGACAAGAACTTTTCAAATATCAAGTAATATAGCCTGGTTTTGTCTCTGTGGACTCTCTTCCAGGCTTAGCTGACCTTCAGTTTGGCTCCATTTTTGAGGAGAGACAGGAATGACAAACTGATAATTCAAACAAACATAAGTATAAGTCCAGCAGATTTTGGGGTGTAAGACAATGCAGGTAGGAATCAAAAGGATGTTCAAGACTAATCATACTGCATGTTGTTGCAACTGTTGAAAGAAAATCTGCATCGAATTTTCCAGAATATAGATCGCATGTTTTTTTGTTGTTTTTTTTTTACAGGTTTGGGAGACCCTGCACTGAAAAAAGTGAAACAGTGCACGTCATTCAAAGTACTTATTTACATTGGTCTAATGGAAAATTGTGGTTTCCAGTTTAAATCTGCTGGAATCACTTTACAAAATCATAAATATACATTGTGAGAAACTAAAAAAATTAGCTGTAAGAAATTAAATTAAAAATTTTTTTCAGTGTGTGATGTACAGTATACTCTGGAACAATTATATACTAACAAATCATGTATTCTTTATTAATAATAATCATTATAATAACTCTTTATGTCGAGCTTTACGAGGGAATCAAAGCACTAATCAAAATAAACTCCAATAATTAATGAATAAATTATATCAGAAAAAGTACACTCCATCGATATAAAAAAAAGAAGAAGCCCAAATTAAAGAGCTGATAACACTGAAAACAGCTGTGACTTGTACTCCAGTGTCACTTGTGTGTGTTGTTTTTTGTTTGTTTTAAGTTGTAGGGCTTGACAGGTGTGACTCGTACTTCGATGAAATGTAGACTCAGGAAAATATGGGACATATGTAGCTGAACTAATAAATCAAGTGAATTGTACATGTAAAAGCCATTTTATTTGAGTTTCCTTTGCTTTTTTGTTTGTTGTCAGACAACATTTTACAATGCCAATGTTAAAAAGCTTGCATTTATTGGGTGTGTGAGCTGTTAATGGTGTAAGAAGGTAAATCGGGCAAGCTAGGTGATATTAGAATGTGTTTGCAGAAGTTTGACCTTTGCCATATGGACATAAATAAGAATTCTCAGCAACCAAATTGGTTATCGTGACTGATTTTTTACTGTGCTGTGAAGTGCTCAAGCAGAAACTGGACAGAAATGAGACAGTAAACTGCAAAATCTTTAAGCAGCTGACAAGGCAATGTCTCAAGATGTAAAATGTTTGTAACAACAGCATCCGTAGTCAGAAAATGTACTCACAGGGCAAAAACCCCTTGTTATATCACTGGACTGAAAACCTCTCCCAACCAAAGAGGATCTTTAACTACCACCTATCACAAGCCAGACGAGTAGTTGAGAATGCCTTTGGTATCCTTGCTGCACGCTGGAGGATCTACCACTGGGTAATTGGGGTGGGCCCTGAAAATGTGGATGCAATTGTGAAAGCCACAGTGGCCCTTCACAATCTTCAGAGGTGGAATTCCACAGCAGAAGCCTCTATCCCAGTGGACGACCAGTCCACCCCTGCTTTCCAAGATGTGAGGAGAATGGGTGCAAACAACTCTGCCCAAGAGGCCACAGCTGTACTGGAGGCCTTCTGTAGCTACTTCTCCTCTCCCACTGGTGAAGTTCCCTTGCAGTACACCTAAACATCTCTGCACCCCACAACTGCTGCTGCTCTTCTTTTTCTAAACAAAGGCTCTTTTAAAAGCCACTCTCATTTTTGAAAGATCTCTTTCCTATTAAATGTCAAAATAAATCGTGTACGTTATTACAGTTATTCTGTAGTCATTACATTATAAGCAATAACAAACCCAGTGGTGACGGTAAGTTTTGAAAACAATGGATATGGCTGTGCTGGATAAGTACCCATGAATGTGACTGTTTCCAGACTTAATAGACAAGGTGCAGAAATTGTTTTGTCATTTCCTGTTGCACACAACAAAGATTCTTGTATAAGCGTTTAGTTTTAATTCATCGTGTCTCTCCTGGTTGAAATGCATAGATAAGAATTCATCTGCCTTTTTAAGAACAAGCATTTTATGTAATTTTAACAGATTTATGAACAGGAACATGAATAATACATTTAAATAAATAACTATACAATACTACAAAAATGTGTGAATAAAATAATTTTATTATATGGCTCCGACACTACGCACACTCTGATTGACTGATTTTGAAGTCCTCCACACCTGCAGGGGGTGCTCTCAGTGTAAAAACCATAGAACACAGGATGGAGAATGGTGTATGAGAGAGAGAGAAAGACAGAGACCAAGAGAATGGCTGCCCTTGCCATATGGCAAGGGTCAAACGGCTGTTTGGCCCTTATCGGCCACCGTAGTCACAAGATCTGCCACACAATGCACATTAAGCAATACAAGAAATGCAGCACCAGCCACATTACCAAAATTTTGAGCATGCTCGAAATGCGATCTGATGTCACCAAGATGCATGCTCCTAATACAGAGGTGTCAAACTGATTCCATGTACTTGAAGTGATGTTCATCAGTGAAATCACCTGATGGAGTTGGTGGTCGCAAAGAAAACGTACACCCTCTTGGCTCTTTCTGGAACCACTTTGACACCTATGTAACACAACTGCTCTGCACACCTTGCAATATGACTTGTGTTTCTCTAAGATTGTGGCAAAGTGTGCATTTGTATTATGTCATGTAGCGAATGGCCGATGTCGCTGACTGAACGGTCTCCCCTAAAAATCGGTCCGCCCTGCTTTCACTGCGCATGCGTCATTTCTGAGCGTCAGCAGTGATTCATCGATTATCACCTAGTTTCTACTTAAAACCGCACTCCAGTCATCATCTATCTCAGCGACAGATATGTGAAGCTTTTGTACAACAATCACTTGCACATAAATACAGCATTATTTCATAATAAAAGATGGAGGAACAATCAGAGCACCGCAGCAGCATGTCTGAGTCTTTTCGGCGCGCCAGTAGCAATTATTGCCTTGTTTCTGCTTAAAAATGACTTTAGGATTATTTAAGAGGTTTAACTTTGTCATCTGATGGTTACTAATCACATTATTCCTTTTGATCACTTTGGGTATATAGAGTCCATCTCAGATGTGCTGCTGTGGTCCCAAATGATGCATGCGCAGTGGAGGCAGGGCGGACAAATTTTTAGAGGGGACCGTTCAGCCAGCAACACCGGCTAAGCAAATACAATAGGAATCTAATCCTCTGAAAGAATGGATTAAAAATTGAAAAGCTTCCAAAAAGTCACTTCATCAGGTAGCAAGCAAGCCATGTTTTAGTCAAACTGTGTTTTGTTTTGTTTTGTTTTTGGTGTCATAAAATGTTGTTCCTGGGCTAATTTTATTCAGGTGAAGCTAAGGTTTCCACAGATATTCAAACATTGTCATTTTATTGAGAAATGCCATTTATGAAACACTGTGAACAGTATTTCCTGGGGGTCTGGGAATGGTTCTGGTGTTGCAGACAGAATGGTCCGCCCATAAAAATTGGTCTGCCTTTTGCATCTGCGCATGCGTTGTTTGGGACCACAGCAGCACGTCTGAGACAGAGTCTCTTCACCCAAAGCAATCAAATTGATTAATGGGATTATTAACCATCAGATGATAAAGGTCAAACCTCTTAAATCATCCTAAAGTCAGTTTTAAGCGGAAATGAGGCAGTTTTAAGCAGAAACTTGACAAAAATCCGTGACGCTTTGAAAAGGTCGATGCGCAGTGAACGCATCAGCGAGCAGCTCCTTTAGCCACGGCGCTCTGATCACTTCTGTCGCCTTTTATTATGAAATAATGCTGAATTTATGTGGAAATGATTGTTGTACAAAAGCTTCAGGTATCTGTTGCTGAGATAGATGATGACTGGAGTGCAGTTTGAAGCAGAAATGAGGTGTTATTCCGTGAACTGCGTCATCAGGAGCGACCGATTTTTAGTGGGACCGTTCGGTCGGCGACACTGGGTTAAAAAAGAAACATGGTTGAATTTCAGTTTGGAAAATTTCTCATCTTTCCTGTGGCAAATGTTCCCTATGACACAAACTGAGTGAGTCACCCGTGGCTCTCTGCAGTGTGGAATTACTCAGCCATGCTGGAGGCATATCCTGTTCATTTTAATGCACGCCAGCCTGCAAGCAGCTCAATCTACGTGGGAGAAAATTACAAAGCCCAATCAATACAAATGTGTCCTACAAAGTTAAATACCAGGTCCTGTGATAAACAGCCACTTCTCTCTGTCATACTGCACAGAGGCAATCTGGAGCTACAAATTGCTTTCAAGGGACAGCAGAGGGGTGCAAGATTTCACTGAAAGTAAATGAGCAATGTGTGTCTCCTGTTTTTAAAATGTGGCCGTTTTCATGTCTGGCACAGTGGGTATTCTGTTGGTGTTGGAACAGTGTGCCGTTTATGCTGTTTTCTGAAAGGTGACATACAAACCCTTATTTTTTTTCCAAGTCTTGCACAGCTGAAGATGTGCCTTTATATAATGCTAGTTTGGGGTAAAAGTGATGGGACTTGAGTCTACTGTCGCTGTGCCTTATTCAGCTTGATCACATTGTCACAGATGCAGTTCAAGAAGTGGGCTTAGTTTGTTTGCAACAGTTATTCTCTGCATTCCAATAAAACAGAGAAGCTGTTGTTTTGGCATTGCCACAATTTATAACATCACAATGAGCACAAACATTAATTCCTGACTGCCTGCTTGGTTATACTGTGGATTGGCGGCATACACCCTGAAAATAATGGTGATATATGGATATGAAATCAAATTCTGTGAATCTAAGGGTGTGTTCACTTCCGCTGGTTGGGTGTTTTTCCTTCAAACCCTTGGTGCTGTCATGGTTGAGGTTTAATTTGTATTTATATGTTGGGTTCTGTTTTATTTTGTTCTATTTAGGATTCAGTTCTTGTGTGTTTTTTTCTTTTCTGGGGATTTCTGGTTTGTGTTTGTTTGGCTGCACACTCTTTCCTTTCAGTGTAAGACCTTTCCCCGCTTGTGTCCCGCACCTGTGTCTGATTTATTGTGATCACACCCTCTATTAAGTCTTGCTGTTTCTGCCATTCAATGTCAGATTGTTGTGCCTAACCGCCTTCACTTCCAACCGTTCTTCTGAGTTGTTGTCATACTCCTTGTTCTGATTGCCTGCAATTTTTTGACCTCCTGCCTGTGTTTTTGACCATGCCCTGTATCTGTTACCGTTGCTGATCATTGACTGCCTTCTTGTGTACTAAATCATGCCTGTGACCAGATTAAACCTTTTTGAACACCAAAGGTCTGAGTCAGAGTGACACATTTGTGTCCAGCCTTCATTGGTCCTAGAGCCTGATAGGTGCTTGGTTCATTTCATATTTGAATTAACTCAGAACACTCCACCACGTTCAGTCCATCTGGGCTCAAAACTGGTTGTGAGTTAAACTGTAATGGGCTTGTGTTTGACCTTTTAAGGTCAAATGTTATCTGACCAATACAAATGTGATATTTGTGATATATTAATGCTGAAGCTCCAGTCAATAAAAACACTGTCTGTGATTTAGAAGAGTCACTGGCAGTCTCCATCGCAGCCCCTCAAGAATACAGTTGCTTTCTTTGCAGGGGGAAAATAAGTTTCATTCAGATATACAGTGAGGCAAATAAGTATGTTGATTTTACAAGTTTTCCTACATACAAAGGTCTGTAATTTTTATCATAGGTACACTTCAACTGAGAGACAGAATATACAAAAAAATCAGAAAATCACATTGTATGATTTTTAAATAATTAATTTGAATTTTATTGCTTGAAATAAGTATTTGATCACCTACCAACCAGCAAGAATTCTGGCTCACACAGACCTGTTAGTTCTTCTTTAAGAAGCCCTCCTATTCTGCACTCATTACCTGTATTAATTGCACTTGTCCTGTATAAAAGACACCTGTCCATACGCTCAATCAATCACACTCCAACCTATCCACCATGGCCAAGACCAAAGAGCTGTCTAAGGACACCAGGGACAAAGTTGTAGACCTGCACAAGGCTGGGATGGACTACAGGACAACAGGCAAGGAGCTTGGTGAGAAGGCAACAGCTGTTGGCGTAATTATTAGAAAATGGAAGAAACACAAGATGACTTTCAATCTTCCTCAGTCTGGGGCTCCATGCAAGATCTTGCATCATGAATTAATAAGATGTTCTTCCAATGAATTAATAAGATGTTCTTCCACTTTTTCAAAAACTTGCATGAGTGTGGCAGGGCTGTCCCTTGACTGATGCGCATCTGAAGGACAGCTGTCTGCCACAGGTTAGTCAGGCAGGGCATGTGAGTGATGGAGTGAGGAGTGGAAGGGGGCATATAGCTTTGTGAGGGTTGAGGTGAAACTGTTGTCACAGCACTTACATATAGCATCAGGAAAAAAGATGAACTGGACATTATCAGCTCTGGTGAGGTCTGCATGGGAGCTGTCCACTATGGTGAATCAAGATTCCCTGGAGCACCCTGCAAGTGTTTTTGTGGACGAGTACGGAGGATGTGTCTCTGGTAAAGCGATGAACCCACCTAGGGCAACACACAATGCAACAGAAACTATGCCACTATGACATAAATCTAACAACATAAACTTAGCACTTTATGGTGTGTGATAGGTGTGGTCATATAGTTTTTATATAATGGCTGAAAAGATCCTTGTCATTTGATTTTTGGATTGTATGTCACATGACATGGATTAGTCGTACCATTTCCCATTGTGTTCCACTTACCATGCAGTAGTGGGATTTAACGTGCAGTTTTGGTATATATGTTTTGTGGTATTGCACGTTGTGATCACTGTGTGTCCTCACACTACTGGTGACGGCATTTAGTTTAAAAGCAAACACGGCGGGAGCTTATTGAGGCTACTCATTCTTCGAAGACAACAACACAAATCCAGTACACCATAAGCCATCTGGAGGCTTTTGCAGTATTCACTGGGACGTCTGTAGGTGATGTGGAACCTCTGTCGGATGAAGAGCTCGATACATTTCTGTCATGATTGTTTTGCTGGCAAATGACAAGGATCTATTTTAGCTGTTATATAAAAAAATTAATGATGTTTCATTTGTTCAATGGTAAAAATATTCAATTCAGTGAAAGATAAAATGTTCCATTCAACTTGGCTCCACCTCATTGAATGGAACATTTCATCTTTCAGCTCATGAAATATTTTTACCATTACAATCATAGTCTCTTTCTCTCAGATTGTTCTGTCTGAGTTATTTTCATTAGTTACTTCATCCAAACCATCAACATGTCTATTAGACCCCATTCCTACCAGGCTGCTCAAGGAAGCCCTACCATTATTTAATGCTTCGATCTTAAATATGATCAATCTATCTTTGTTAGTTGGCTATGTACCACAGGCTTTTAAGGTGGCAGTAATTAAACCATTACTTAAAAAGCCATCACTTGACCCAGCTATCTTAGCTAATTATAGGCCAATCTCCAACCTTCCTTTTCTCTCAAAAATTCTTGAAAGGGTAGTTGTAAAACAGCTAATTGATCATCTGCAGAGGAATGGTCTATTTGAAGAGTTTCAGTCAGGTTTTAGAATTCATCATAGTACAGAAACAGCATTAGTGAAGGTTACAAATGATCTTCTTATGGCCTCAGACAGTGGACTCATCTCTGTGCTTGTTCTGTTAGACCTCAGTGCTGCTTTTGATACTGTTGACCATAAAATTTTATTACAGAGATTAGAGCATGCCATAGGTATTAAATAGGTATTATTAATAGGTATTATAATAGGTATGATTCAATAGGTATTGAATCATATTTATCTAATAGATTACAATTTGTTCATGTAAATGGGGAATCTTCTTCACAGACTAAGGTTAATTATGGAGTTCCACAAGGTTCTGTGCTAGGACCAATTTTATTCACTTTATACATGCTTCCCTTAGGCAGTATTATTAGACGGCATTGCTTAAATTTTCATTGTTACGCAGATGATACCCAGCTTTATCTATCCATGAAGCCAGAGGACACACACCAATTAGCTAAACTGCAGGATTGTCTTACAGACATAAAGACATGGATGACCTCTAATTTCCTGCTTTTAAACTCAGATAAAACTGAAGTTATTGTACTTGGCCCCACAAATCTTAGAAACATGGTGTCTAACCAGATCCTTACTCTGGATGGCATTACCCTGACCTCTACTAATACTGTGAGAAATCTTGGAGTCATTTTTGATCAGGATATGTCATTCACAGCGCATATTAAACAAATATGTAGGACTGCTTTTTTGCATTTACGCAATATCTCTAAAATTAGAAAGGTCTTGTTCATGCATTTTTTTCCTCTAGGCTGGACTATTGTAATTCATTTTTATCAGGTTGTCCTAAACGTTCCCTGAAAAGCCTTCAGTTAATTCAAAATGCTGCAGCTAGAGTACTAACGGGGACTAGAAGGAGAGAGCATATCTCACCCATATTGGCCTCTCTTCATTGGCTTCCTGTTAATTCTAGAATAGAATTTAAAATTCTTCTTCTTACTTATAAGGTTTTGAATAATCAGGTCCCATCTTATCTTAGGGACCTCATAGTACCATATCACCCCAATAGAGCGCTTCGCTCTCAGACTGCAGGCTTACTTGTAGTTCCTAGGGTTTGTAAGAGTAGAATGGGAGGCAGAGCCTTCAGCTTTCAGGCTCCTCTCCTGTGGAACCAGCTCCAAATTCGGATCAGGGAGACAGACACCCTCTCTACTTTTAAGATTAGGCTTAAAACTTTCCTTTTTGCTAAAGCAAAAAGGGCTGGATCAGGTGACCCTGAACCATCCCTTAGTTATGCTGCTATAGACTTAGACTGCTGGGGGGTTCCCATGATGCACTGAGTGTTTCTTTCTCTTTTTGCTCTGTATGCACCACTCTGCATTTAATCATTAGTGATTGATCTCTGCTCCCCTCCACAGCATGTCTTTTTCCTGGTTCTCTCACTCAGCCCCAACCAGTCCCAGCAGAAGACTGCCCCTCCCTGATCATGGTTCTGCTGGAGGTTTCTTCCTGTTAAAAGGGAGTTTTTCCTTCCCACTGTCGCCAAGTGCTTGCTCACAGGGGGTCGTTTTGACCGTTGGGGTTTTTCCGTAATTATTGTATGGCTTTGCCTTACAATATAAAGCACCTTGGGGCAACTGTTTGTTGTGATTTGGCGCTATATAAATAAAATTGATTTGATTTGATTTGATAAACATTCATTATTTGTATAATATTTGCACACTTTGGTCTGTTTTTCAGTTCTATTTATTTATACAGCATCAAATTGCAAAATAAATCACCTAAAGGCACTAGGCATAAGTAAGGGTTTGTCCATATCCTCCCCATGAGCAAACACATTGGAGGCAGGTAAGAAAGACTCAGCAGATTTTGATTGCAGAAACAAACATGAAGCTGGCCAGATTCTGTGGGGCGAAAATCTGCTGTAGCTATTTCCAACAAGGCAAATCAAAAACACAGAAGTGCAGCTAAACATCCATATGCAGTCCATTGTTCACACAATGGGATAGTTGAAATGACCTTAACTAGGATCCACTGGGCCTGATTCACCAACGTTTTCATGTGTAAAAATGTGCGGGAAAACCATAGCACTCCAAAAAAATGTATGTTGATTTACTAACAGAGGGCAGTAACGATTGTTTTGCCAATGTGCCAAGCAGTACATATTGTCCATGTTGACATTCCTGCATTTGTAATTTGGAGTGCATCCACACTAGTATCCAATACTGTGGGAGTTCAGCATGCAAATATGTGATTTTTGCACATGTCACATCATTTATCATGGCTAAAAGCAATTTCAGGGAATGAAATTGTGCCTTTAATTTAGCATGGTTGAAAACTTGGTGCGAAGCCAGTGTTGTGCAATCAGTGCAGACACGCATAAGTCTGATTCATAGTCATTATCCATGTGCTTTTTGGACATTTTTTTATTTAACGTGTAGGTGACACCAAAAAATGTGCACAAATAATCACTAAAAATGTTGATATTTAAAAAAATCCAGAACAATAAAATTTGATAAGTGCGCAGGTGAAGGATAAACTACAGCTGTCTGAAGCCTGCGTTCTACTTCAGCCCTCAGCCGTGGCCATATTGTTGCTACGTCATTGGGAGAACAGCACCTGCTGATTCAAGCCCAAATCAGTTGTAAAGACAGCGGTGGTCGAGCTGTATTCGGACAATTTTTTTTTCTAGTGTGGAGTTTTTTTTTTAAGTCCAGTCTGAAGGTGATTCTGAAGCAACTGTGGCGACGCAGCCTTATGGTTTTGAGCCTTATGTAGACCACAGTGAGGAAGACTAAACCTTGGAGGAAAACCTTCAGTCTGACAATATTTATTGGCATAAGAATATAGGAACACATATATATAACAACACAGAATGGTGATTATAAAATGAATAAATAATGCAGGCGATTTTGGCATGCAGCAGATGATAAACTTTTTTTCCCAGCTCTGTGGTCATAATCAACTGCTATTTTTTTATTTTGTTTTACTGTCCTTGAAATCAGAAAAACATGATAAGGAAGTGTGGATTTTTGTATTGAGGTTTTTTTTTCTTAGAAGAAGGTACATACATTTCAAATCTGAAAAATGACATGAGGGACTGACAATATCAGTTATTTTTAAAACAAATATTGTTTCCTTCGTGAATAGTTGGTGTACTGTACGGTAGTAGCGAAACGTTATTATTAAATATTAAAACAATTCACAGAAGGAGTAAATAATATAGTCTTACCTGTCCATTTCAGTGAGATAATTTTTTTTCTCCCCCCTGTCTGCATATATAGTGATGGTAAGTGCCACACTGGCAGAACCATTTATGAACATTAATACACATATATGCAATTTATTCTTGCAAGACAGAAGGTATGTAGTGTGTGAGTGAATGTGGTGTATGAGTGTGACCCCCATCCGCCCTTCCCGATCAGCCTACAACATCCTACTCAAAGCCAACCGACAACTTCTATCAGGAAGGGCCAACCACCAAAACAACACAAAAACAGACAAGAACAAAAGACATGTGGTGAAGGCAATAACTTTGAAGTGAGAAACTGAGGAAACGGGACCCCAACCATACAAAATACCAGGACAAACAACCACACATGAACAAACAGTGCCAGTCTGTTGTCTAATTAGTGAGCATCCATAACCTAATCTAGGACACCAGTCTTGATCCCCATGGGAGCACCCAAAACTGAATTGTGGTGACGACCACAAACATGCAACCATCCACACACAGAGACCCAGATCACAACTAAATATCCGATCACTACTGTGGCTGGTGTGCTGGGCATTGACAAAAGTATAGAACCTTACCATATGACATGGACCACTCCACCACGTCAGAAGCCATGCGACCGACTGCAAGCAGCGACAGAAATGGGTCCAGGACACAGGGCCCCAGGAGAAACCAGGAGAAAAAGGGCAGCAGAAGGGTACAGGGGCCAGGAAGGGCAGCCATAAAAGCCACCGGGGCAGCATGACGAACCAACAGGGGAGCGGCCCGGTTTTGCCAGAATGCACCCCCAACAAACCCCCCCCACGGAGGCACGGGAGCAGCCCCATACCCAAGGGAAGCACGCAGGGCGCTGGCATGGGCCACCAATGGGGGGCCCCAGAACCACACCACCAGGGCCATGGCCCCCAAAGGCAGGATCAAGCGGCAGCAAGGACGGGGGGCAATGGAGCCACTGCAACCGAATCCAAAGCACGGCCAGGGACCACTGAGCCATACGAGGCAGGACCCAGCCCCCAGACAAGAGGTGAGGCCCAATCCCACGGGCCAGGAAGCACACGAGGCCCCCCAACATTCAAGACCCCCCCCCCAGTGCAGCCAGCAGGATCCCTCCAAACTAAAAACAGAATACAATGATTTTGAAATGGATGCTTGCACTTTTAAAATTTTAAAACATCAACTGCGATCAAGTGTGATCAGATCTGAATTAAGTGCTGTGTGATCTGTCGCCACAGATGGATCACAGCAACGGCGTTTTAAAAGTTTAAAGAGTCACAGCCCTTCATTCAGCTCTGATCACACCTGATCGATCAGGTCATCTAATAATCACACTGACAGCGATGGCGCTTTAAAAGTTTAAATCATCACAATGCTTCTGTGTGACCAGAGCGCAACACTGGCATCCTCTGAGAAATGTACCCGGAGCAGAAAAATCACTGTGGGACCCATGACAGTAAAGTATTTTCAGACATTGTTTTCCAAAATCAGGAGCTTTATGTGGATACATGATGGAGCGAACAGGTGAGAGTTACTCCATGTGTGAATGAAACAGTCTGTCCGCATAAGGACTGCAGATTTCAGCCAATCAGTGGACAGCATTAATGGACGTATTTAGACTTATGAGTAAATTACAAGAAACATGTGCCAACAATCGCATAACTTACCTACGTAATTTTAATCTAAAATATTCAATAAAACATGGCATAATGTGTCACCTACACTTTAAACTCAATGATCTTCTTTAACACAGAAAAACATGCTTAAACATGAATTTAAGGTTTCCTATTTTTAACAAAACATCCACTTTAAGTAAAATTAAATGGGATATTTATCACATCTTACTATGTATTAAAAATATAAATCGAACATTCTGCGCATCTATCCTGTGCACCCCTGTTCAATTCCCGTGCACTGTTGCATGCAGGGGCTGACAGCAGTCACCACACTAATCCTGACTCGGGAAAGGAGGAGTAACAGGAAGAGAGAGGATGGGAAAGAGCGGAACAGTAGTATCCTGTAAACCAGTAGTGAGCATTATTTCTGGCATTTATATTTATGTATTTATATTTATATTTGCAAATTGTTTTTTACTTTCACTTTTTTTATTCTGTGTGCTTCTTACCCTGTGTGGTGCTATACAATGCTGCTGGACCCTCAATTTGCCTGAGGGACTCTTCCCAAGGGATTAACAAAATTCTGTCTAATCTAATCTAATCTACAATCTATGATCAGGACCATGGATAGCTCCTTTGTCAGTATGAACAGCAGCTGCAGCCACCTAAGTACATACATACACAAACATTTCACATTATGTCCCCTTAGATTATATGAAAGTGAAGTGAATATAATATGATTGTGCTGCCATGGGAATGTTTATTTGAAGATTGTCAACTTAAAGCGGCAGTTTAATGTGAGTGATGCTGAATGTGGACTTGTGCCAAACACTGCAGCACTCCTGTGACAAAACATTTTCAAGACACATTCATTTCTGATAAATGTTCAGATGTTTGGTAAATGTTCAATAAATGGCATTCTCTGTTAAAACATGCATGTTTGTCTCATTTTGTGTATACTGTGTCTGCAGTTGATTAAACTTAAATTTGACCTTACAGTTATTAACACACACAAAATCCTGATTCATATGAGTCACATTACCTCTAATTTGAAGGTTTATTTTGAACATAACAAAAGGAAAAAACAACAGACAATGTAAAATTCATCCAAAAAGGAGTGAGAAGTCTAAACTTATTGAATCCCACCTCTTCTCCCTATAAGATAATTTATATATCAATCCCTGTTTGCTTAAAATGCTACTGTTAACAATCACGATAATAACAATAATAAGAATAATAGCAACAACAATAATAAGAATAGTAACAAAAATAATGATACAATACAATTTTAGAAAAGGACAAAAAGAACCTGACAAAACAAAACAACAGAAAAGATAGAACCAGCAATGAACATAAATAAATCCATAAAAATAAATGAATACAAAATAAATAATCAATGATGGTTTCCTGTGTACAACCAGTGACTCTCAAACCCCCACTTCATCCCTGTATCGTGTGAAAACACATTCTTCATATTTTGTTTTAAACTGTTGAATGGTTGGACATTGCTTTAACGCCTCATACATACCACCCATTGAGGCTGAGACTAGTCTTTGGACATTCATACATGGCAAATGTAACCTCAAACTGGCTACTGTTAAGAATTTGGGAGTGATATTTAACAGCTGTTTGAGGTTTGACAAACCAATAAACTCTGTTGTTAAAACCAGCTTTTTCCAGCTTCTTCTGGCAAATGCAAAGCCCTTCCTCAATAGAAATGATCTTGAGATGGCCATTCATACTTTTATCAGCTCCAGACTTGATTACTGGCATGTGTTGTATGCTGGTGTTAATCAATCATACCTTGTGTGCCCTCTAGTTTGTACAGAATGGTGCTGCTCATCTCTTAAGGAACACTTCCAAACATGAGCATATTTCTCCTGTACCTTACAGGGGTAATATGCTCCATTGGCTTCCAGTTAATTTTAGAATTGATTTTAATGTTTGTTTTTAGAGCCATAATGGTCTTGCACAATCTAATCCATCTAAAATTTTAACAATCCACAATTACAACAGGACACTGAGGTCATCTGGTCAAATTTATTTGGAAGTCCTGATGTCAAATTACAAGTCTTGTTATGATCATGCTTTTGTTACCCCCTGATTTATGCACTACTAGCTGGTCATACCCGGCGCTGCCCGGGTTAACCTGTTTTAGACATAAGCCAAATGCCAATCATTTTAATCAAAACAATTGCCCAACATTTGTTTTTGTAATGCTGATGTCTTATAAATATAATAGTTAATGGGCTAAAGTTTGTCCAGCAGAACAATAAGAGATGGACTCCCCAAACTAAGTGGAAATACTTGGTTAAAAGACAAACATATTTGAAGTCCTTCATGCAGACTTTGTTTTGCAATCAAATTTATAACAAAATTACACACAAAAGGTTGTTAACAGTAAATATAAATATCAGAATCAAAATTGAGGTAGTGGTGTATTTCACTGTTTTTACATTGCAATTTTACAAACATAAAATGAACGTATTCAGGCAGGAAGGCAAACTGGGTTGTACAGGACAGTCAGGCGCTTAACAGTTGAGAACATAAAGTAGCTGAAGAAAGGGATTAAATAAACAGAGATGGTCAACACATATACAGGGCTGGAAATTTGAATCTGCCTGTTCATACCCACAACCTCAGCCTAAGCATGTTGTTGTTTTGCTGAGTGTGCTGTGGCTGTGCTGTGCTGAGTGTGCTGTAGAAAGGGAATAAATAAACAGAGATGGCCAACACATATACAAGGCTGGAAATTTGAATCTGTCTGGTCATACCCACAGCCATAGGCTATTTTGGGGGTAATTTTCAGTTCAACTTTTTTTTTTTTAAATGGTACCAGTTTGTTCCCCATGTCATGAGGATTCAGAATATATATAGTTTTTAGGGCTACATATTATAGTTTGGGAGTTTATCCCGGACAGACAGACAGACAGACAGATGTAGCCCTTTTTGTATATAGATTACACAGTAAAATCACAAGTGTAAAACTAACAACAACCATGTTAAATTTTTACTGCCAATGTGGTCCTACTCTGGTCAGAGTGGGACCATATATTCACTGTGAAAAAAAAAAATTAAAAATACATGCTGCGAGGGGGGTACGCACATGAGTAATTAGACGCATTTCTCGGGTGCTCCTCTGACAAATCGAGTTTTTCTTTTTAAAACACCTTTATGATAAAGGCACTCACTGTAAAACACTGTCTATGAGTGTAGCTGGTGATTGTCATTGAAAAATGTCTCCGAAGAAACAAGGTTTAACGAAGAAAATCACCGAAGCGACCGCAGAGGAAATGAGCGAGAGCGACATGCTAGGTGAGCTGGCTGTTAGCACCTCGGCGGATACCGTGGTTGTCCTCAAAGCAATACGAGAAATGAGCCGAAAAATGGACGAGAGATTCAACTCTTTGCAGTCGGATTTGAAAGAAAGCCAGGTCACTCTCAAAGAGCATGACAAGCGTCTGTGTGCTGTGGAAGAGGCAACGAATGATCATGATTGCAGGTTAGCCACGCTGGAGCAACAAGCTAGGCGGCTAGAGGAAGCTAATAAGACTTTGTTAGAGAAAGTGGTCGACTTAGAAGCCCATTCCAGGCGTCAAAATATAAAATTTGTGAATCTGCCGGAGGGTGTGGAGTCCGGGAGGCCAGCTGATTTTGTGTCCGACCTGCTGCCCACTTTATTTGGGCGTGACCATTTCCCACGACCTGTTGAAGTGGACAGAGCGCACAGGCTAGGTGGTCAGCCGGCTAAGGATGCTAACAGGCCTCGTATAATGTTAGCGAGGATCCATAATTGCCGCGTCAAAGAGTTAATTATGAGACTGGCAATCGAGTACTCTTCCCTGATGTACCAAGGTTGACATATCCATATTTTTCTGGACTTTCCTGTGAAGATTGTGAGGCGTCGTCAGTTGTTTGAAGATTCAAGGAAGAAGCTGAAAGCTGCGGGCTACCGTACAGGTTTCATTTACCCAGCTCGCTTGCGGGTCACCCATGACAATGTAACATCTATGTTCAACACACCGGAGGAGGCGAAGAGTTTCGTGGATGGCCTGGTGACTGGTGAACAATATTGAAGAGAACTTTGGTATGGGGCACTGTTGGTTTGATTTAGTCCCTATTTGGCTCTCGCACACTTAGTACCTTTATGGCTAAATTGAATGGACATTTGAGGTAATTTAATATTTCATTTATACAAGGTATGTTTTGAATTTAAGTATGACAGGATGAACCTCTTTTGCAGTGTTAATTTATGTTGTAGTGCCTTAAAATAAGCTTAAGTTAAATAAGGTATTTTAATTTAAATGATATGTTTTTGAGAGGGGTACACTTAAGGAAGTGGTTGTTTTTGTGTTTTAACAGCTTAGTAGGTTTCATTACTGAGTACTGTTAGAAGTACCCCCTTAGATTGATGTTAGGTTGGGGTTTTTTGCCCTGCTTTGTTTGGGGTAGGGGGGAGGGAAGGGGTCTATGTATTTTTTGTTTTTTCGTCTATTTATTTCTTGTATGGAGCATTAAACTTGTTCACTTATCAGAGAATAACTACCACAGTCTTTGATGACAACGGTTAATAGGAAGGATAGAGGGGTTAATATGGTCAGTTGGAATGTGAGAGGTTTGGGTAATTGTATTAAGAGGGCTAAGGTTTTTGCACACTTAAAATCTTTTTGTTCTGATGTCTCCTTTCTACAGGAAACCCATATCAGACCATGTGAGCAGGCACGTTTAAGATGCAGTTGGGCAGGACAAATATTTCAGTCAACTTTTTCTAGTAAGGCACGAGGAGTAGCTATTATAATAAAGAAAAACATTCCTTTTGAACATATTAGTATAATCCCTCATGGTTATCCATAGAACATAATTTAGTTCCTAAAACATCTCTTCGGGCAATTTTGTTTTCAATGCCTAGACCAAAATCATCTTATAAGGAAGAACATTTTATTATATTACATACTCAGAAAATTTGCTCACAGATCCGAACATTTTGTAAACTTCCAAACATGTCTATACATGCTCCAATATGGCATAACCATGCATTCTCCCCCTCATTTACTGATGCTGTTTTCAAGGAATGGAGTTGTAGAGGCATAGTATCAATTAAGGATATTGTAATATTGTATATTAATAAAAAATTTTGTTCATTTGAACAATTACAAGCCAAATACAATTTACCAAAAAGTCACTTTTTTAGGTACTTACAGCTAAGGAATTATGTCAAACAAAATATTCCAACATTCAACTCCCTCCCTTCTGAAAACGCTCTATTTAAGATTTTACTGGGGCCTGCTGAGTCTAAGAGTTTAATTTCATTACTGATAAAATTTCTCCAGAGTAATTCTGTTTGCCCTACCATGTTAATTAAACAAAAATGGGAAGAAGATCTCAATATTGGAATCAAGGATGATAATTGGAAAAAGATCTTGAGGGAAATTCATCACTGTTCTATCAATTCTAGACTTCAGGTAATACAGTATAAAGTAGTTCACAGGTTACACTATTCAAAAGTTAAGTTGAATAAAATCTTCTCACAAACCTGTCCGCAATGTGATAGATGTAAGATCACTGATGGTACATTGGCACACCAATTTTGGCTTTGTCCAAAGATCCAAGGTTTCTGGTGCTCAATATTTAATTGGTATTCCTGTGTACTGATCCCGAAATTGCTCTTTTTGGTTTCTCTGACACTCTTCAATCTTTGGGTCATATTGTGACGTCAGTGGTCACTTACGGCATGGTGATAGCAAAAAGATGTATTTTAAAATTATGGAAATCTGACGCACCGCCTCAGTTTGAATCTTGGCTCAGAGAATTAATAGGGGTGTTGCACATAGAAAGAATGAGATATGATGTATTAGGTTCTCCTCAAAAGTTTTATAATGTATGGAAACCAGTTTTGGAGTATTTAAAGATATAGCTAACCCCATTAATAAAGTTTTTTTTTATTTTGTTGTCGTATGATATATCAGTGGACCCCTGTGTAATGTAATGTAGTGCTCCATATAATTTATCAACATTTTCTATTTATTTTACCTTTTTTTTCTTTTTTTTTTCTCTTTCTGTATATTTTTTTGTTTTTGTATGTGTACCATGATCAGGGTTGCTCACATTTGAAGGGAGGAGGTACGAATGTAGAATATTTGTAGATATGTATATATTCTCTCTTTTGATTTGATTTGGTGTATTTTTTTTTTTTTTTTTTGCTTTTGGGTGCCTGTGTGTATCTTAATATCTTTGTTTAGGTGGAGTGATATAGTTAATTTGACAAGAGCTGTTTTTTGTTGTTGGTTATTGTTTTGTTTGGTATGTTTTGTAAAGCTGGAAAAATTATAAATAAACGTGGAAAAAAAAATACATGCTGCGATGGTTTTGTGCACGCGGGAACCACATTGCACAGTGTGACAAAAATAAAAAAAAAATACATGCCACCCACGGGATTCAAACCTGCACTTTCCAAAAGCTCTGATTGCCAGCCAGAAACTTTACCACTGAGCTACAATCGCTGTCCTGTAAAAGGTGCAGGAAAATGCCTGAAATTAAGGACATTGATGTATTTAAAAAAAAATAAAACCACCCACCATATAAAAACACTGCATTTTACTGAATCCCTCTTATCAAGTGGGCAATACAAGTATGAATCATCTGTTCTTCTGTAGATGACCCATGGTCACAGACGTACAGTCATGAAATGACATGAATGAGAAGCAGGGTGCTCTTATGTCCACATCGACTGGGGGTGTGTCCAGCCAGCCCTGCGCGTGTGTCCTGCCCAACACACATGTCTTTTGGACGGTGCACCACAGGACAGACATCGCATCATGTGGAAGAGAGCTCATGTGGGTGACGTGACATTCAGATCGCCTGCTGCCTGTTATGATCTGACAGTCTGTTTCACCTGGGGTAGCCTGTCAATGTGCGTGTCGTGCTCACGCATATTGCAACAGCGATATATGTTTTTATGCATGTCCACGTGATGACAGCAAGCAGACACACGTGCGTCACAGTGAGCAGTTGGTAGTTCATGTCCGTCCAAACACAGTACGTGTTACACAGGTGTGACATCCAGAACCACAGAGCTCCACAGCCACTCCTGTGGGTGGCCACACCCCCTGTCAGTTCAGTGCACACACTAACGTGTCACTGTGTCTGTTTGCAAAGCCACACTCGTGGACACTTAGACAAATTTCACATCTAGCTCGACAGTGATCATCTGCTGGCTGTTGTTGTGCTAAAAGTGCGAATGGGTACACATTTTCTAAGTGCCATATGAGTGGTGTTAGATGTTCGTGTGTGTCAGCTGGAATTTGGCCGATACCTGCCGGGAGAGGGTTTGATGGGCTCTCACAGCGCACACTGTCTTTCAGCCGCTGGTGTGTGCAAATAGATGTAGCAACAGGTGTACCAGGCATTAAAGGCATTTACGATTTCACATGTATTGCATACGATTCCTGCTTCATGTGCACTTCATGCGCAATTTGGCCAAATTTGCACTATGTGTCAAGGGGCCCTTAGCAATAAATAGCAGGTACTATAGAGAGCTTGTTGACGTTATCCCCATTGTTACTCCATGATTACTGAGACAATATGCCATTCATAATTTTTTATATCCGCACCCAACAAACCCGTTATGAAATCCACTACCCAGTTCAAAAAAATATACATCAACAACAACAACAACAAAAACTGAATGAAGGTTACCCTTTTAGCTTTAGCTTGTTTGGTAACTCCAAGATGGAGAAAGGGTTTGGGCATCATTTATCATTCATAGGTGTTTCCCATGCTCCACCTCTTTACTGATTTATGGGTTTCCCATTGACACTTCCAGCTTTTCAGAAAACCTATGGGTGATGACACAGAGAGCTTATCCAGGATATATGCAGCACATGCCCAATATCAGAACCTATAATTTACAGCGTTACATACAGAATTTTTGCAGACCAGCTCAGTGAATGACTAACTGACTGACTCCATTAATTCTGTGCTTGTCTTGCTAATCAGAGAACACCTGTCACAGTATTTGACGCATTGGGAATGAGCCTGGTATTTACACACACCACTCAGATCTGGACTCAGCAGTCAAACAAAGGCAGAGGATAAATGAAGAAGCTGCACAACAAAGCTTGTTTAGGGTTTTGTGTGGCTAAATCTGCTGTATTGAACAAAAACACTGTTTGAAAATGAAGCAATTTGTCAGAGAATGAAAATCATTCAGTTGAATTATAAGTGCCATCTCTGTGGTGTTTATGGCTCTTCAGTCTTGTGGCCTAAGGGGCCAAGGGTGGATCTGAGAGCTTTAATGTATACTAGGACCACAATTGTGAAAGCATCAATAAATGCTTGGGCAGTGAATCTTTTGGGCCTGTGATATTGGCTCTATTGATCTGTCTCTCTGAAAAAACATCCTGACTTTGAGGACCTGTTAACAGCAGTGACGTCGCTTTAAATATTCTGAAATCTCAGACAGTCTGCGTCCCATCTCCCTCATAAATTTTGCACACAGAAACACATACATTTTGGACACTATAACACAAAGTATCTCTCGTGTTGGTAAAGATAAATGTCTGAGGCTGGTTAGATGAATGTTCCAGACTGTGGTGGGTGAGGGTTGTAACAAAGGTGAAATATGCCGCTCAGTATTGATCGTAGGCCATGTGATTCAACTTCTCTCCCTGTGGGCTCTGCTCCCTCACTGTTGGTGTCCAACAGCATTGATTGGTTCCTGAAAGCTGGCTGTACCTGCACAACATAGTCAAACTTACCCCTTGGCCTTTAACCCTAATTGGTATGCCTCTGGGTTTTATTTTAAGTTAGATGTGCTTTCATTGTATGCCGTTGAATGCAGACATGAGATGTAATGTATTTTACCAACTTCTGTTTTGCAAGCTTTGCTGATATCATTATAGGCAACCAATACAATTTTAATAATGAGCAAAGCAGAACGGGCAAAATGATTTAACACTAAAGGGAGAGGTCCACTCTGCTGTGTGAAGTGGAGCAAAAGGACTCCTGGGAGAACAGCACATAATTGTAAATAATTATGTTTAATGGTGTTATTTGTGGATATTTCATTTTGGTTGTTGTGGTAGCCTTGTTAATGATGTGTGAACACATCATCACAATGTTACAGTGCAGAGATAGTCAAAATAGTACCTGACTGAATGGAATTTGTCTCTTTTCTGCTTGTTGAGTGGTTGAATATAAAGTGGTACATTTGGGGTCATGTGATGTAATGAACCTCAAGAATCAATGGCCTAAAAGACTCTCTGTGCAGCTGTCCATTCTTTTGGCAAGGGTCACCACATTGCCTATCTTCTTAGAGAGTTGTTGATTTCCACTTCTGATATTCGGGACACCAACATGTTTGAGGGATTGAAACAAGCCATTGTCCAGGTCTAGCCATTTCTGGGAAACATATACAAGAGAGGGGGCACTGCCTTCCAGACCACCCAGTTGGCTTGAGTGCACTGCAGCTCCAACACCCATATAAGGCCAGAAGGAATGCTATTCCAGGGTTCAATATTTACAGTTCTCAGACTGTCCAGGACAAGCAGAAAAGCTGGGTACTCAATTATGTTATCCAAATCAGTCAAGTGCTGGGTTTTTGTTTGTTTGTTTGTTTGTTTGTTTTGTAGTAGTAGTAGTAGTAGTAGTAGTAGTAGTAGTAGTAGTATAAAGTGATAAAGTTCTTTATTTTAGACATATATTTTAACACGAAAGTGGAATGAGGAACTGTATGTATGATGTCAAAGGGTTGTGTTCATTTTCAAGGCTAATATGACCTATTGTATTGAGGTTTGGGGAAACACATATAAAACAAATACTAATCCAATAATTTTGCTGTAAAAGAAACCTATAAGAATTATTAGTAACAAACCATATCGTGAGCCAACAAATCCAATAATTGCCTGTTTACAGTTTTTTTTTTTTTTTTATTCTGGGACTTGGTTGATTACATCACTATACAAAATATGTATAAAGATAAAAATAAACTTTTGCCTGAACATGTCCAGAATCTGTTTAAATGAGGCTCCACTAATAATTTGAGAGGAACATTATTTTTTGAGAAGTTAAAGATCCTAACTACTGTAAAAAGTCATTGTGTTTCCTTTAAAGGTGTTAATAATTGTAATAATTGTCCTGATAACATTAAATTACTTGGAACATTGGGTGACTTTAAAAAGCTTTACATAAATAATAAAATTTCTTGTTATAGTCTGAAGAATGAGGTTTACCGATTTGTTATTGTTTTGGGGTTTTTGCATTGTGGACTATTGTTTGTCTGGTTGTGTTTTGGAATTTTATTTTATTGATTAAGTTACAACCCCAATTCCAATGAAGTTGGGACATTGTGTAAAAAGTAAATAAAAAAGAATGCAATGATTTGCAAATCCTCTTCAACCTATGTTCAATTGAATACACCACAAAGACAAGATATTTAATGTTCAAACTGATAAACTTTATTGTTTTTGTGCAAATATTTCCTCATTTTGAAATGGATGATTGCAACATGTTTCAGAAAAGCTGAGACAGTGGTATGTTTACCACTGTGTTACATCACCTTTCCTTCTAACAACACTCAATAAGCATTTGGGAACTGAGGACACTAATTGTTGAAGCTTTGTAGGTGGAATTCTTTCCCATTCTTGCTTGATGTACGACTTCAGTTGTTCAACAGTCTGAGGTCTCCGTTGTTGTATTTTGTGCTCCATAATGCGCCACACATTTTCAATTAGCGACAGGTCTGGACTGCAGGCAGGCCAGTCTAGTACCCACGCTCTTTTACTACAAAACGTGCAGAATGAGGCTTGGCATTGTCTTACTGAAATAAGCAGGGACGTCCCTGAAAAAGACGTTGCTTGGATGGCAGCATGTGTTGCTCCAAAACCTGAATGTGCCTTTCAGCATTGATGGTTCCATCACAGATGTGTAAGTTGTCCATGCCATGGGCACTAACACACCCCTATGCCATCACAGATCCTGTTTTTTGAACTTTGCGGTGGTAACAATCTGGATGGTCTTTTTCCTCTTTTGTCCGGAGGACACAACGTCCATGTTTTCCAAAAACAATTTGAAATGTAGACTCATCAGACCACAGCACACTTTTCCACTTCTGTTGGACTATTTTTTCACGCAGTTGTTCTCAAAGTGGTGATCCTCGCCCCATCTTTGCTTGTGACTGGCTGAGCTTTTTCCTTTTATACCCAATCATGACACTCACTTGTTTCCAATTATCCTGTTTACCTGTGGAATGTTCCAAACAGGTGTTCTTTGAGCATTCATCAACTTTCCCAGTCTTTTGTTACCACTGTCCCAGCTTTTTTGAAATGTGTTGCAGGCATCCATTTAAAAATGAGCAAATATTTGCACAAAAACAAAAAAGGTCTATCAGTTTGAACATGAAATATCTTGTCCTTGTGGTGTGTCATTGTATTCTGTTTTTATTTACATTTCAAACAACGTCTCAACTTCATTGCAATTGGGGTTGTATATTGTTTGTGCCGACTATTTTGGAATTTGTTGTTATGAGTTATATATATGTTGTATATGTATTCATTCTTTATTGTTTATAGTATAAGGGATGAGTATTTATGAGCTTTGCTATTGCCTTCACCCTTTTGGCCACGAGTACACTGTTAAGTTGTTCTTTTTATGGGTTTTTGTTATTGTGATGACTGCCACAGCCTTTGTGTTCCAAGTACATGTTACAACTACTTAGCGGTGGGAACAGCTAACCAAAAAGTTAGCTTTGATAACAGATAATTAGCTAACTGAAAAGTTACCTTTTATAAAGCTAAACCGATAAACCACCCAAAAATTTAATCAGAAGCTACAGCTAACTGATAACTTTCAGTATTGTCTCCAGTACACTTACAACTACTAACAAGCTGATTTTGAGTTTTAACATGACGATCGCTTCTGGTAGCATCAAAGACAACCACAGAGCCAAACAATGAGTCAGCACTTCTGTCTTTGTGCACCCTGCCCTCTGCTAGAAGCTCCTGGAAACTCCTGTTTGCTACGCAGCTTGCAGCGCAGCTCTCTACTCAACAGCAGTGGCTGTGAGGTGGAGGTCTTGGAAAATAAAACAGTGCTAACTTATGGTTTGTGATTTATAAATACAATTAATACAGATAGAATAACTCCATTAATGTCAATTCTGTCATTTGTACAAAGTTAAAATATAACACATATCTTTTAATTTTAAATAATGCACTAAATCTGAAGTTTTGTAACAAACACAGACAGATGCAAAAGGGATTATGGTTAAATGAGCCTCCACTAACACTGATCAGTTGACTCATTCTGTAAAAACCAACACATTAATGTGATGTGATATGTGTATTGGTATTTAAATGTGCTTTTGTAAAATATGCCAATTTATTTATCTGTAAAAAAAAAAAAGGCATTTGCAAAAGCCAACTAAGTCAAGTTGTGATTTGAAAACCGTCTGATGTAACCGGGGTCAAAATGCGTAGAACACTGCCATCTGCTGGTGCCCAGGCGCTCACCCTTTACCCATATTCCTTTGCATACCATTTTTTTAAAACAACAAAATCCACAATGACAATGGCAAATGAACATTATACAACCAAAATGTATACTTTTATTTCTTTAGCTGCAGTAAGAGGCTGCAACAACTCTCAAGCGCGCAAAGAATTATAATTTATGGGATATCTCAATATTTAGTGTGAATACTGCCATGAACACTACTGGCCAGTAGATGGCAGTAGAGACCGTAGAGCAAACAGGAAAATATTGGAAAAGCAACCTGAGCTGCTTCTGACATTTAAAACAAGCACAATAACAAGTAACAACATCTATAAACCCAGAGAATATATTCATGAGAGTTTTAGGCACAATATACAAAGCGTTTAATGCTGTTGTCCTTGTGGAGCCTGATCAGAGCGTCTCAAATCCATTTCTCCTGTTGTGACTGTATCCATAATGCACTGGACAGCAGAGCATGTCCACACTAAAACCTTCAAAATTACTGCAGTACTTTAAAACTAAAACATATAGCTGATATTTTCACATTATAAAACTTCAGAAGTGATGTTAATTTAAATAACATATCCGAAATTAGTTTGGTTAAGATTTTAACCATAAGTTAAAACTGTATGCCTCTGGATGACTTGGGTGATATTTCCGGTGAACTAGTATGACGTCAGGAGCAATGATCTTGTGACCAGTTTGCCTCTGACTGCAGAGGATAGAGTGGTTTCTCCCTAAACCAGCTCTCCTCTGTTTACAGAGAACAGAGCTGTTTCTCTGCTACAAACGTCTGCCTCTGCTCTGGACGTCTAGTGAAGCTGAAGCTCTGTTTGGCCTGCTGTTTGGCTTCCGGATGAGCTGTGCACAGAATTCTGGCAGGATCTGTGCTGCCCTGGTGCCTTGTGGATCCGGTTAGAGCCTCTGTGGTGCCACTGGTTGGCTCTGAGGACTGTCGGCCCGGCCGTCCATGTCTTCGCCGGACTGATGTGCGCCAGTGGCGCTCTCGGAACCTGGGCTTGCTTCGCCGGGTTCCGAACAGTGAGACTGTCATCCCCACTGAGGTCCTTACCCTGGGTCTCCTGAACATCAGCTCACTGTCCTCGAAATCATTGTTGATTAATGATTTAATCATGGATCATAATTTAGATATGATTGGCTTGTGTGAAACCTGGCTCAAACCCACAATTCTCCTTCCTTTGAATGAGCCCTGTCCACCGGCATACACATTTAGTCACGTGTCTCGTGGTGTGAAGCAAGGCGGGGGTGTGGCTTTTATTTAAACTTTCCTTTTTGCTAAAGCTTATAGTTAGGGCTGGATCGGGTGACCCTGAACCATCCCTTAGTTATGCTGCTATAGACGTAGACTGCTGGGGGGTTCCCATGATGCACTGTTTCTTTCTCTTTTTGGCTCTGTATGCACCACTCTGCATTTAATCATTAGTGATCGATCTCTGCTCCCCTCCACAGCATGTGTTTTTCCTGGTTCTCTCCCTCAGCCCCAACCAGTCCCAGCAGAAGACTGCCCCTCCCTGAGCCTGGTTCTGCTGGAGGTTTCTTCCTGTTAAAAGGGAGTTTTTCCTTCCCACTGTAGCCAAGTGCTTGCTCACAGGGGGTCGTTTTGACCGTTGGGGTTTTACATAATTATTGTATGGCCTTGCCTTACAATACAAAGCGCCTTGGGGCAACTGTTTGTTGTGATTTGGCGCTATATAAAAAAAAAATTGATTGATTGATTGATTTACAAATCTAGGTTTTCTTTATTAGCTGTTGGGGGTCACAAATATAATTCCTTTGAGCATCTGACTCTCTATTATGCCTATGATGCTAAGTACTGTCAGGGTCATAAAACTGGAGCTCAGCTATGTTATTTTGTCACTGTTTAAAGGCCCCCTGGCCCATATTCTGACTTAGATGAATTTGGTGCGTTCATCTCTAGTTTGTCAACTACTGCAGATAACTTTTTGATTATTGGTGACTTTAACATTCATATAAATAAGCCCTCTGATCCCCTTAGTAAATCATTTATGCAAATTGTGGATGCTTTAGGATTCCAGCAACGCATTAAGGACCCGACACACATTAGTGGAAATACCCTGGATCTGGTTCTTGCACGTGGGTTTGCTGTCACAAATATTGACATTTTGCCTCTCGCATCTGTAGTCTCTGACCATTCACTTATCAGGTTTACATTTACGCTGCCACGTTTAGTGGAACAACAACCTTGTCTACTACTGCAGCGTCGTATTAAACCCTCAACTATGACTGAACTTCAGGCCAGACTACCTGATATTTTAGCTTTGAATCTGGAGAATGCTAAATCAGTGGACAGCCTCGCGGATAGTCTAAATTTAACGCTTAAAACTACACTTGATAAGAATGCACCTCCTCTTTTAAGGTCACGCCATCCTAAGGCACAGTCACCTTGGTTCAATGATTATTTGCGTGACCTCAGGCGGAAGACTAGAGGTTTGGAACAGAAATGGCGTTATTCCAAATTAGAGGTGTTCCGCCTTGTGTGGCAGGATGCTATTTTAGATTATAAGCATGCACTACTGGCCACGAAGCGGACCTATTACTCAGATTTGATCAGTAAAAACAAACATAACTCAAAGTTTTTGTTTGACACGGTCGCATTTCTTATTCATGGGTAGCCACCTGTTAGTCGTTCTCCCTTTTCAGCACAGGATTTCTTGGATTATTTTGAGAAGAAAATAGAAGATAGGCTGAGCATATCTCAGCACGCCTCAGCCCAGCCATTAAAACCTGCTATGGAGGTGGGCGCTACCATTGAGGTGTTACCTAGATTGACAGAATTTAATAGTATTTCATTGGGCGTGCTGATGAAACTTGTGGCGTCTACAAAAAGCACAACCTGTTTATTTGATCCCATACCAACAAAATTGTTTAAGGACCTGTGGCCCACTCTTGGGCCGACTGTGCTGGAAATTATTAATCTGTCATTAACCTCTGGATCTGTTCCGAAATGTTTTAAATCAGCAGTGATTAAACCATTACTTAAGAAATCTAATCTTGACCCTAGTGTATTGAAAAATTACAGGCCGATATCAAATCTTCTGTTCCAAAGTTTTAGAAAAGGTGGTTTCACGGCAGCTCATAGACTCATAGCTCATAGCTCATGATTTTTGGAAATATCACTCCACAGAGACAGTGCTCACTAAAGTTAAGAATGATCTTCTGCGAGCAATGGACTCAGACACCACTACGGTTTTGGTGTTGTTAGATCTCAGTGCTGCGTTTGATACCGTGGATCATCATATTTTGCTCAATAGGTTGGAGAACTTTGTTGGGATTACTGGAAGTGCCCTTGCCTGGTTGACGCCATATCTGTCCAGTCGTTCTCAATGTGTCTTGTATAATGGCACTACCTCTGACCTTGCTGACATGAGATTTGGGGTTCCACAGGGGTCTGTTTTAGGCCCCTTGCTTTTCTCCTTGTATGTGGCACCCCTTGGGTGTATACTGCAGAGTTTTGGGATTGCCTTTCATTGTTATACTGATGATACTCAGTTGTACATGCCGATAACTGCGGGAAATCTCACTCCCATAAAATCCCTGGAGGACTGTCTTCTGTCAGTGAGAAGTTGGATGTCTAGTAACTTCCTACTTTTAAACTTTGATAAAACTGAAATGATGGTTCTTGGTCCAGCGAGACATCGGCATCAGTTTGACCAGCTGGCACTCAGCCTGGGTTCCTGTGTCATACATCTTACGGACAAAATTAGGAACCTTGGGGTAATTTTTGATCCCACGTTGTCTTTTGACCTCCACATCAGGGATGTTACTAGGACTGCTTTTTTCCATCTGAGAAATATAGCGAGGATCCGCCCCATCCTGTCCATGGCTGATGCTGAGACCCTGATTCAGGCTTTTGTTTCTTCTAGACTAGATTATTGTGATGTTTTATTTTCAGGGTTACCACAGTCCAGCATTAGGGGTCTTCAGCTGGTTCAGAATGCTGCCGCCAGACTTCTGACACGTAGCAGAAGGTCTGAACATATCACACCCATTTTGGCATCATTGCACTGGCTCCCTGTCTCTGTAAGAGCAGATTTTAAGGTTTTGTTAGTGACTTATAAGGTTGTTCATGGACTGGCGCCATCTTATCTGGGTGATCTGGTGGAACTCTACGTGCCGACCCGGGCTTTGCGGTCGCAGGATGCGGGACTTCTCTGTGTTCCCAGGGTGAAGAAGAAGTCAGCAGGTCAAAGAGCCTTTTCGTATCGTGCACCCACCCTGTGGAGCAATCTTCCTGCGACCGTGAGGCAGTCTGTCTGTGGACATATTTAAGTCAAGACTCAAAACCTATTTTTATTCTCTTTCTTATGGATAGTTTTTATTTTTATTTGTTTTATTCTTTTACTTCTGTTTTTATTTATGTATTTGAATTTTTTATTCATTTTTAATTATTTATTCAATTTTATGTTGACTTGTTTTATGTAAGGCGCCTTGAGACAGCTTTTGCTGTGATTTGGCGCATTATAAGCTAATTAAATTAATTAAAATTACAAAACAGCTATGCGCTAAAGTCTTTGGTATCAGATTTAACAAAAGTTTTTAATCTGTTAAAACTTTATTTACTTTTTTTCAATATTTATTTCATTCATTTAAAAGAAAAACAGAAAAAAAAAACAAATGAATATATCACAAGACATTGAATGAAAAGGAGCAGAGGGAAGAACAAGTATTATATTTTCTGCCCATTTTTACAATACAATCTTTCAATTCTAAGCATCATTATTCAACATTATTTAACAGATTACATTTTTTACTTTGTCACATACCACTGACTTATTTCATAATTTTAGCCATTATTTAAAAGATTACATTTTTAACAGGTTACATTTTAGACTTAAAACATTTTAGACATTATTAACAGATTACATTTTAGACTTTGTCACAACCCACTGACTTATTTCATAGTTTCATACTTACTTAATACATCTAGTTTAATACGTTTTTTAAATAATTTAAGTGACCTTGATTCTTTTTAATTTCTTTGTTGAGGTTGTTCCATAATTTTACACCATTCACTGCAATACTCCGTTCCTTTACTTTGGTTCTGAATCTTGGTTTTTTTTTTAAGACTTCTATTCCTTTCAAATTATAACTACTTACTCTTTTTTCAAACATATTTTGAATGTTTATTGGTAAGGTATTTTTATTAGCTTGGTGCATTGTTTGTAATATTTTCAAATCAACTAAATCATGAAATTTAAGTACCCTATACTTAATGAATAATGGATTAGATGGATCTCTAAAATGACTATTGCTAATCATTTTTAAAGCTCTTTTCTGCAGAATAAATAATGGTTGTGTATAAGTTTTACATGTTGATCCCCAGATTTCTACACAATAAGTTAAATATGGGACAATCAATGAATTGTACAATGTTAATAAACCATAACTATTTAACGAAAATTTTACTTTATGCAAAACAGCAATGGCTTTCGCTATTTTTCCTTTTGTGTAATTTATGTGTGACTTCCATGTAAGATCTTCATCAATCATGACTCCTAGAAATTTCATTTCTTTTACCCTTTGTATGTCCATTCCATCTATTTTTAATGACACATTTTTTTCCACTCTGTCATTAAACAATATGAAATTTGTCTTATTAAGATTTAGTGACAATCTGTTTATATCAAACCAATGTTTAACTTTTTCCAACTCTGTATTTATCACTTGTACTACTTCCTGTATATCTGATCCAGAGTAAAATAATGTTGTATCATCAGTAAATAATATGCTGCCAAGTACTTTAGATACATTCACAAAGTCATTGATATAAATAAACAGTTTGGGTCCAAGTACCGACCCTTGTGGTACTCCATAAATAATGTTATACAATTCTGATTTAGTATTATTTATCTGAACAAACTGCTTTCTATTTTCTAAGTAGCTTTTTACCCACTGATGTGCAATACCTCTAATTCCATATTGTTGTAACTTATGAAGCAATCTTGAGTGGTCGATAACATCAAAAGCTTTTTTCAAGTCGATAAAAATACATACAAAATAATCCTTATTATCTATTGTTGTTGATATTTTCTCTGTTAATTCCATAATTGCCATAGCTGTCGAATGTTTTGTTCTGAATCCATACTGAGTATTATTTAAAATATGTTTCTCAATGAATTTGTCCAACCTTGTCACAAAAACTTTTTTCCATAATTTTAGAAAACTGTGGAAGCAATGACACTGGCCTGTAATTTGAAAAATTATGTTTGTCTCCATTTTTATATAATGGGACTACCTTGGCAAGTTTCATTTCGTCTGAGAAAATTCCTGTTGACAGAGACAGATTACAAATGTAAGTGAATGGTTCAATAACAGTTTCTATTATACTTTTTTACAGTCATCATGTCTAAATCTTCATAGTCAGTTGATCTTTTGCTTACACAGTTTTTTACAATATTTCTTATTTCATCTTTTTCCACATTGTCAAGGAAAATACTATTGACCGTATTTACAAGTGTATTTAATTTATCTTCTACTATTAGTTTATTTCCCACCAGACTTGATCCCACATTTGAAAAATAATCATTAAACTCATTTGCAACTTCTTTTATGTCATATATCTCTTTATTTTCCTTGATAAAGCAATTTGGAAAAGTTGATTTCGCTCCATCACTTTCAATCACACTATTTATAATTCCCCATGTTGCCTGTATATTATCTTTACTCTTATTTAATTGTTCACTATAATAATCTTTTTTTTTTGTTTCCTAATTATTGTCAATAGTTTATTTTTATATTTTTTGTATCTGTGTTCTGTTTTCTTTGTTTGCATTTTTAAAAAGCACCTATACGAGGTTTATTAGATAATAAACCAACCTTTTTATTTTTTTTAACTATATGGATTTGAATGACGTGCGATTACACCAATCATGCTTGAACCCTCGTGCGCATGCGTGAGTTTTTTCACGCGTGTCGGTGACGTCATTTCCCTGTGGGCAGGCCTTGAGTGAGATGTGGTCCCGCCCTCTCGGCTGAATTCCTTTGTTTCACACGCTGCTCGAGATGGCGCGCGTTGCTTTATCAACATTTTTTCTGGACCTGTGAGGAATATCCGAGTGGACACTATTCGAGAAATTAAGCTGGTTTTCGGTGAAAAGTTTAACGGCTGATGAGAGATTATGGGGTGTTTCTGTCACTGTAAGGACTTCCCACAGAGCAGGACGTCGTGCAGCGCTTCCAGGTGCCGTTGTCAGCCTGTTTCAACCTGAAAACATCCTAATTTAAGGCTTAATTCACCCAGGACGTCGTGAGAGAACAGAGAAGATTCAGAAGAGGCCGGCATGAGGACTTTATGCGGACATTCCACTGTTTAAGGACATTTTTTAATGAAAGACGTGCGCACAAATTCGCCGAGTCGTTTCCATGATGACTCGGCAAATCTGTGTGCGCCGCGACAGGAAAAACACCTCCGTGTTGAAAACCATTTGTAAAATTCAGGCGGCTTTTGATGGCTTTCAACAAGTGAGTAACTGAGAAATTGTTTAACAGCTTGGGCATGTTCCAACTTGCCCATTAAGGTTTCCAACGGAGGTGTTTTTCCTGTCGCGACCCCCCGCGGTCGGGTCCGGCCCGACATGCGACTCTGCTCGCACGTTCTTTCATTACAAAATGTCCATTAACAATGGAATGTACGAATAAACTCCTCATGTCGACTTTTTCTGAAAGTTCTCTGTTCTCTGACGACTTACTGGATCAACAGAGCCTGAAATGTGGAAGTTTTCAACTTGAAACGGCGAGACGCTGCCGCCTCGAAGCGCAGATCGCCGTCAGGTGCCGTGGGCCGACGGCTACACTACCAGACTAAAATCTCTCATCAGCTGTTAAAATTTTTACCGAAAACCAGCTGAATTTATCGAATGGTGTCCACTCAGTTGTGCCTTACATTTTTGAAAAAATTTTGATCAAACAAAGCAGCAGTCTCTGAGCCATTCATAAACAATGAAAAAACGACGAGAGGGTGGGCGACTCCTCACTCAAAGACTGCCCACAGGCGAATGACGTAACCGACATGCGTGAAAAAACTCTTGCATGCCCACGAGGGTTCAAGCATGTCTGATGTAATCACGTGATTCAAATCCATATGGTTTTTGAAAAAAAATAATAAGGTCGGATACTTTTCTAATAGACCTCGTATAAATAGTTTTTCTTTACACAAGCATTTTTTATTCCCTTAGTCAGCCATGGTTTATTTACTCTTTTCTTACTAATTTTTATTAATTTACAGTTTTTATTATATGATTTCATCAGTTTTTTTCATAAATGAATTATATGCTACATTAACGTCGCCGACATAAACTTCTTCCCAATTTTGATTTTTAAGGTCATAATTTAATGCCTCTAAGGCTTTTACTGACTTATCTCTTTTAAAATTTATAACAGTTTTTTTCTTGTAAAAACTGGTAAATGATCACTAAGATCTGTCATCAAGATCCCATTCTTAATAATTTCATCTGTTCTGTTTGTGAATATATTGTCAATTACAGTTGCACTTTGCGATGTAATTCTGGTTGGTTTTGTTATCAAGGGGAATAAACCCAAAATATACATTGAATTCACAAAATCACTTGTTCTTTGGCAACTGGCGCTTTCTATATTAATGTTAAAGTCTCCACACATAAAAAGTGTTTTGTTTTTGATTTGATGGAATAATTCTATTATTTTATCTGTAAATTGCACAATGCAAGAGTCTGGTGCTCTGTATACACAACTGATTAGAATATTCTTAGATGTTTCATGTACAATTTCCACTGTTACAATTTCTATGACATCATCTATAATTGTCATTTCTTCTACAATTGTACATGTCAGATCTGTTTTTGTGTACAAAGCAATACCTCCGCCTTTTTTATCTCTTCTGTTTACAAAATTCAGCTCATATCCCTCCATTTGAACATCAGCCATGAGGTCATCTTTAAGCCAAGCTTCTGTGATTGCAACAATGCTGAATCTATTTTTAAACTGATTTAAATAATCTTTTATTTTTGACATTTTACAATACAAGCTTGGGCTGTTTATATGTATGAGTGACAGGGTATCTTCTGTAATTTTTTCACTATTTAGCTGTTCTTCCATATAATACTCACAGCATTAGTGAAGGTTACAAATGATCTTCTTATGGCCTCGGACAGTGGACTCATCTCTGTGCTTGTTCTGTTAGACCTCAGTGCTGCTTTTGATACTGTTGACCATAAAATTTTATTACAGAGATTAGAGCATGCCATAGGTATTAAAGGCACTGCGCTGCGGTGGTTTGAATCATATTTGTCTAATAGATTACAATTTGTTCATGTAAATGGGGAATCTTCTTCACAGACTAAAGTTAATTATGGAGTTCCACAAGGTTCTGTGCTAGGACCAATTTTATTCACTTTATACATGCTTCCCTTAGGCAGTATTATTAGACGGTATTGCTTAAATTTTCATTGTTACGCAGATGATACCCAGCTTTATCTATCCATGAAGCCAGAGGACACACACCAATTAGCTAAACTGCAGGATTGTCTTACAGACATAAAGACATGGATGACCTCTAATTTCCTGCTTTTAAACTCAGATAAAACTGAAGTTATTGTACTTGGCCCCACAAATCTTAGAAACATGGTGTCTAACCAGATCCTTACTCTGGATGGCATTACCCTGACCTCTAGTAATACTGTGAGAAATCTTGGAGTCATTTTTGATCAGGATATGTCATTCAAAGCGCATATTAAACAAATATGTAGGACTGCTTTTTTGCATTTACGCAATATCTCTAAAATCAGAAAGGTCTTGTCTCAGAGTGATGCTGAAAAACTAATTCATGCATTTATTTCCTCTAGACTGGACTATTGTAATTTATTATTATCAGGTTGTCCTAAAAGTTCCCTAAAAAGCCTTCAGTAAATTCAAAATGCTGCAGCTAGAGTACTGACGGGGACTAGAAGGAGAGAGCATATCTCACCCATATTGGCCTCTCTTCATTGGCTTCCTGTTAATTCTAGAATAGAATTTAAAATTCTTCTTCTTACTTATAAGGTTTTGAATAATCAGGTCCCATCTTATCTTAGGGACCTCGTAGTACCATATCACCCCAATAGAGCGCTTCGCTCTCAGACTGCAGGCTTACTTGTAGTTCCTAGGGTTTGTAAGAGTAGAATGGGAGGCAGAGCCTTCAGCTTTCAGGCTCCTCTCCTGTGGAACCAGCTCCCAATTCAGATCAGGGAGACAGACACCCTCTCTACTTTTAAGATTAGGCTTAAAACTTTCCTTTTTGCTAAAGCTTATAGTTAGGGCTGGATCAGGTGACCCTGAACCATCCCTTAGTTATGCTGCTATAGACGTAGACTGCTGGGGGGTTCCCATGATGCACTGTTTCTTTCTCTTTTTGCTCTGTATGCACCACTCTGCATTTAATCATTAGTGATCGATCTCTGCTCCCCTCCACAGCATGTCTTTTTCCTGGTTCTCTCCCTCAGCCCCAACCAGTCCCAGCAGAAGACTGCCCCTCCCTGAGCCTGGTTCTGCTGGAGGTTTCTTCCTGTTAAAAGGGAGTTTTTCCTTCCCACTGTAGCCAAGTGCTTGCTCACAGGGGGTCGTTTTGACCGTTGGGGTTTTACATAATTATTGTATGGCCTTGCCTTACAATATAAAGCGCCTTGGGGCAACTGTTTGTTGTGATTTGGCGCTATATAAAAAAATTGATTGATTGATTGATTGAAGTCAAATATACTTTCATCAATGTTGGTGTTTATGTCATATATTTTATCATCTGTTTCCATGTTTATCTAATTTTTGTTGGTCAAATTACCAACTGGCGTCATACTTAATTGTCTATTCAGGTCTGTATTTTGTAAGGTCATCCATGTTTTTGATTTGTATACCATTTGTTCGTTCTTTCATTCTAATCCACACCCTACAGTTCCAGACCCATGTAGCAACAATGTGTTTCTGTTTTTTAGTAGTCTTGCTTCCCTAGCAATATCTGCATTTTTTTTCGTTAGATGCTCATTTATATAGACAATTGTTCCTTTCAGATTCTTTGCCTGTCTTAATAATTCATTTTTGTATTTTCTGCTTGTAAATCATATAACAATGTTAGATAGTTTATTTTTACTATCTTTGGATGGAATAGTATGACACTCTGATATAGTTTCTTGATGGATGACAGCACCTTTTTGATATAAAAAGTTTGTAACTTGTTGTTCCAATGGTTGAAGTTCTTCAGTTGGTGCATCCTCTCCACTGGCTCCACTTGAATCCACTACCCTTGCATAAGACCGATGTTTTGTTTCTAAACCAGATATTATAACATCGTCTTTTCTAGAGTATTGTTCAAGTTCCACACGTTGTTCAAGCTTCTTAATAATCTTGTCCTTCTCTTTAACAAGATTTTTGTGCTCTTTAATCTCCTCCGTCAACTTGTCTAGATTAGACATGTCTTTTGATATACGGTTTAATGAGGTCTTTATCTCCTCTATGTCTTCCTCAAATTTATCCATTTTCTTAGGTGGTGCCATGTTGACTATTGTGGCTTAATACTGGCCACTATTAACTGTGAAACAATTCTCACTTATAGTCTCCACCACCACAGGTCCGGTCGCTGCACACCGACCCGCCCCGATGTTAACCTCAGATATAGCCACCTCCAGCCTCGGTCGTAGCCGCCGTTAGCCTCGGATGCAGCCGCCGCCAACCTCAGATGTAGCCACCGGTAGCCTCAGATGTAGCCGCCGCCAGCCTCGGATGTAGCCGCCGTTAGCCTCGGATGTAGCTGCCATTAGCCCTGGATGTAGCCACCGCTAGCCTCGGATGCAGCCACCGCCAGCCTCGGATGTAGCCACCGCTAACCTCGGTTGTAGTGGCCGTTAGCCTCGGATGTAGCCGCCGGTAGCCTCAGATGTAGCCGCCGCCAGCCTCGGATGTAGCCGCCGCAAGCCTCGGATGTAGCCGCCACTAGCCTCGGATGTAGCTGCCGCCAGCCTCGGATGCAGCCGCCACCAACCTCGGTTGTAGCGGCCGTTAGCCTCGGATGTAGCCACCACACTTACGTACATGCGAGATGCAGTTGAAGAAGAAGGAGGACATCAGGTCATTTACATATTTTCACTTAACCTGTGAAAATATGTTAGTGATTTAAAAATTATCGAAACAAAATTTATCAGAAGAGAATTGGTCCGATGATGGTTTTCAAAGTTATCTGAAAAGCTAATCCAATAATGAAAACATTATCTTTGATAGTTAGCAGATTAGCGGAACTGTGCCCACCACTGCAACTACTTATGTCTTATTTCATCTGTGTGCTAATGTCAGCTCTCCCCTGTTTGTCCGTGTTCAAAGACACACATGTGCAATGCACACACGCATATATGTACACAGAGGCCACTTGACTTTTAATATATGTAGATGATTTACTGCCCCCTGCTGGAATGGAGTGTGAGTCCAGAATTTAATTATCAATGTCCATTGTTCACTGTTGCTAGCCAATATCCCTAATTTCTTATAAAATAATAGTCCTATCAACTTTCAGTTTTCCCGGCATTCATCCTCGACCCAAAATACATAAACATACAAAACGACAAACGTTAGCTCTCTCCAGTTTCTCCATGATTGAAGCAATACATACACATGCATGCATACACGTACACAGAGACCACTTGGCAATCATTACATTTCTTAATATACTATATAATATAATATACTTAATATTACATTTCAATTTCAGTGGAGCTTTAGTAACATGAGAAAACATGTTTACATTGTCAAATCGTTACATAGAGAAAAAAAAAATTAATTAAGAAGGTGTACATCCAGTTATCAATATTCTACAGTAAATAAATGTGTAAACAGGAGATATGGGATTGAAATGATCATAAAAATTGTGCTTTGATGTAATAGTATTATATACTATAAAATGTGTTTTATATATAGATAATGTGACATAACAGTGTAATCTCCTGTTTTATGGTGGTTTATGTCCATTGCTCCTTCTTTTCACGTCCCAGCAGCTCACACACCTTGCTGCTGTGTTTGTACATTGTTGTACTTCACCCAACAGATAGGGAAGTTTGTCGATGTTGATTATGCTCTCAGTCTTTTTGGGTGTTTGTGATCTGTGGGAAGTACATGTCTCTGAAACAGAGAAAAAACAGAATCAGGCATCAGAAAGACAAAAAATACTGTATAATTTGCCAGCATTAATCAACAAGAAAAACAGAAGAAATACTAAGGTGATCGTCGGCCGCTAGCCCTAAGCTTCACTAAAAGACCCATAATTTAGGTGAAGTTGAGGCCGCGACCCACTTCAATTACTAATAACATGAATTAAAAGAGTAAAAAGCGTAAAACAAAACTGCACCAGTATGCTAGCCATATGAAAGGGAAAATAAGTGCGTCTTAAGTCTGGACTTGAAAGTCTCCACAGAATCTGATTGTTTTACTGATGCAGGGAGATCATTCCACAGAACAGGGGCACGATAAGAGAAAGCTCTGTGACCCGCAGATTTCTTATTCACCTTAGGGACACAAAGTAGTCCTGCACCCTGAGAACGTAAAGCCCGGGCCGGTATGTAAGGTTTAATTAGGTCAGCTAGGTAGGGAGGTGCCAGTCCATGAATAATTTTATAGGTTAGTATCAGAACCTTAAAATCTGATCTCAGTGGGACAGGAAGCTAGTGAAGAGATGCCAAAACGGGTGTAATGTGGTCAAACTTTCTGCTTCGTGTCAAAAGTCTGGCTGCAGCATTCTGAACCAACTGGAGACCCCTAATGCTAGACTGCGATAAACCAGAAAATACAACATTGCAGTAGTCCAATCTAGAAGAGATGAACGCATGGATCAGGTTCTCAGCATCAGCCATAGACAGGATGGGACAAATCTTCGCTATATTTCGCAGGTGGAAGAAAGCAGTCCTAGTAATATTTCTAATATGGAGACCAAAGGACAACGAAGCATCAAAAATTACCCCAAGGTTCCTCTTTCTCAGTGTGATGTATGACACACGAGCCTAGGCTGAGTGTTAACTGGTCAAATTGATGCCGATGTCTCACTGGACCAAGAACCATCATTTCAGTCTTTTCAGAGTTTAAAAATAGGAAGTTTCTAGGCATCCAACTTCTCACTGATGCAAGGCAGTCTTCTAAGGATTTTATGTGAATGAGATTACCAGCAGTTATCGGCATATATAACTGAGTATCATCTGCATAGCAGTGAAAGGTAGTCCCAAAATGCCACAATATGTGCCCAAGGGGTGCTATATAAAGGGAGAAAAACAGAGGGCCTAAGACAGACCCCTGAGGAACCACAAATTTCATGTCACTAAGGTTAGAAGCAGTGTTACTGTACAAAACACAGTGAGAACGACTGGTCAAGTATGACGTCAGCCATGCAAGGGCACTCCCAGTAATCCCAAAATGATTTTCCAGGCTATAAAGTAGAATATGTTGATCCACTGTATCAAATGCAGCACTGAGATCTAACAGCAACAGAACCGTAGTGGTGTCCGAATCCATTGTAAGCAGAAGATCATTCACTACTTTAGTGAGAGCCGTTTCTGTGGAATGATATTTTCTAAAAGCAGACTGCAGCGGCTCAAAGAGATTATCTCAGTAAGATAGTCTACAAGCTGCCGTGACACCACTTTTTCCAGAATTTTAGAGCAAAATGATAGATTTGATATCGGCCGATAGTTTTTCAATACACTAGGGTCAAGATTAGGTTTCTTAAGTAATGGTTTAATCACTGCATATTTGAAACTTTTAGGAACAGATCCAGAAGTTAAAGAAAGATTAATAATTTCCAGCACAATCGGCCCAAGAGTGGGCCACAGGTCCTTAAACAGTTTTGTTGGTATAGGATCAAATAAACAGGTTGTGCTTTTTGTTGACGTTACGCGTTTTGTCAGCATTTCTAGAGAGATACCATCAAATTCTGTAAATGTAGGTAATACCTCAGTAGTGGTGCCCACCTCAATAGCAGGGTGTAGTGGCTGGGTTAAGGCATGCTGGGATATGTTCAACCTAATTTTATCTATACTCAACAAAAATATAAACGCAACACTTTTGGTTTTGCTCCCATTTTGTATGAGATGAACTCAAAGATCTAAAACTTTTTCCACATACACAATATCACCATTTCCCTCAAATATTGTTCACAAACCAGTCTAAATCTGTGATAGTGAGCACTTCTCCTTTGCTGAGATAATCCATCCCACCTCACAGGTGTGCCATATCAAGATGCTGATTAGACACCATGATTAGTGCACAGGTGTGCCTTAGACTGCCCACAATAAAAGGCCACTCTGAAAGGTGCAGTTTTATCACACAGCACAATGCCACAGATGTGGCAAGATTTGAGGGAGCGTGCAATTGGCATGCTGACAGCAGGAATGTCAACCAGAGCTGTTGCTCGTGTATTGAATGTTCATTTCTCTACCATAAGCCATCTCCAAAGGCGTTTCAGAGAATTTGGCAGTACATCCAACCAGGCTCACAACCGCAGACCATGTGTAACCACACCAGCCCAGGACCTCCACATCCAGCATGTTCACCTCCAAGATCGTCTGAGACCAGCCACTCGGACAGCTGCTGAAACAATCGGTTTGCATAACCAAAGAATTTCTGCACAAACTGTCAGAAACCGTCTCAGGGAAGCTCATCTGCATGCTCGTCGTCCTCATCGGGGTCTCGACCTGACTCCAGTTCGTCGTCGTAACCGACTTGAGTGGGCAAATGCTCACATTCGCTGGCGTTTGGCACGATGGAGAGGTGTTCTCTTCACGGATGAATCCCGGTTCACACTGTCCAGGGCAGATGGCAGACAGCGTGTGTGGCGTCGTGTGGGTGAGCGGTTTTCTGATGTCATTGGTGTGGATCAAGTGGCCCATGGTGGCGGTGGGGTTATGGTATGGGCAGGCGTCTGTTATGGACGAAGAACACAGGTGCATTTTATTGATGGCATTTTGAATGCACAGAGATACTGTGACGAGATCCTGAGGCCCATTGTTGTGCCATACATCCAAGAACATCACCTCATGTTGCAGCAGGATAATGCACGGCCCCATGTTGCAAGGATCTGTACACAATTCTTGGAAGCTGAAAATGTCCCAGTTCTTGCATGGCTGGCATACTCACCGGACATGTCACCCATTGAGCATGTTTAGGATGCTCTGGACTGGCGTATACGACAGTGTGTACCAGTTCCTGCAAATATCCAGCAACTTCGCACAGCCATTGAAGAGGAGTGGACCAACATTCCACAGGCCACAATTGACAACCTGATCAACTCTATGCGAAGGAAATGTGTTGCACTGTATGAGGCAAATGGTGGTCACACTGACTGGTATCCCCCCCCCCCCCCCAATAAAACAAAACTGTACCTTTCAGAGTGGCCTTTTATTGTGGACAGTCTAAGGCACACCTGTGCACTAATCATGGTGTCTAATCAGCATCTTGATATGGCACACCTGTGAGGTGGGATGGATTATCTCAGCAAAGGAGAAGTGCTCACTATCACAGATTTAGACTGGTTTGTGAACAATATTTGAGGGAAATGGTGATATTGTGTATGTGGAAAAAGTTTTAGATCTTTGAGTTCATCTCATACAAAATGGGAGCAAAACCAAAAGTGTTGCGTTTATATTTTTGTTGAGTGTATTTTCTTCTCAAAGTAATCCAGGAAATCTTGTGCTGTAAAAGGAGAGAGAACTACAGGTGGTTGTCCATGAATAAGTGTTGCCACCATGTTGAACAAGAACTTTGAGTTATGCTTGTTTTTGTTGATCAAATCAGAGTAACAGGTCCGCTTTGTAGCCAATAGTGCATGCTTATAGTCTAAGATAGCATCACGCCATGCAAGGTGGAATACTTCTAATTTTGAACGATGCCATTTCTGTTCTAGACCTCTTGCTTTATGCTTGAGGTCACGCAGGTAATCATTGAACCAAGGTGACTGCGATGTGGGGGAGCGCGGTTTCAACACAGGTGGTGCAATCATGTCGAGTGTTGTTTTGAGCACTGAGTTTAAACTATTGACAAGTCTGTCTACTGACTGGGTATTTGTCAAAAGTGAGGCTAAGACATCAGGCAATCTAGCTTCTAGTTCAGTCTTAGTTGAGGAGTTGGTGCATCGCCATAATGATAAATAAGGTTGTTGTTCCACTAAACACGGCAGTGAAACTGTAAACTTAATAAGTGAGTGATCAGAGACCACTGATGTAAGAGGCATGATGTCAATATTCGTGACAGCAATACCACGTGCGAGAACCAGATCCAGGGTATTTCCACTAATGTGTGTCAAATCCCGAATGCATTCCGATAAATTTTTGTCTAATTTTTAGACCGTTAACGTGGTAAACAAAGCTGAACAGCTACAAACATTTATAAAATTTTAAATCAGTTGAGCACCTACCTGTTAAATGTTTCAAAGCAGATGCGTAGTTCTACCCTCGGCAAACACAGGAGAGCTGCTTCTAGAAGAAACTGCTCTATCCTTTGTAGTCAAAAGAGAACTGATGACAAAACAAACTCTCTTTTTTTAACCCCATACTGATACATGGGCAATATCAACCAAGTCATCCAGAGGCATACACGTTTAACTTATGGTTCAAATTTTAATCAAACTAATTTCGGACAAGTTATTTAAATTAACATCATGTCTGAAGTTTTATAAAGTGAAAATAACAGATATATGTTTTAGTTTTAAAGTAATGTACTAATTTTTAAGGTTTTAGTGTGGACATGCTGTGCCAAGTGCATTATGGGTAGGGGTAATCTCAGTACATTCACGACAGGAGAAATGCATTTCAGACACTCTGATCAGGCTCCACAGACAACAGCATTAAACTCTAGTGCCTAAAACTCTTGTGAATATATTCTCTGGGTTTATTGATGTTGTTATTGTGTTTGCGTTTATTAAATGCCACGCATCTTAAATGTACCAGACACGGATTATCTGGAATTTTGTTTTGGCAAGTTTTCATGGTCTCTGCTGCCATCTACTGGCCAGTATTGTTCATGGCAGTATTCACCCTGAAGCTGGGGTGATATTTTCAATCACTGTACTCAGTTCCAGCTCAAACTGGACAACAGAACTGCATGGTGTAAAAGTCCAGAGCACATGATTTATGTTCTCACACACATTGTACATTCAAAAACCACATGTCAGACTCGTGTTTCCAGAAGCAAAACGTAAATAGAAGCTTTTTTTCAAACTTAATTTACAAAAACTCTCGATGAGACACATCAAAATTAAAAACAAACAAACAAACAAAAACATTACAAGACAGGTCTGTGATTAACCTAAAACTCGGTGCGATCCAAAAAATTCTCGCACGAATGAAAAATCAGCTGAAAAAGGGCCAAAACTCACACTGGCACCAGTAGATCATGGCAGTGTTCTATTTATTTTGACACCGGTTATATCAGACAGTTATCTAATTACAAGTTGGCTTTTGTTTTTTTTTTTGTTTTTTGTTTTTTTGAAAATGCCTTTTTTTAAAATAAAAAATGGCATATTTTACAAAAGCACATTTATCTGTAAACACCAACACATGACACACCTCGCATTAACGTGTTGGTTTACATAGAATGAATAAGTCAACCAATCAGTGTTAGTGGAGGCACATTTTACCCAGAATCCCATCTGTATGTTTGTTACAAAACTTCTGAATTAGTGCATTATTCAACATTAAAAGATATATGTTATATCTTAACTTTGCACAAATGACAGAATTGACATTAATGGAGTTATTCTATCAGTATTCATTTTATTTCCACCACACCATAAGTCAGCATTGCTTTATTTTGCAAAACCTCCGCCTGATGGCAGCATTGTGATTGAGTACAGAGTTGAGCTTTGTGGCTTCTCTCAGCTGCGTTTGTGCTGGAAGCCATGTAAGTAAACTGGAGCTTCCAGCAGGGGGCAGGACGCTCAAAGACAGAAGTGTTGACTCATTGCCTTTGATGCTACCAGAAGCAATTGTGGTGTTAAAACTCAAAATGGGCTTGTTAGTAGTTGCAAATGTACCAGAGACAATACTGGAATTTATTGGTTATCTGTAACTTCCAATACATTTTTGGGTGGTTTATCGTTTTAGCTTTATCAAAGATAACTTTTCAGTCATCTGATTACTGTTATCAAAGTTAATTTCCATGACAATCACACCTCTCCAGGTGTCTCTGTCATTGCCTACGTGTGGGTTGAAGTCCCCCAGCAGAACAATGGAGTCCCCCACTGGAGCCCCCATACAGTACTCCATTCAGGGTCCAAGAAGACTGAATTCTCCAAACTGCTGTTCGGTCCATACACACAAACAACAGTCAGAGTCCGTCCCCCCCCCGCCACTCGAAGGTGCAGGGAGGCGACCCTCTCGTCTACTGGGGTAAACTCCAATGTAGCGGCGCTCAGCCAAGGACTCATGAATATCCCCACACCTGCCCGGCGCCTCACACCCTGTGCATCTCCAGAGAAGAATAAGGTCCATCCCCTATCAAGGAGAGTGGTTCTGAAGCCAAGGCTGTGCATGGAGGCGAGGCCCACCAGATCTACCTGGTATCGCTCCACCTCCTGCATAGGTTCCAGCTCCTTCCCCCACAGCGAGGTGATGTTGCACACCCCAAGAGCCAGCCCCTGCCGCCCTGGTCTGGTCCGCCGAGGCCCACGACTTTCACTGCCACCCATGGTACAGCACACCCAACACCAATGGTTCCCCCTGCGGGTGTTGAGCCCACAGTGTGGAGATGGAAGGTCCACATTGCCTTTTCGGGCTGTGCCTGACTGGGCTACGTGGCAAGCCCAGCCACCAGGTGGTCGCTGATGGGCCCTACATCCAGGCCTGGCTCCAGATGAGGGCCCCGGGCTTCCTCCAGGCCGGGTCACATTTTGTCTTCCTTGTTCTGTCATGGTGTGTTGTGAACCATTCTTAGTCTGGCCTCTCGCCTGAGACCAATATACCATGGGAAATGCTACCAGGAGCACAAAAGCTCCAGACAACATAGCTCTCAGGTTCATAGCAGCACACAAACCTCTCCACCACGATAAAGTGATGGTTCCCGGAGAGGAAGATAGATAATTGGCCTCAAAATTCATCTCTAAATTCCAGTTAGATTTATTCACTTAATTCCTTAAACTTTGTTCTTTCACTGCTTTATCTTTCAATGTCTCATGAGTAACAAAATGTGTCATAATAATAGTAAGAAGAAGAAGAAGAAGAAGAATCATCGTCATCATTGTTCATATCCTCAAAATGCCAGTAACCTCTTCATTTCTTGTATATTTGTAAATAAATGTGTGTAAATATCCCTGCAGTGGTTTTATTGTGTTCAGGTTGAAACTGTGTTAGTTAATCATAGAAGTTGCGACTTTTAGATTTGACACTGATTAATGTTTAAATTAAAGTTCCTTGACTTAAAAAAGACAGGTGGTGCCCCTAATAACTTTGAGGTAATTAAATATAATTTCAATTAAATATTGTCTTTACTAATGAGGTGTGACTTACCATGGTCCCCATAAGGAGGACATTTCAATATTAAAGATGAATGAATCTTAATAGTCAAATTTATTACATTTTTGGTCCACCCATTTGATCTAAATAATTATTAAACCTTAAAATTATTAATTATTTTGGTGCCCCCCTGATGAGGCCCATTCCAATTTTGATATTAATAATTATTAAATATTTAAACTTGCTGCATCTTATGTTGCTGCTGTGTGTGGCCACATACGGTAATTTGGTTAAAAAAAAAAAAAAATTGTGATTTGCTCAGGGATTGTTTTCAGTAAGTGTAGGAGTCTGTGGTTGATTATTATGCACAGGGGCATCGGACTGGGGGGGTAAAGGGTACTATGTACCCAGGGCCCAGAGCATGGGGGGGCCACAAAAAACTGGCATTAAATACATTTTTGTGTTGCATGTTATTAATGTCCATACAATTCATGTTGTAAAAGAATATAATTAGAATGAATGTATAAATGTTGCAAAACATAATTCTGCTCTAACAATAATATTGAAAGATCTCTGAGGGCCCTTCCCACCCCTGCACAGTTGTACAATGGTTTAGTCCAGGCGCACAGGCAGCACGCTGCCACACACACACACACACACATCCATATCCCAATGGGATCTGACAGAAAGAGCTTGTGTTTAGTAGAGCCAGGGGCGTAGCGCCAAATTCAATATTAAAGTTAGCATTAAGCTGTTGCAGCTGTCAGCACATTTGTTTTCTGTATAATAATTCATGGCTTAGCGTTTGTTGTCATAAAAGAGTCAAATGTATTACAAATTGTAATATTTTTTTTATATATTTTTTTAATTTATATATTAGTAATAATAGCAACAACAATAATAGTAATAATAATAACCAGTAACGCTACAATACAATTTTAGAGAAAGAAACAAATGAAACTGATTAAACACAACAGAAAAGATAAATCCAACTAACAATGAACATAAATAAATAACTGTTTCCTGTGAACACCTAGTGACTCTTAAACCTCCACTTCATGCCTGTTTTATTTAAGTTTAATGACAATTTGTTTTGGTCAAACCACATCTAAGCTGTGTTTTTCCACAAGAAAAAATAAAATGCAGTTAACTGCACGTTTGAATCTTTTTCATGAAAATATGTTTTTAAAGATCACATATTACACTTTAGTCAAGCCTTTAAAATAGTTTTGTGGACTCTTGCTGTAATATGTTGTCAGTGGTTGAGATAGTTGCTGTAGGCATCTAAAAATGCTCATAATCGGGTGAAACCTGATAGAAATCTCTTTGTGGCGTGTCGGTGACGTATATCTGTGTAAAATAAAACAAAACACTACTCCAGGTATGTTTTTGATGAGAATATAACATAACTTTGTTACAAGCTCAAACGTTGATGTTGCGTGATAAAGGCCTTTTAATAATAACTCACTTAAAGAAATAATGGCAAAACTCACATGCAAGTAAAAAAAAAAAACCCAAAACGATTTATCGAAAAAATAATCGACCGATAAATTGATTACTAAAATAATCGTTAGTTGCAGCCCTAGTGTTTAGGCTGAAATAAAATATGTGTTTCCTAAAAAAACAAAGTCCGGATTTCAAAAAAGAAGAGAAAAAAGGACAGGGAAAGAAAACTAAATGAGGGAAAGCAGCTGCTAACCAAATTCTTTGAAAAGAGAGGTGAGCTTGAAAGCTAGCTATATTGAGTTGGGGGGTCTGGGGGACCAAATTGCACTCCTGTGCATTCCTGTGCATTTTAACACATGGGGATGCACCAAATTGCATCATTTTTCTAGAAAATGGTGCAATTTGGTCCCCCAGACCCCCCAACTCAATATTGCTCCCCCAACTTTAAAAAAGGTTCTGACTCCCAGGTGTGGTCTAAAGGATACATGATTTAGTCCTGGTTTGACTACGCATTCGAAATTTGGTGTTTGTGTTAATAAAAAAGAACATAACTGTGTGTGTGTGGGGGGGGGGGGGGGGGGGGGGGGGTCTTCAATATGGCTAGTACCTAGGGCCCAGAATTTGGTGCTACGCCCCTGATTATGCAGACGATTTTCCCGAGGTTGCTGCTGACACAGACTCCATGGTAGTTATTAGGGCCAAGTTTGTTGCTGCATTTCTGAAGCAGCATTATCAGTCCCTAGTTTCAAATACTGGGGAATATCTCGGCGCTATGGACAAAGTTAAAGAGCTTTAATATGGGATCTGGGAATTTGATCATTTCATTTAGGATGTTGTCAACACCACAGACCTTCTTGGTCTCAGTCAAATATATTGTAAATGACATGCAATGACAAGTGATAGTGTGTGTGCTTGTGTGTGTGCATGTGTGTGTGTGCACGCATGTGCATGTGTGTAGGTGTTAGAGAAACTGTTATTTTATACATTTTTCGGTATGATTGTGATCATAAACCTTCTATGAAGCACTAAAAGTTAAGCAACTGTTGTGTGGGTCGCTGAAGAGGAGGTACTGCTGGCCCACCACCACCAGTGGGCGCCCTGCCTGGAGTGCGGGCTCCAGGCACCAGAGGGCGCCGCCGCCTCACAGGAGCAGCCAAGGTGACAGCTGTCACCCATCACCTGAGACAGCTGACAGCAATCATCAGTGGGGTATATCAGCAGGACAGCATCTCCACCTCATTGCCGAGATATCGTTTCTACCTGAAAGGTAACGTATCAAAGCTGACGGAGTGTATCCTTTTGGATTAGTGCTTAGATTGTGGATTACTGTTCCAACGAGAGGTGGAGGTAACTTCCCTGCTGTTCGGAGTCTTGGGTGCAAACGCGCCCCCATCTAACTGTTCTTTGTTCCTCGCCAGCAGTACCAGGTCCGACACGCGGAGGCAGTGGCCACCTGGGAGTTCGGGACTTGGCGGCTCCAGTATTCCCGGGGTCCTGTGGCGGAGGAAGCCGTGTGGTTCCGGTCTTACCTTGGAGAGGCGTCTCCTATCTTCGAGCCTGCCCACACGACACTTTTGTGAATTGACTGTTGTCCATTTCCATGATTGGTTGTATTTGTTGTGCACGTTCACAACAGTAAAGCCTTGTTATTTGACTTTCTCCATTGTCCGTTCATTTGCGCCCCCTGTTGTGGGTCCGTGTACTGACACTTTCCCAACAGCAACCTTAAAATTACAATGAAAAAAATTGTTAATATGGACACAAACCTTTATATAAAAATATATGCATTTAATTACTGTCATTTCACATACATGTGCATCTATATAATAGCCAAGTGCTCCTCTGTGTGTGTGTGTGTGTGTGTGTGTGTGTGTGTGTGTGTGTGTGTGTGTGTGTGTGTGTGTGTGTGTGTGTGTGTGTGTGTGTGTGTGTGTGTGTGTGTGTGTGTGTGTGTGTGCATGCGTGCAGCTTTGATCATGCAATAACTGGGACAGCTGACATTTGCTGTTTGGTATGCTTATGTATTGAGTACATTGAATTCTGAGGGGCAGTTGCTTATTTTTCACTTTATACATTCATAAATACAGAAACATAATCATATCATGAAGTTTTGATATTTTAGATTTAATAAACAATGAATTGGTGTGATCTCAATAACCTACATTGTGAATCATTCTTAATGCTCTTTTTTGAAGAATGAATAATGATTGCAATGTAGTTTTATAATTATTGTCCCAGCACAGTAAGCCAAGTAGGGAGCAACTAATGAACAATACAGAGTATGAAGTGCTTTTCAATCAAGAGCATGCCTTACCTTATTTAATACTGCAATACGTTTTGACACTTTCTTCTGAATATGTTGAATATGAGCTTTTCGAGTAATTCTTTCATCAATAATAACACCTAAGAACTTATTTTCTTTGACACGCTCTATGATTACCCCTTATGTATTTAACTGAATTTGTATGTCTTTATTGTAATTCCTAATTAACATTATTTTAGTTTTCGACAAATTTAGTGACAATTTATTACTATCAAACCATCTATTTAGCTTTATCATTCCAGCATGTATATCAAACATTAATTTCTGCAGATTTACTCCTGAACAAAACAGGGTTGCATCATCTGCAAACAAAACTGCCTTAAACAGATCCGAAACCTTACATAAATCATTAATGTACAAAATAAATCATTTTGGTCCCAAAACAGAACCCAGAGGAAGCCCACAAACAATGTCCAGATATGAAGAGCAGCAATCCCAGAGTTTAACCACCTGTTTCTGGTTTTGTCAGTAATTTTTAATCCAGTTCAAAGCCACTCCTTCGATCCCGTAAAGTTCCATCTTTTGAAATAATATGTTGTGATCAATTGTATCAAAAGCCTTTCTCAGGTCAATAAATAAACCTATTACTATTTCCCTTTGGTCCACATGACTACTGATCTCTTCTACTGAATCGAGCAAAGCCAGTGCAGTGGACCTACCTGCTCTAAAACCATATTGACTTTCATCCAGCAAGTTATGTCGTTCTATAAATTTATCCAATCTGCTATTGTAAAGCTTTTCCAATATCTTAGAAAATTGTGACAAAAGGCCAGGCCTGTAATTTGTAACAACATGTTTGCTGGCAGATTTAAATAAAGGTATCACTTTTGCCACTTTCATACTATTTGGAACAATTCCAGTTTGAAATGATTTATTAAAAATATATGCTAATGGTTTTGCAATGTCAATATTTCTTTGCTTTACTAAAGACAAATGTACGTCATTATGATCCACTGACTTTTTACTTTTACATGTACTAACTACCGTAATAATTTCCCTTTCATCTACTGGACCAAAAACCATTGTGTGTGGATTTCTATCAATTAATTGCTGATTTTCCCTTGGGCTGTGTGGAATTTCAGCTGCCAGAACTGGCCCATCATTTGCCAAGAATTTATTGAAACTATCCACTACTTGACTCATATCATATTCATCTTTGTTCTTATATGTAAAATATGCTGGATAGTTATTTGATTTGGATTTATTTGTTATAATAGTATTCAATATTTTCCATGTTTCCTTTATGTTGTTTTTATTGTCATTTAGTATTTTTCCAAGGTATGATTTTTTACAATTCCGCATGATAGTTGTTATTTTTTTATAGTCCTTATATTTAATCTCTGCCTCTCTTGATTTAGTTTTTTATGAATTCTCTGTATAGCATTTTTTTTTCTTGCAAGCCTTTTGAAGACCTTTAGTTATCCATGGATGAGCTTTATATTTATTCTTATTACTATACTGTGTAACTGGACAATTTTTGTTGTATATATTAAGAAATATGTTTTCAAATTCTGAATATGCCAAGTTAGCATCCTGTTTTGCGTAAATGGGATTCCAATTCTGTAAAAGTAAATCATGTTTTAAGGTAGTGATAGCTTCTTCAGATTCCAAATGCTTACAATATTGTATTTTCTCTGTACATTTTTTATTTAAGTTTAGATAAATTATTGTAAAAGTTGGTAAATGGTCACTGATATCATTGATTAATAAGCCACTTAGTGTTTTGGTATGAGTATCATTTGTAAATATATTGTCAGTGAGAGTAGCTGAATGTGAAGTTATTCTTGAAGGCCTAGTGATTTTTGGATATAAAGTTAAACTGTACATAGTATTAATGAAATCCTCTGCACTTTATGCTTATGTGGATTTAAAAGATCAATATTGTTATGTTTCGGACGCGGTCGGAGCACAGACCCAGCGTTTGAAAGGACCCAGCATAAAATAAGCAGAGCACGGTTCAAAGGATAACAGAATTTAATAAACATAACAGTGAGTGAAGTGCTAAACAACCAAAACGTCCGCGGTCTGGTGAGGTGGAAACACGGCGCGCTCTCAACAGCGCAAACGGTCCGGAGCCACAGCAGTTCGGACCCAGGGACCCCGCCGACACCCCCCAGGTGGCCGCGACAAACCAAGTCTGTGAAGAAAGAAAACATGGAGGTGAGTCCAACTCCACACAGAGAGACACAACTCAAAGGTGCACGCAATCAGCAAACACTTCCTGGCTTAAACCTATACATCAGCTTCTCACCCTGCAGGCACGGAACAACTCAGTTCAAATCTCCACTGCAGCAGAAGCTGATTAGACAATTAGCATAACGTGACAGCTCAATAACACAAGGTGTGAGGGACACCATATCTACTGTCATTACTTCATAAAAGTCACCAAAACCAAATTACCTCAGGAAGTGTGCTGAAGAGCGTGAGACCTCACCCAATCCTCCTTCACAGACTGTGGCGTCAAACCTGGAGCGGTCTCTGCATCCGTGATGGTGAGATTGTTCTCCTGACGTCGATCTCACACATCTGCTCACAAGGTCGAGTCTCTGGCAATCACACACTGTGCATTCAAGGTTTAAATGCAGCAATCTCTGATCAAGACAGAATACACCACAGCTGTGAGTCCTGATGACCTGCATGTGATAACAAGCCTCAGTTGTTCAGGGTGAGGTCCTAATGCTCAGCCACTCAGTCCTGAATGCATACCACCTGGTGGGAGAAACAGAAAACAAAAACCAAGCCAGCCAAACACCCCAGCCCACAACAAATATTTATACCTCCACAAACAAGACTCATTTGTTATACATCTGTGAAAAGAATTTCTCAATCCATTTTTGAAACTCTTCAATTTTAGAGCCCGGAGTTCTGTATATGCAACTAATAATTATATTTTTATCTTTTTCCATGCATAATTCAATTGTCATGCATTCCAACAGATTTTCCACGGCCATTGTCAAATGATCTTTAATTTTGTATTTAAACCTTTTGTCAACATGCAATGCTACTCCTCCACTTCTATTTTGCCTATTCAAATGATGGAATTCATAACCTTCCAGTTCGTTATTCCTATCATCAACCTCTGCAAGCCAAGTTTCCGATATGGCTATTATAATAAAGGGATGACAAAATTGTTTTAAATAATCTTTGATATTCCCAAAGGTTTTGTACATACTACTACTGTTAAAGTGGATTATTGATAATTTCCCATCATTTGAAATTGTTCATCTGTGTAATACTAACAATTACTATTTCTAAAAGAATAGAAATGATTATCTGGATCTATCTCATATTCCATATCCTGTATATGGTGCTCAATATACTGAAAAGATTGTAATTCCTGCACAGAAGTAAAATCAAAGGAATCAGCTGTCATCATATAATAAAAAGAAAAGCCCACAAAACAAAACCCACAAACAAAAAAACAGTCAAATTAGGTCCCACTACATAATGTAAACACACACATAATATTAAAGTCATTTTCCAGAATTCCTTATACCCAAGTTCATTTGACAACACAAACATAACCTTAAATGAACGAGTAACAATACCCATCACTTATTTTTTTTCCAAGTCCTCAATCTCTCTTGCCACTATGATTTTAGCTTCCTCTGGAGATCCATTTAACTTAATCAACACTTTACAATATTGGCATTTTTCTTTGTCAAATGTTCGTTTACATACACCTCAATTCCCCTCAGCTTTTTTGTTTGCCTTAACAATTAGTTCTTAAGTTTCCTGTTTGCAAACCGGATAATAATAACCGGTTTAGACTTTTTATCTTTCTTTGGAATTGAATGACAGTCTGCAATATCATTGTTGCTGACATGGATGTCCTGAGATGAAAAAACATCAATGATCTGTTGCTCCAGGGAGTGAATTTCTCCTGGAGTGTCCTCATCCATGCTGGTACCACTGCTGAGAGCAGCAGCCATGGCATATGATTGATGTTTAATGTTCAGTCCATACACAATCACCTCGTCCATCCTAATGTGCTGCTCCAACTCGCCCACACGGTTTTCCCAGATCCTTATTTTACTGCCTTTCTCCTGCAGCATTTTTCTGAGTTCTTGGACTTCCTTCAATAAACCAAGCAGTTCTGTTTGTTTTTTACCACTCCACTTAGTTCCTCAGACATGAAATTCAGAGACAGTTTAATTTCATTCAAGTCTTCACCACTTATGTTTTTTGTTTTTTTTTCGGCATGATGAGCAGTTATGGGGAAAGCTTTTACCTTAGTCCACTGAGCCCACAACTGCACCGTCCCACAGTGAAAGGCCCGTCCCGATGTTTGGCCACCGCTGGGGGCTGGTCGAGGCCTGGGGTTTCACTGGCTGGCTGGCTGGTTGGCTGTCTGTCTGTCTGTCTGTCTGTCTGGCTGGCTAGCTGATTAGCTGTCACAGGAGTCTCGGCTTGATGTTAGCTGCTGCTGGAGGCCCGTCTCGGCCCAATGTTAGCCGGCTGGCTATCACTAGTGGTCGGTCTTGGCTCGTGGTTAGCTGCCACTGAAGGCCCGTCTCAGCCCAATGCTGACTGGCTGGCTATTGCTGGAGGCCCGTCTCCGCTCGATGTTTGCTGGTTAGCTGCCGCTGGGTCTCATATGGCTATCGCTGGAGGCTGGTCTCGGCTCGACGTTCGCTGTCACTGGAGGCTCATCTCGGCCTGATGTTAGCTGGCTGGCTATCACTAGCAGCCGGTCTCAGCTCACGGTTAGCTGGTTAGGTGCCGCTGAAGGCCCGTCTCAGCCCAATGCTGACCGGCTGGCTATTGCTGGAGGCCCGTCTCCACTCGATGTTTGCTGGTTACTTGCCACTGGGTCTCGTCTGGCTATCGCTGGAGCCTGGTCTTGCCTCGAAGTTCGCTGCCACTGGAGGCCCATCTCGGCTCAATGTTAGCTGGCTGGCTATCACTAGCAGCCGGTCTCAGCTCACGGTTAGCTGGTTAGGTGCCGCTGAAGGCCCGTCTCGGCCTGATGTTGACCGGCTGGCTATCGCTGGAGGCCCATCTCCGCTCAATGTTAGCTGGTTAGCTGGTTAGCTGCTGCTGGAGGCTTGTCTCAGCCCGATGTTGACTGGCTGGCTGTCGTTGGAGGCCCGTCTCCTCTCGATGTTTGCTGGTTAGCTGCCACTGGAGGCTCGTCTTGGCCCGATGTTGACTGGCTGGCTGTCGTTGGAGGCCCGTCTCCTCTCGATGTTTGCTGGTTAGCTGCCACTGGAGGCTCGTCTCGGCCCAATGTTTGCCGGCTGACTGGCTGCTGGCCCAGTCATGGCGACAACGGATCAAGACACAAGCAAGCAAATGGCAACACGGCGCTGATCCAATCAAACACAGGGCACAGGAGAGAGCATATGCTGCTGCATCTCTCTCCTGCTCACCTCCTGCTCTCTCCTGCTCTCCCCTACTCAGGGTTTTGAGGTTTTAAATGTTGTTATTTATTATTTGCAGTTTATGCTAGTTTAACAGTGTTAGTATTATTGATTTATTGTGTTTTTGTAGCTTAGTGTTGCTGTTACCACGAGTGACTAAAGTTTCACGTTGGTTCCACTGAAATGTGTAGTGGTTTTAATTTCTTCAGCCACTGTCTTTGTTTGTCAAATTCAAAGAAACTGCTTACAGCATGCATGCATGCGTGCGTGTGTGTGTCTTTGATCAGGGACAAACAGAGCACAGCTGACATTTGCTGTTTGGCATGCTTATGTATTTTGGGTCAAGGATGAACAGCGCCAAAATGGAACACTAACAGGACTAAGTTTTGGAGATGCTCCAAACATTAGGTAATGTTGCTAATTACATGTTGGACTTATATGGCTTTCCAGCAGGGGGCAGTGAATCACAGTTATATTAAACGCATGAGTGTCAGATCATATAACTGTAAATACATTAAAAATACATGGATGACACAAGAAAGTAAAAAAAAAAAAACTTATTTCCATTGATGTCCATTTAACAATCAAATGACAAAATAGAAGTAATAGTAAAATAAAAATAATAATAATGATAATAATAATAATAATAGTGTGTATATGATGACAACAACCTAAACAATTTATAAATACATTAAGACAGTAAATTAACATTAAAAATTAAATAATTCACAGGAAATAAAAGGGTTGGGTTCTTCTTCTAAAAACTGTTGAGGTCTAAGGTTCTAAAAACATTCTGTTTCCAACTCAGTGCTTAAGTTATTATCATGCTTGAAAAATATCAGATATATATTTTGTAAACACTACCCAATCTAGAGTCTGTGGGCATTCACAGGCAACAAACTAGTATAATTTAAGAAAGCTGGGGAAATCAAATAAAACTGCATTTTTTGTGAAAGTGAAAAATGTAATTTTGCCATCAGAGGTGTAACAATAAAAGCTGGTTTATTCATTCATAGATAATGACTGCACTTTAAGAGCCTTGTATCCAATTAAACTAATACTGCAAACTATTGGCAAGAAAAATAGATATTATTCAGCAGGGCTTGGTTTAACATCCTGGGAGAAAGTTTGATTTCTAGTGATGAACAAGTGAAAGCATTGTTCCACTTGTCCTATTGACAAATGGATCAAAATGCTTAGGGCCTGATTTACTAAGATCTCAGATAACGAGTGCTGAATTGTGTGGGCAATTGCATGTTGGGGGTAGCGACAGTTTGTGGCTGATTTCCTAGTAAATGTGCAAGTGATATAGAGTAGTAATGTGATAGCAGTATGCAAATAAGGATTTTGCATGTGTTAATTTGCTGTAAGCACAAAATGAAATTAAGTCAGCCACTCAAGTTAAATTACTGGAGGCAGGTGCGAGGCACCTCTTCATCAGATTTAATATACATACTGTACAAGACAACTCAGTACTCAAATAGCAGTATATTTTATTATCTCATGCTGTCTATATTATATTTATGATCTTGTTTTTCCAGTGTTTGTTGAATCAATTTTGAAAACTGATAAAACTCTGTGCTATTTCTCATTGTAAATGAGAATTTCCTCTAATCCAGATGTGAATTTCTTTCAAATCCTTTCTTTCTGCAACCTCTTCTGTAGTCTGCTGATAATGGCAGATCAGGAGTACATTCACTTGCAACATGCGCCTGTGCTTTGTTTCACACACACTCTGGCACATAACTGTGTTCAAGCGCTGGCAAGTAAAAAAGAAAAAATAAAGAAAAACCAAACAATCTCCTATTCCATACATTCAGCTGCTGCTCTACACTCCAGCAAACTGGAGACAATCATGATGCACTCTGCCCATGGAACACACAAAGAAACGGACACTCAGCTCTGTGCAAAACCCACCAGCCTGCTAAAACACCATGGACAAAACAAGAACCAAATGTATGTTAACAGGTGACGGCCGCTTTTATACGTTTGTTTTTTACGCGCTGTCTGTGGAGGACGTCGAAGATGTGTATCTATTTGGCTGGGGAGTGACCGGCTTTCTGCTGTGTGGCGCGGGCATAGCGCTGGTTTACTGGAAAATTTAAAAAGTGGAGGCTGTTTTGATTGGGCCGTCCAGATTGCCCCACTTGATTGATTCGATTAGAAGGACAGTGACTGCTCAGTCGGCGGGTGTTAACCACACGTTGGAAACCATCTCTGGGAGGATTGCAGCGCTGGAAAACCGTCTTGACCGTCAGTAATGACCACATCCTTTCTACATTCAGATGCATTGAGAGCCACTTTGTTCTCAGAACTGTGGAATCTTTCAGGCGTCTGCTAATCAGACATTCATTTGGCTTCCCCAAGACAGCTGCACTTCAAGGCTGCTGCGATAAAAAACCTCCAAGAAGATTAAAGACTCAAGCCTCACTTCCCCAGTCTCCCCCTCCCTCAGCTTCTCCAGCTCTGACGTTGACTGTGAACAGTGACTGCTCAGAGCTGAACCCCCCCTCCCTTCCAGGATTCAGTCATGGCCGTTGTTTAGCGCCAAAAAGGGCTGCTACCGGAGTGTTCTGATAAACTGGACTTTCAAATCTTGGCTGTCATCCTGTGTTCTTGTTTGTCTGTGTGTTTACTGTTCTCTGTGCTGATAAGAGTTGTTTCCTCATTCATCCTCCCATCAATTTTGACCAGGTTTCCTGCGCCTTTGTAGTTCACACATCCCTAAAATATCAGTGATCTACCGCTGTGCTTCACAGCAGGAAGGATGTACCTTTCATCATAGGCCTTGTTGACTCCTCTCCAAATGTATCATTTGTGGTTGTGGTTAAAAAGTTACATTTTGGTGCCATCACTCCAAATGACTTTGTTCTCTGTGCTGTTTGCCATATTGTAAGCGGGATACTTTGTGGCATTTGCTTAGTAATAGCTTTCATCTGGCAACTCAACCAAGCAGCCCATTTTTCTTCAAGTGCCTTCTTATTGTGCATCTTGAAACAGCCACACCACTTTTTTCAGAGTCCTATTTCAGCTGAAGTTATTTGTGGGTTTTTCTTTGCATTCCGAACAATTTACCTAGTAGTTGTTGCTGAAATTTTTGTTGGTCTACCTGACTGTGGTTTACTTCCAACAGAATCTCTCATTTCCACTTCTTAATTAGAGTTTGAACACTGCTGATTGGCATTCTCAGTCCCTTGGACATCTTTTTATAAGAGTTTCTTGTTTTATACAGTTCAGTTACCTTTTCTTTGACAGTTCTTTTGGTCTCCCTGTGACTGTGACTCAGAAACCAGAAACATCAGTGTCTCACTGGATGAAAGATGCAAGGGTCTGTCAGGAGCCCAGAAACTCACTGATCTTTTATACACACACACTAATTACAAGAAAACACATCACAGGTGAGGATGGTTACCTTTTGTAGCCATTCAAGTCCATTTTTGTCAACTTGTGTGCATGTTATCAGGCCAAAATCACCAGGGTATGTAAGCATTTGACCAAGGTCATTTGGTTAGTTTCTGTTGTTATTATGATTTAAAAAGAGTAAACACATTTGTTTGGCAATAAGTGGCTTCACCCAACCACTAACCATGAGTGGAAAAAAAGTTTTTGTGTTATCATTCATATTCTCTGAAAATGACCAAAAAAAAAAAAAAAAAAATCAAACATTCTGCCAGGGTATGTAAACCTTTGAGCACAAGTGTATGCCCAACATTTACAATGAATAATTTTTATTTTATTTCATTTTATTTATTTATTTATTCATTTTGTTCTGTGCTGCAACAGCATCCAAAACAGCAGTGCAACCAGTTAAGGCCAAGGTTCAAAACTCGCAGTCAGCACATGCTAAATTTCCTTTTGACCATGATAAATCATGTGGCATATGCAAACCTATTTGCATTTTCTTCCCACAACTTCACACTGTCGTATGGACAAACACCAAATTGCATATTCAAAAAGCACTGGTCCTCACAAGCTTGACTTGGTTTACATGAAACATGGGGTGGATGCACATGGCCCTGGGGAGCTTGAGACATACTGCCACAGGATGGACAACCTTGGAAAATGGTCCAACAAACCTGGGAGTGAGTTTCCTCGATTCCACCCGCAGCAGCAAATGCCTAGTGGGCAACCACACCTTTTGACCAGGACAGTAGGTGAGAGCAAGAGTTTTCTTACAATCTGTAGATGGCCACTGATTTGATGAGGGTCTGTCAGGCTCGCCTCCAGGTCCTTTTGTATCTCTCCACCAGGCCCAAGGTGGACGGGACCAGGGAGTTGGAATCTGCGGATGGGAAGAAGGAAGGTTGAAAACCATGGACAATGTGGAACATGAAAACCCAGTGGATGAGGTGTTGTGTGCCCATTCTACCCAGAGTAACTGTTGTGACCAGGTGGCTGGATTCTGAGCTAACGTAATGCACAGTCCCTTTTTGAGTTCTTGATTAAGATGTTCTAATTGATCGTTGGACTGGGCGCGATGACCGGAGGACAGGGTAACAGACACTCCCAATAGACGACAAAACTTGGCCCATAATTGTGACACAAACTGTGGTCCATGGAAAACCGTGATATCTGAAAAAACATGATTAGAATGTGCCTCAGTCGTCTTCTTGGCCGGGGTAACTTTAGCATGGGAATAAAGTGTGCCATCTTGGAAAGACAGTCTACAACAGTTAAAATTATTGTGTTGCTGTGCGACACTGGAAGACCAGTAACAAAGTCCGCAGGGATATGTGACCAAGACCAAAGAGGCACAGAGAGAGGAGCTAACAATCCAGATGGCCTGTGAGCACTTGACTTATAGATGGCATATGTTGGACAAGAATTTACATAATTGCAGACCTCATCCCTCATACCTGGTCACCAAAACCGTTGCTGCACCACTGCTAAAATCTTGTTTATACCAGAGTGACATGATAATTTGTTGGAGTGTGCCCAGTCAATCACCTTCGCCCTCAATGAATCCACCACAAACAATTTACCCGGCGGACAATCACCAGTGGGCGCGAGAGCCCCAGTAGCACCTTTAATCTTGGTTTCAATGTCAAGAGTGAGAACAGACACAAAACACTTTTCATGCAGTAGGACGTTAAGGGCGTCTGGCCAGCTTTACTTAGATGTTCCAAGGTCAAGATATAAACGCTGGGGTGATCATGCTTTCGCGGTAGCTGGCCCCAGACTGTGGAATGAGCTACCTCTTGAGTTACGTACTATTCCTGACCTAGCACTTTTTAAATCTAAGTTAAAGACTTATTTATTTAAATTGGCTTTTAACACTTAGTGGGGAGGTGACATGTTCTGTTATTTTTATGTTCTTTTTTTTTATGTGTTGTTTTAAAGTTTTATTTTATGTGTTTTATTTTGTAAATTTGTGTTTTTAATGTTAAGCACTTTGGACACCAGTCGGTAAAGCGCTTTATAAATAAATGTTGATTGATTGATTGATGCAAATTTTGCTTAGGCACCAAGGAGTTCACATCAGGGCCGGATCAGCGGGAAAGAGAATCAGGCTTAGCGTTTTTAGATCCAGGCCGGTAAGAGAGTACAAATTTGAAGTGGCGAAAAAACAAAGCCCAATGGGCCTGCCTGGCATTGAAATGTTTTGCAGACCATAAATATTTCAGATTCTTGTGATCTGTCCAAACCAAAAAGGAAGTCTGGACACCCTCTAGCCAGTGGCGCCACTCCTCCAGGGTTCACCTTAACAGCCAGCAGCTCGCGATCTCCAATTGCATAATTTTGTTCAGCTGAAAACAGCTTTTTACAGAGGAAAGCACAGGGATGTAGCTCACTATCTGCGGGGCTCACTTGTGGAAGCACAGCCCCGATTCCAATGTCGGAGGTGTCTACTTTGACCACGAACTGCCGGCCGGGGTCCAGGAGGAGCATCACCAGAGCTGACAAAAAATGTTGTTTCAAGGCCTGAAAGGCTGCCTCATACTTTGGCATCTAAACAAATCATCTGTAAGGGAGCTGAAATTTTGAATAAACCTTCGATAGAAGTTAGGAAAACCCAGAAACCGCTGCACTTCCCTGTGGGTGCGGGGCATGGTCCAATCTGCAACTGCAGTCACCTTGGCAAGATCAATCCTGACCTTCCCCCTCAGGCAACACAAATCCCAGAAGAGATACTGAGGATTTGTGAAACTCGCATTTCTCTGCTTTCACATACAGCTGATTTTGAAGCAAAAGATCAGGATGTCATCGAGGTACACAAACACAAAATGGTTAGGCATATCATGGAGTACATCATTGACAAGGTTCTGAAAAGTAGCAGGAGCATTGGTGAAACCGCATGGCATGACTAGATATTCATAATGGCCAGTGGGCATGTTAAACACCATCTTCCACTAATCTCCCTCCCATATTTTAACCAAATGGTAGGCATTTCGTAGGTCTAGCTTTGTAAAAATTGTGGCTCCCTCTTTTGGTGCAAAAGCACATGCCAGTAACCTGTTGCTGCAGGTAATAAGTCTATGTCGTGATCATAAATTTGATGTAGAGGGAGGGACTTAGCCTTGGTTTTACTGTATACTACAGCTAATTCATGATAACAGGCAGGAACATTAATTAAATCAGGATTAGCCGAGCTCTGTGGTTCCTTAAGCTGTGTTCACACCGGGCGCAACACAAGCGATGGTGACAACAGGTTGCCATCTAATCCCTATGGAAGGACGCATTGTGGCACCAAGCCACGCGATGCGATGGACACGAATGAAGCGATTTTGAGTGACTGGTGCGTTTGTGGCGCGATATCGCGTCGCGTCGTGTTGCACTCCTCCCCAAGTTGAAAAAATCTAACTTTTCATCTTGTCGCACTGCAATGACCAATCAGGGATGTGGAGATGTCTGGACTTTGACTGAGATGGATGTGAACATGTCCTGTCTCTGGTAGCCAGCATGTGAGCAGGACTTATGTCCTTTTTATTTCACGTGTGTGCATGAGTGAACCATCCATGAAGATTATTTATTAACTACACAGATGTATAATAAAACAAATGGTGACTGGTTTATAAACACAGTTATGACAGAGTTTGGGGGAAGAGTGAGCAGCAGCGGCAGCAGACAGTTTTTTTTTTTTTACGTGTGTGCGCGAGCAAATCATCCATGAAGATTATTTTATTTATTAACTACACAGACGTATAATAAAATAAATGCTGACTGGTTTATAAACACAGTTATGACAGAGAGCAAGCAGAAGCACCGCAGCAACGGCAGCGAGCAGTTTTTTTTTTAAATTGTTTACATGTGCGCACGTGAACGGGACAGGAGGTCCTCAAACTGGGTCCTGCAGAGGCGGAAGGACCGCTGAAAGCAGCATCATCCAGACACAGCTTCTGCAGCAAATAATGATACTCCCCGAATTGGGAACATCTCATGAGGATGTTGTGAACCCAGGGACGGCGCAGCTGGTGACGTTTGTCAGCTTTCCACACCAATTAAGAGTGCAGCAACTCGCTCCATGTGATCAAGGTCCGCCATGTTAACTTGACTGACAACCGGAGCCAGCGAGCGGAATGGAAGCTCCTCCTATTTGATGATGCACTGGGGTGAATTTTCACAGCGAAAGCAGAGCAACACACCGGGCGAATTTGTGGCGTCACGTCACGCCCGATGTGAATGTGGCTCTAGGTTGGATCCCGCATGAGGACTGGCAGGACGGACCCTAATCTGTCCTGAGGCCCAATCAATACTTTTCTCTGTAATCATGGCTGTCCCAAAATAACAGAATCTGTCATTTTACCAAAAAAGTAAAAACTGAGACTCAGTATGCCCATCCAGGAATGTCTGCTGCACCAGCTGTGAGCAGAGGGACACTTGTCCCAAAATGCTGCCATCCACAGCATTAACCTCCAGGGGGCGTGGTAGTGGGTGCAGCTTAAGAGTCAAATTCCTGCCGACAGACAGATGCTGAAGATTAGCATCAGAACCAGAGTCTATGAACAATGATATGGTCTCTGAAGCATCATCACATATGATTGTGGCTTTAACTTGGTTGGTTTCATTCCCAGAGTTAATAATGTTCTGACTCACCCTCATGGAGGATGGTGGTTGTGACCGGGTGCCACAGGACAGGCAGCCTGAAACCAGGTGTCCAAGTTGTCCACAACAGAAGCACCTCCCCTCTCGCTGTCATCTGAGACGTTCCTCAGACGTTAACCGGGTGTGTCCCAGCTGTGTAGGTTCCTCTTGTGAGAGGGCAGTGGGCGTGGTCATCCAACAGATCCTCGCTTGACTGTTGTCTCCTCACTGTGCAAGCTCCTCGATCGTGGCCAGAGCCCATTTCCTGGTGTTGTACCATCAGCCTTCGGTCCACTCTGATAGCCAACATGATCATGGAATCCAGATCCTCTGGTAGGTCCACCGCGGAAAGTTGGCCTTTGATCTGACAAGAGAGTCCTTGCAAAAAAATGTCAGTTATTACCGCTGTGTTCCACTCGCTTTTGGCGGCGAGGGTGCAGAAGTCGATGGCGTACTCTGCCACCTGCCATGAACCTTGCCTGATAGTCAGTAATGACCTTGCAGCCTCCTGCCCCTGGGACGTGCACTGAAAAACCTGCTAAACGCTTTGGTAAAACAGCGCAGGATAGAACAGGTGTCTGACTGGCATCCCCAGTCAGCCGTGGCCCATGCAGCGGCGTGACCTGACAGGTGGTAGATAATAAAAGCTGTTTTGGCACGATCAGACAAAAAAGCTGTTGAGAAATGCTTTCACGCCACCTGACTCCCCAGAAAAATGCTCTGGGCAGGAGAGCTGGCTGCAAAAATCTCTGTCTCTGTCATAGAAAAAACTTGCAGCAGACGTGATGGCATTGATGCCACTGATGCCAGTGTTGCTGTGGTTGGTGTGCTCCTGTCAAACCTTTCAGTAAGGCGACTGACATGTGAACTCAGAGCGGACATGAGCTGGTCTTGATGTTTAACGAGTTCACAAATGCTGGTGCTCAGAGTCAATAAATGCTCCTCCTGCTGTTCAAGCTTCTGCTCTCGAACGCGGAGCGCCAGGTGAACATGGGAGGAGTCCGCTGAATCCATTTTTGGAAAGCTCATTCTGACAAGAACCTGGACCCAAAAACACTGGACACAAATGCGAGACTCACACCAGAACTTACAGTAAAAAATAGGTTTTACTGTAGAGCCAGAAATAGGTCGGTACACAGGTAAGTAGGCCAGAATCAGCAACAGTATTCAAAACATGAGACAAAAAGATTAGGTCATAAACAGGCAAGAGGTTCAAAAACACGGTACGACAAAACAAGATCAAGAACTGTGAACAAGAGCTGGACCGAAGACACTAGAGAATACCGAACTGGTGAAGTACGCACGCAAACAGAGGGTATAAATAAGAAAAGTGATCAGAGCAGATGAGGTGCAGGTGTGGGAGAGCAGACAGGAAGGGGGTGTGACAAACAAAGAGAGAAGACATACCAAAATCTCACCACCAGACAAGAGAGTGCAGTAAAGCCAAAACCAAGCAAACCCCATCACAAAATCCCCACACCAAGCAGATAATAATAAACACCTAACAACCTGACATAATCCCATGTGACATATTCTCGTTGTGGCTTTCTGCAGTTCTCCACCAGTGCTGTCACTATTTGGAACAATAAGTTGTGTGTGGGGCACCTGGACAGCAGAAAAGAACTATATATGAGCTGTCAGCTGAATGGACAACCATGCCAGGCCCTGGTGGACCCCTGAGGAACTAGCTCCCTAGTGTGGCATGGGGTTCTGACAAGAACCATCATCCACACGAAATTCTGCCTGAAGAGGGTGTGGGCCAGTGCACGAGCATAGCCAATATTGTGTACACTGGAATGCCAGTTTCAATAAAATGTCTAATTTTATCACAAATTACAAAAATATATCACAAATAACTTACCTGATTGTGCCCATTTTTGTCCTTTTTCATTCAGCAAATGTATCCCATGTAATTTCATTTAATTTCGGGTGGGTGTTAAACCAACTGCCTTCAAAAAAGGGGGTGGACTGATGCTTTTGCCCTCCAGCGGGCATATTTTCAACTATGTGCTTGAACGAAAACCTTTGCATCATTAAATGGACACACCTTGTGCATGGACAAATTCAAAGTTAAGGTGCAGTAAATATGTGTAAATACATATATGTTCTGTTGTCCACTGAATGCATTTCTAAAACTTGACAAACACCCTTTTCACAGTTCTGTGTAAGCCCTTATGATCACCATCGAGCATTAGCATTCCATCAATGCACATCCAAGCATTTATCCTTGTTTGTTTCCTTGCTTTATCTGAACAACACAGATAATGTAAACATCCCTGCACTGTTAAGTGAAAACCAGATTAATGAGTTTAACGATCAATTTAATCAATGTGATTTGCTTTTAGAAAGTTTATGTCAGACAATGAAAGTCATGCAGAAAGTTATCTTAATTTTTTCGAAGCCCAGAGGCTTAGCTGAAATACAGATGTCTTGATTTGGAGATATTTTGGTGAACTGCAAACAAATGTAAAATGAACAACATGGATCCATTAACGTGACCAGATGCAGAACGATGTATGTACACAGTAGTAGAGACTATCTGACTCTGTGAGTCAGAGTACCAAGCAAAGTGATTGCTACAGGACACTTTTCTCTATCATTATTTCCTTGGACCAGTGAAACGAGATGTGAGCCTATTTTCTCCAAGATTATAGAACCTCCTGGATGTTCTGGTTGGTAGGAACTGTCCGCTTCATTTACTCCTTTCCATTTATTCAGGCTTTTATGAAAGTCATGCACCATCTACATGGCAAAAACACTTTTGGAAACTTCTCTTAGGAGTGTGTTTTTAAAATGAAACACTTGCCACGTAAATTAATAAACTCTTGAGATTTATATTGTGGTTTTTAACCACAACATAATCTATTCACCAGCAGAAAGTTCTGAATAGGATGGAAGCAGGTTGGTCTGTCACGCTTTGACAAGATGGCACATGCTAAAACGAGGCAGTCACACACACCCCCATCAATGCCTCACAATCCCCTTTAATTTAAATAAATCCCAAAACCAAACACCAATCATTAACTGGATCAGGACCAAAGCACACCTGTGGATTGGCTATCATGATCATTACCTTAAATGGTAAATGGACTGCATTTATATAGTGCTTTTCCATCTGCATCAGATGCTCAAAGCACTTTACAATTATGCCTCACATTCACCCCGATGTCAGGGTGAATGTGCTGTGCTGCCATACAAGGCGCTCACTACACACCAGGAGCAATAGGGGATTAAAGGCCTTGCCCAAGGGCCCTTAGTGATTATCCAGTCAGGCTGAGATTTGAACCCATGATCTTCTGGACTCAAGCACAACACCTTAACCACTAGACCATCACATCACCTACCTTGATCTTGATTACTCACCTGTTTCTGATGCTGACCTGTGATCCTGATCCTGTTTTGTTTCCTGATCACTCATTTTTCATTCTGACCTTTGAATCCCATCACCGGTCTTTGATCTTGATTACTGACTTTATCCGTGAACAATGATCTTTGACCTCAGGCGCTGAATTTTGATCGTAATCCGTGACCTTTAATTCTGAGTGCTAGCCTTTGATTGTGATCACTGAATATTGATCTTGTTGACAAACATTTGATACTGATTGTGTTGTGTGGGCCGCTGAAGAGGAGGTACTGCTGGCCCACCACCACCAGAGGGCGCCCTGCCTGGAGTGCGGGCTCCAGGCACCAGAGGGCGCCGCCGCCTCACGTGAGCAGCTACGGTGACAGCTGTCACCCATCACCTGAGACAGCTGACGGCAATCATCTGTGGGGTATATCAGCAGGACGGCACCTCCACCTCATTGCCGAGATATCGTTTCTACCTACGAGGTAACGTATCAAAGCTGACGGAGTGTATCCTTTTGGATTAGTGTATAGCTTGTGGATTACTGTTCCAACGAGAGGTGGAGGTAACTTCCCTGCTGTTCGGAGTCTTGGGTGCAAACGCGCCCCCATCTAACTGTTCTTTGTTCCTCGCCAGCAGTACCAGGTCCGACACGCGGAGGCAGTGGCCACCTGGGAGTTCGGGACTTGGCGGCTCCAGTATTTCCGGGGTCCTGTGGCGGAGGAAGCCGTGTGGTTCGGGTCTTACCTTGGAGAGGCGTCTCCTATCTTCGAGCCTGCCCACACGACACTTTTGTGAATTGACTGTTGTCCATTTCGTGATTGGTTGTATTCGTTGTGCACGTTCACAACAGTAAAGCCTTGTTATTTGACTTTCTCCATTGTCCGTTCATTTGCGCCCCCTGTTGTGGGTCCGTGTACTTACACTTTCCCAACAGGATATCTCGGCCAACGTCATGGATCCCGAGGGGCGTCAACCGGCTGTTGAACGGCCAATGGAAGAACAGGACGCGCAGGCGTCCGCGGGAGGGGTAATCGGTGAGTTGCAGCGGATCCTCACCGCTTTCACGACTCGGTTGGATTTCATGACCGAGCAGAACGTCCTCCTGAACCGCAGGGTGGAGGCTCTCGCCGCGCAGGTGCGCCGCTGCTTCTCTCCCTCCCGTAGATCCTGTGCGTAACGTTGACGTTCCACTGGTTGTTCAACGACCTCTCCCTCCTTCCCCGGAAGCATACATAAGCCCTCCAGAGCCGTACGGAGGCTGTGTGGAGACGTGCGCGGATTTTCTGATGCAGTGTTCGCTCGTCTTCGCACAGCGTCCCGTTATGTACGCGACCGATGCTAGTAAAGTAGCTTATGTCATAAACCTGCTTCGCAGTGAGGCACGCGCTTGGGCTACAGCGCTCTGGGAGCAGAATTCACGGCTCCTTCTGACATACGATGGGTTTGTGAGGGGGCTCAGAACCGTGTTCGATCACCCTAATAGGGGCGAGACCGCTTCAACCGTGCTACTGTCAATGAGACAGGGGCGCCGGAGCGCAGCTGTTTATGCAGTCGACTTCCGCATCGCGGCTGCGAGATCCGGCTGGAATAACGCTGCCCTCCGCGCCGCCTTTGTAAACGGACTGTCTTTGGTTCTCAAGGACCACCTGGTGGCTAAGGACGAACCGCGGGATTTAGACGGGCTTATCGATCTTGTCATACGGTTGGACAACCGGTTAGAAGAACGTTGGCGGGAACGAGACGAAGGGCGTGGCCGGGCACGCGCCGTCCCTCTCCCTTCCGGTTCCGACCGCGCTCCGCCTTCCCCACGCTCCACGGCCCCTGCGCTCCGTGGGGCCACAGCTCCCCCTACTGACGAAGCTATGGACACGAGTAGGGCAACATTTAGGGCACCAGCTGCACAGAGGAGACGGGCCCATGGAGCTTGTTTTGTTTGTGGTGCACTAGAGCACCATGTGAGAGACTGCCCCGAGCGGTTACAACACCATCGCCCGCCCCTAGAGACTGGGCTAGGGGTGGGCCGAGACATTCACGTGGGACACACCCACATTGCTACACGACTCCCAGTCACGATCCTGTATGAGGATTTAACCCTGAAGGCCCCAGCACTGGTGGACACGGGCTCTGAGGGGAATCTGTTGGACTGCAGATGGGCCAGGGAGATAGGGCTCCCTCTGGTGGCGCTTACCTCGCCTGTGCAGGTTCGAGCGCTAGATGGCTCCCTGCTCCCTCCGATCACACATAAGACACCACCTGTAACGCTGGTGGTGTCAGGAAACCACCGGGAGGTGATCGAGTTTTTTGTGACTCAGGCCACTTCCCGTGTGGTTTTAGGCTTTCCCTGGATGTTGAAGCACAATCCCCGAATTGATTGGCCGTCCGGGGTAGTGGTTCAGTGGAGCGAGACCTGCCATCGGGTGTGTCTAGGTTCCTCGGTTCCTCCCAGCTCCCAAGCTAAGGAGGAGGTCAGAGTCCCGCCCAATCTGGGGACGGTGCCGGTGGAGTACCACGACCTTGTCGACGTGTTCAGCAAGGATCTGGTGCTCACACTCCCCCCCCACCGTCCGTACGATTGTGCCATCGATTTGGTTCCAGGCAGTGGGTTCCCGTCCAGTAGACTGTACAACCTCTCACGGCCTGAGCGCGAATCAATGGAGACCTACATCCGGGACTCGTTAGCTGCCGGGTTGATCCGAAATTCCACCTCCCCGATGGGCGCAGGTTTCTTTTTCGTGGGTAAAAAAGATGGCGGACTTCGTCCATGCATCGATTATAGGGGGCTGAACGAAATCACGGTTCGCAACCGATACCCGTTACCCCTGTTGGATTCGGTGTTCACGCCCCTGCATGGAGCCAAGATTTTTACCAAGCTTGATCTTAGAAACGCGTATCATCTGGTTCGGATCCGGAAGGGAGACGAGTGGAAGACGGCATTCAACACCCCCTTAGGTCACTTTGAGTACCTGGTCATGCCGTTCGGCCTCACAAACGCCCCCGCGACGTTCCAAGCCTTGGTTAACGACGTATTGCGGGACTTCCTGCACCGGTTCGTCTTCGTATATCTAGACGATATACTCATCTTTTCTCCGGATCCTGAGACTCATGTCCGGCATGTACGTCAGGTCCTGCAGCGGTTATTGGAGAACCGGCTGTTTGTTAAGGGCGAGAAGTGTGAGTTTCACCGCACCTCTTTGTCCTTCCTGGGGTTCATCATCTCCCCCAACTCCGTCGCACCTGATCCGGCCAAGGTTGCTGCGGTGAGAGACTGGCCCCAACCCACAAGCCGTAGGAAGCTGCAACAGTTCCTCGGCTTTGCGAATTTCTACAGGAGGTTCATTAAAGGCTACAGTCAGGTTGTCAGTCAGGGGGCTACCCTGACAGCCCTGACCTCACCAAAAGTCCCCTTCACCTGGTCGGATTGTTGCGAGGCCGCGTTCAAGGAGTTGAAACGGCGCTTCTCGTCTGCACCCGTTCTGGTGCAGCCCGATCCTAGTCGCCAGTTAGTGGTTGAAGTGGACGCCTCGGACTCAGGGATAGGAGCTGTGCTGTCCCAGAGTGGGAAGACCGATAAGGTCCTTCATCCGTGTGCCTATTTTTCCCACAGGTTGACCCCGGCTGAACGGAACTATGACGTCGGCAACCGAGAACTCCTTGTGGTGAAAGAGGCTCTTGAAGAGTGGAGACACCTGTTGGAGGGGACGTCCGTGCCATTCACGGTTTTCACTGACCACCGGAACCTGGAGTATATCAGGACCGCCAAGTGGCTGAATCCCAGGCAAGCCCGCTGGTCACTGTTCTTCGGCCGTTTTGACTTCCGCATCACCTACCGGCCCGGGACCAAGAACCAGAAATCGGATGCCTTGTCCCGGGTACACGAAGACGAGGTCAAAGCGGAGTTGTCGGATCCACCAGAACCTATCATCCCGGAGTCCACTATCGTGGCCACCCTCACCTGGGACGTAGAGAGAATCGTCCGGGAGGCCCTGGCACGAAGCCCGGACCCCGGGACTGGACCAAAGAACAGACTTTACGTCCCACCAGAGGCAAGAGCTGCAGTCCTGGACTTCTGTCACGGCTCTAAGCTCTCCTGTCATCCAGGGGTGCGAAGAACCGTGGCAGTTGTCCGGCAGCGCTTCTGGTGGGCGTCCCTGGAGGCCGACGTCCGGGACTATGTCCAGGCCTGTACCACCTGCGCCAGGGGCAAGGCCGACCATCGCAAGGCTCCGGGACTGCTACAGCCGCTGCCCGTGCCTCATCGCCCCTGGTCCCACATCGGCCTGGATTTTGTCACGGGCCTCCCGCCGTCCCAGGGAAACACCGTGATCCTCACGATAGTGGACCGATTCTCCAAGGCGGCCCACTTCGTGGCCCTCCCGAAGCTCCCAACGGCCCAGGAGACAGCGGACCTCCTGGTCCACCATGTCGTCCGCCTGCATGGGATACCATCAGACATCGTCTCCGATCGCGGTCCCCAGTTCTCCTCGCATGTCTGGAGGAGCTTTTGCCGGGAACTGGGGGCCACGGTCAGTCTCTCGTCCGGGTATCACCCCCAGACCAACGGGCAAGCAGAGCGGGCCAATCAAGAAATGGAGCAAACACTGCGTTGTGTGACAGCCGCGCACCCGGCGGCCTGGAGTACTCATCTGGCCTGGATCGAGTACGCCCACAACAGTCAAGTGTCATCAGCCACCGGCCTCTCCCCCTTTGAGGTGTGTTTGGGGTATCAGCCCCCATTGTTCCCGGTGGTTGAGGGAGAGGTCGGTGTGCCCTCGGTCCAGGCCCACCTGCGGAAGTGCCGTCGGGTGTGGCGTGCCGCCCGTTCTGCTTTGTTGAAGGCCCGGATGAGGGCGAAGACCCATGCAGACCGGCGGCGGACCCCGGCCCCTACGTATCACCCCGGGCAGGAAGTGTGGTTGTCCACGAAGGACATCCCGCTAAAGGTGGCCTCCCCAAAACTGCAGGACAGATACATAGGACCGTTTAAAATTCTCAAGGTCATCAATCCCGCCGCAGTGAGACTTCGGCTTCCAGCCTCACTGCGGATCCATCCAGTATTTCATGTGTCAAAGCTCAAGCCCCATCACACCTCGCCCCTCTGTACACCCGGTCCGGCACCACCTCCTGCCCGGATCATCGATGGCGAGCCGGCTTGGACAGTGCGCCGGTTGTTGGACGTCCGACGGATGGGCCGGGGCTTTCAATATCTGGTGGACTGGGAGGGGTACGGTCCCGAAGAACGCTCCTGGGTGAAGAAGAGCTTCATCCTGGACCCGGCCCTCCTGGCCGACTTCTACCGTCGCCACCCGGACAAGCCCGGTCGGGCGCCAGGAGGCGCCCGTTGAGGGGGGGGGGTCCTGTTGTGTGGGCCGCTGAAGAGGAGGTACTGCTGGCCCACCACCACCAGAGGGCGCCCTGCCTGGAGTGCGGGCTCCAGGCACCAGAGGGCGCCGCCGCCTCACGTGAGCAGCTACGGTGACAGCTGTCACCCATCACCTGAGACAGCTGACGGCAATCATCTGTGGGGTATATCAGCAGGACGGCACCTCCACCTCATTGCCGAGATATCGTTTCTATCTACGAGGTAACGTATCAAAGCTGACGGAGTGTATCCTTTTGGATTAGTGTATAGCTTGTGGATTACTGTTCCAACGAGAGGTGGAGGTAACTTCCCTGCTGTTCGGAGTCTTGGGTGCAAACGCGCCCCCACCTAACTGTTCTTTGTTCCTCGCCAGCAGTACCAGGTCCGACACGCGGAGGCAGTGGCCACCTGGGAGTTCGGGACTTGGCGGCTCCAGTATTTCCGGGGTCCTGTGGCGGAGGAAGCCGTGTGGTTCGGGTCTTACCTTGGAGAGGCGTCTCCTATCTTCGAGCCTGCCCACACGACACTTTTGTGAATTGACTGTTGTCCATTTCGTGATTGGTTGTATTCGTTGTGCACGTTCACAACAGTAAAGCCTTGTTATTTGACTTTCTCCATTGTCCGTTCATTTGCGCCCCCTGTTGTGGGTCCGTGTACTTACACTTTCCCAACAGATTGCTCTACTTTGATTTCCTGATATCCTGATTGACATTTATCCTGGGCATTTTTCTGAACTTTGATTCACTCATCATTGATCCTGATCTTTGATCATATTCCCAATCATCATTGCTTTGATTAGGACCATAGCAGTCAAGTTCAAAAATCATAGTCAATGTCATCCCCCCCATCCTGATCAATTTCAATTCAATTTATTTAGTTTATATGACACTAAATCACAGTAAAGCTGCCTCAAGGTGATTCACACAAGTAAGGTCTAACCTTATCAACCACTAGAGCAAGCACCAGGAGTGGTAAGGAAAAACTCCCTCTGATGATATTGAGGAAGAAACCTTAAGCAGACCAGACTGAAAGGGGTGACCCACTGGTTAGGCCATGCTACCAAAAAAGGTTTACAATACAGAACACAACAATAATCATTTCATAGCCAATTATGCATTTGCTCTCAGAACTTGGCTGATGAAACCACAGTCACAGAGAAAATATCTACAGCGACAGGTGGTTTCGTGCTCGTTGTGTGTTGGAGAACGCATTTGGAATCTTGTCTCAAAGGTAATTATTTATAATGTTTATATTGTAATGGATTGGTGGCAGAGCATGTAGAAGACAGCATCATCCACTTGTTGGGTATTTTCTCCTCCAAACATTTTTAAAACCTTTAACAAGACAAACAGAGTCAAGAAACACCAGTGAGACAGAAAATCAAATATTACGCGCGGAGTGCGGCCAGGCTGTACACCAAGGCTACACTAAAGTCTGGCCCTGCTTTTCCGCTCTTTTTAGTAAGAGACGCCCTCATCACATAAACAAGAAACTTGTCCTAAGGGTGGGGTAATGACGCAAGACAAGTTTCTTCCCATAACATAAACGCATACGTCAAGTGCAGCTGTAAGGAAGAACACTTCAGGTCAGCAACATCTCGTTCGTACTGTTGCAGGTATCAGCTGTTCTGCATCTGCCTGAAGTGTCCTGTCTTCCACACTCCTTCACACTAAACACCACATCACAATAGTCAAAACGTTCTCTTGCTCCCAGTCGTTAGAGGCTGCGAAAACAAAGTTATGTTATAACAATAAGTACATCCAGTCCTTCATTCCCAGCTCAGATTGACCCCAGAGTGCTAAAACAAAATTGAATTCTCAGGATTGCATTAAGACAGGTGCAAAAACAGCACATCTCCGTTCTCATGAGAAAGAAGACAAAGCTAAAACAAGGTTGAATAACACGTACGTTCTCAGGGTGAAGTGCAAAACAGCACAACACCGTTCTCATGAGAAAGAGGACAAAGCTAAACAAGGTTGAATAACACATACATTCTCAGGGTGAAGTGCAAAACAGCACAACACCGTTCTCATGAGAAAGAAGACAAATGTACAAACGTTTAACAGTGATAACATATATACAAATCTTTAAACATTCCCCTCCTGTTTACGGCCTGTTAAACATACAGTAGGCATCACTCAGCTTAGCACTTCTTTTGAGATGTTCACTAAGAGGTTCATCATGGTATGTTTTCTCTATAGGCTTACACCCCAGAGGTGATGTCATCATTGTCACCATCATCGGTGTCTGGGTCATCATACTTCCATTGGTCTGGGTACAGGTCAGGAGAGCCATCGTCCTCCTTGTCGTCATCTGTCCCCAAGTGGATATGATGCTGGACCCCCTCCTGGTCCTGGACTTATTGCTGTGGTTATCATTCTATTTACAAGGCCTCGGAGACATGGAATACAACAACATCCACACAATGTTAGAATTGCAGCAAATACTGCTATAGACACTAATAGTGAAGAAATCAAAGACCTCCATTTTCCCATCCCTTCCAGCCACCAATCCCAGCCTTCGGTGTTTACGTCCACTGTGCTCTTTCATCTTCCTGTTCAACGTTCTCAGCCCGTCAATGGCTTGAGTGAGACTGCCGTCTGCAGCTGTGTTGTTGGGAATGAATGTGCAGCATTGTTCTCCGAACATGGCACAAACACCTCCTTTCTCTGCCAACAACATATCCAGAGCAATGCGATTCTGGAAGGCCATAAGGGACGTGGCTTCTAACTGTGAATGGACAGCCTTAAATCCTTCCTCAGTCCAATTTCCTAATTTCTGTACATTGTAGTGGATGTAGTTTATTCTGTCCACGTTTTTATTAATGGAGCACCACCAACAGATGGAAGATTCGATCCAGCTGCTATTTGATTAACCAGTTTATACTCGTCAGGCACTCCCCTGGGGACTCCTATTGCGTCAATATATGTTGGATTTCCCACTCCTTTCCAATCTCTTTTCACTCTATGTCTGGCTACGTCTTTCTGCCAATCTTCAGGAATAAGAGAGGCTGCATATGTCGTAACGTCTTCAGGGGTCATGGGTATGGCTTCAACTGGTAACAATAATGATATTAATGCACAATAACCTGACACATTTCGTGGCAGTCTGTCAAAGATTCTGTTATCCCCACACCACCACCATACGTCACTCCTCCCGACAGGTTTGAATGTGGGAGTACTATGGACCCACATTCTTACACCAGGCGGTGTGGTTTAAGCTACCCAAAGTCTTACTTGTCCCTGTCAAGTGTACACATGTATGGTTAGCATGCCCAACTTTGCTTGAGAATAAAGGTTTAATCTTAGTCAATTTGGTCACTGGATAGATCTTGTCCCACTTAGAACATTGTTGTTTGCCGCAATGTATGTCTGTGTCATAGCAGTCAGTAGACAGTCTTTGGGTAATGCTGCCGGTATTACCTGTAATATAGGTCTGGGTCCCATACACACAACACAGTCCTTCTTTGCTGCTAGTCCTGCTTGTTCTGCCATTAAAAGCCAATTGTTATTTTGTCCACTAATTCCTGTAGTTACTAGGAACCAGTCATCTGCCTTCACGTCTTTTGTGCCTTGTACAGACACCCCCTTTGCTTGTATGGGCACCCCCTTTGCTTGTATGGACACCCCCTTTGACGTACTTAAGTCGGTCAATATTGGTTGCTGTACTCTATCTGTTTCACAGAGGAAGAAATGGAAATACGGATCTTTTCCTTGTTTGTATACCCAAAGGAGGAACAACCAACAGTCTCCCTCTATATCAGGTGGGAATATGGTTCCTTTTTCTGTGGTATTCACCACTATAGACAGCTTATCATCTGTTTGATACATTTTGAGACTTTGACTCTGGGTACTTAGCCCACTCGGTTTTGTGCCCATCTTGGTGTCCATCTACTCCATTCATCGGCTACCAACGTTCCCATCTCCTATCTTGTTGATCGTGTGGTCATATACCATGAGAAACTATTTCCGTAATTAGTCCCTCTGTCACCATCCGGCATTCCATGGATAAGAGCACTATATGGTACAGAGATGATCACAGAAGTATTTCTAGGAATGCAGGCCTGTACACCAAATTCGGTATGCATTATTCCCATCACAGCTATGTACTGTGGCATTGATTATCGGACTGGGGTCTTTGTTTACTTCTTTTGGTCTCTGCAATCTGTGGATGTGATCCTTATTATCATGTCCCGTGCTCATGGCTTTTAATAATAATACCAATTCAAAAAAGAGAAAGTAGCATAACAAGGACTGTCCGTGGGGTCCAGAAACCCCCTTTCTTTTTATCTTTTTCTTTCGCCATTTCTGCACACTACAGCACACCTATGTTCAGAACAGTGGCTTCTTAATGTCTTCTGCTAGCTTTCGTGTCTAACCTGATCTTAACACCAAGCTCACACACTATTACTAGTCTTGTCCTACTGTTCTTACTGTTTTGTCTGTGTCTGCAGAAATGACTTTCTTACAGTGAGTTAAATGAATCCATGTACTTCTTTCCCCAATTTTTAAAGCTGTGGGTGTTGTGAGTAGTACTTGATAGGGCCCTTCCCATTTAGGTGAATGCCAGTGTTTTCTCTTGATGCTTCTTATCAACACCCAGTCTCCAGGTACCACTTTAGGGTCCTCCTGTGGAGAAATGGGATCATCAGTGTTTGGAACTCTCCCTCGTTGTCCTTCTAACATTTTTCTCATGTAATCCGCCAAATTGGCTTCCTCAGGTACATCCCAAATTTGTCCATAATATGGCAATCGATATTTTTCTGCCAAACAATGTTTCATACGGTGTCAACCCCATGGTACTAGTTATGTTTATATACATTTTTACCAAATCTACACAATGTGTCCATGGTCTGCCTGTTTCCTCCATTGTCTTTCTAAGTCTGTTTTTTACTGTTCCATTCATCCTTTCCACTAATCCGGCGCTTTGTGGATGATAAGCACAATGATTTTGAGATTAACCTGTAGTGCTTCTCCTACGTATTGCACTATTGCATTAACAAAATGCGCTCCGTTATCTGAATAGACTGTTTCTGGTATTCCAAATCGTGGGATGATGTCTTTGCATAATGCTTTAGCCACTGTAAGTGAATCTGCATGTTTTGTAGGGAACAATTCTACCCATTTTGAGAAGGCATCAATTATGACTAACAAAATTCCTTCCCTTCATGTTTACTCAGCTGTATATAATCCATATGAATCACTTGAAAGGGATATTGTGGTGTTGGAAATTTACCTCTTGGGGTCTCAAATTGCCTTGTGAGTTGTGTTTTGCACATATCATGCATGCTCTACAATGCTGTTTTGCATATGCATCGAACCCATAAAGACAAAAAATAGATTGCAATTGCGATATCATACCCCCTGATGAGACATGCGTCACGCCATGGCTCATAATAGCTGCCCATTAAACATATTTTTTGGCAATATGGGTTTCTTTTGTGGTCATACGTACAAGTCATTTGCATACGTAGCGCCTTTAGCTATCCACATTTGTTTTTCTCTGTCTGTTGCCTGCTGTTGCATATCAGCAAGCAGTGTACGACCCTATATACAAATCTGGAGTTGTTTCCTGTATAACAAAAAATAGAAGAAGCTGCTGCTGCCTCTTTGCTACTCTGTCAGCAAAATCATTTCCTTTTGAAAACACTGTCAGAGCCTTAGTGTGAGCCGCACATTTGCATATAGCATTTGTTGAGGCAACTTCACAGCTTGCAGTAGGGCAGTTAGGAGAGTGGCATGAGTCACTGGCTTTCCAGATGATGTCACCATTCCACGCTCCTCCCACAGTTTTGCAAACACATGCACTGTGCTGAAAGCGTACTGGCTGTCTGTATAAATTGATACGGCCGTACCTTGAAACAGATAGCAAGCTGCAGTTAAAGCAACTAATTCAGCTGCTTGTGCTGAAAATGACGATGGCAATGAAGCAGAATCTATACTTCTGAATTTGTGACGACAGCATATCCAGATTGTGTTTGTCCATAAGCATTTTTGGTGGAAGAACCATCCACATACACGATTGTACTGTTTGGGATGGGTGTGTCCCGGAGGTCTGGGCGTGCTTTTGTACTGTTGCTACATCAAGACAATTGTGCGGCTCACCATCCTCAGGTAAAGGTATCAATGTGGAGGGATTCAATGTTGTACAGCGCTCTATCGTAAGGTGTGGCTGTGATAATAGCAAGGACATGCACGAAAGATGTCTTGCTGGGGACAAAAGGCTCATGTTTGTCTGCAACAAAAGTGCAGAGACTGCATGTGGAACTTTCAATGTCAACTGATGGAATAGAACAACATTACTGCTACTTTGAACAGCCATAGAGGCCGCAACAACAGCCTGTACGCATGGTGGTAAAGCACTTGCTACTGCATCCAATTTAGATGAGTAGTAGGCAACTGGCCTCAATTTTGAGCCATACACTTGAACCAAAACACTAGTCATGAACTTATTCTTACAATCAACTGTTTGAGTAAATGGTTTACTATAATCTGGTAGTGCCAAAACTGTGGATGACACTAATGTTTGTTTTACTTTTACAAAGGCTTCCTCAGCATCTTTGTTCCATTCCAACACGGTTGACATTGAAATATCATCTTTGTACATCAAATCAGAAAGTGGACTAGTCAACTCTGCATAGCAAGGAATCCATGCCCTGCAGTAATTTGTCAATCCAAGAAATGACATCATCTGCTTTTTGGTTTGTGGTTTTGGAGCGTGCAAAATTGCTTCCTTCCTGTCAGACAGGATCGTGCGCCCTGTGGCTGATAACTCATGTCCTAATATTTTACTTTATCCCTACACAACTGAACTTTGTTCTACTCACTCTGTGGCCATTGTCAAATAAGAAACATAATAATGCTACTGTGTCAGTTATGCAGTTTTCTCGTGTGTCAGAGGCAATCAAAATGTCATCAACATACACTAATAGTTGGCTATCTGCCGGTGGAACGAAATTGGCTAAACATGACTTGAGAATAAATAGTTGGACTCTCTGCGTAACCCTGCGGTAATCTGGTGAATGTATATCGTTGTCCTTTAAAGGTAAAAGCAAACCAGAATTGACTATCTGGGTGTACTGGCACAGAGAAAAATGCATTACTTATGTCAATTACTGAGAAACTATTAGAATTTGGGCTCAGCGAATTTAACAAGGTGTGTGGATCTGGGACACATGGTGCTCTTTTAATCACAGCAGCATTTACTGCCTGCAGATCTTGAATCATTCTCCACCCCACTGAGGGCGAGCCTTTTTCACAGGAAATATGGGTGTGTTACATGGTGAATCTGGACATGGCACTATTACTCCTGCTGTTAATAAATCCTCTATTACTGGCCTGATTCCTTCAATTGCATCAGGTTTCAATGGATACTGTCTTACACATGGTCTGTATTCTGTTTTTGGCCTTATAACTACAGGTTGTGCATTTTTAATCAGTCTACGTCTGAAGGACCTGTTGTCCACAATCCTGCCGGTACTGAAGAGAGAAGAGCATCCTCTTCAGGACTCAACTGAAACACTCAGGATTGTGAAGTGGACGCATCAATGTGTGTTCCAGCTGTCCAGCACCAATGAGACATTAACTAGCACTTTATACAACTTGGTTGATGGACCTGAACTCCGTTCGTGGGCCAACTCTACTCCAATCAGAGGCTGACAAAGCTGTTATGACTGTCAGTCCCAATTCTTGCCATTCTGTCAAATATGGCTTACAAAGTGACATATGTAATGGCATACCTGTGAATTTCAATTTTGATACATCTTCAGTGGCGCCTGTTACTGTTATGACGGCTATTGAGTTGCCATCATGAATCAAATCGGTCATTGTCAGTTTCACAGGTTGAAACATTTTTCAATTTAGTTTCATAGTCACCATCCGGACCTGGAGGATCTTATGCCACATTGTGACATGCAGGTCAGGTGGTGACATCTGTTGTTCAGGATTTTTAGTAGGGCTGTCGCTTGCAAGACGACATCTTTACCCCATCCTGCAGCATCTTCTTCTGAGATGTCAAATGTATAGTAATAGTGGAATGTGGGGTCAGCGCTTTCTTCTCTTACCATGTTAACGCCTCCTGTGCGTTCAACAACTAATTTCCCTTGTTCCACAATTATGGACAAGCCCAATGCAGTCAATCCGTCTCGTCCTAGGAGGTTAACTGGACATTGTGGCATGCTTAACACTGACATAGTACACGTCAGGCCAAATGGATCTGTCAACGTTATGGGTTTGGTGATAGGGACGTCTGATGTTTGTCCATTTGCAGAGCGAACCCTAAAGAGTTCGTTGCTTAATTGATGGACAGGTATGTTGTCATTACATGTGGTTCTACATGCTCCTGTATCACAAAGGAATGGTCACTGGTCGTCCATTTACCAACAAAGTCACTTTCTGGTTTTGGTACCGGATTTCCCAGCAAGGCACACAGATCCATATCGCAATCAGACTGCCTATATGATGTGGAATCATGGATTATGGATTCTAGTCATTGTGGATACTGTGGCTGAGGAGGATTATTCCGTTGTGGAATTCCTCCTGCTGCTCCCTCAGTAGGTGGATTCGGACAATTTCTATACATATGTCCCTCTCTTCCACAGTTCCAACAAATCAGGGGACCACGTGGTGGCCCTCCCTGTCTGGGCTGCTGTTGTGGTTGCCATGGTCCTTGACCGTTGTGGCTGTCCACCTTGTCTATTTTGCCATGGCTTTTTGGGGCGTTGCACTGCTTCTGCTGTCTTAAGTTACCCTGCTGGTAATATATTTCGTCATCTCCATGTGCTACATACACTCCTTTGTCGCTGTTTCTTGTCTTTTTCTGCTTTAAGACTTCTTCTGCATGACAGCAGTGTGTATGTGTGTCTTCCAATGTGCCTGTAGGCAATCCAATCCAATGTTTCTGTATCCAAGCTTTTATATCCTTATTGGAATGTTGGATCAGAGCGTTTTTCAATTGTTTGTTCATACACGGTGTTTCTGGCAATATGCCACTATGGACCCTAAACACATTCTCAAATCTGCACCTAAACTCTGTCCATGGCTCTCCTTCTTTCTGAGTTGTCCTGGTAATTTCAGTATAATTTATCTTTGGTCCTAACACTCCTTTTGCACGTGTAATCATAGCTTCCACTCTTGTTTCAAGACTAGATCATCATGTGTCAGTGGCACGCCTTGTTGATCTGCAGGATTCCAGTCTCCGCGTACCTGACTCCATTTAGGGCCACATGCTTTCATCCACACCTGTTGGACTTCAGGTCCATTAAGGTGGTAAGATGTTCTAATGTTTTCTATATCCTGCATAAATCCCTCAATATCGACATGTGGCGATGGTATCATGTCGACTGCTGCTTTGATATCATCAGCATTCCATGTCCGATAAACGAGCATGGTTGGTAGCTGTCCTGCTGTTCCTGCACGAGGATTTGGTACTTCTATCATAGGATAGGCACCTCCCTGATCACTATGTCCACCATGGGAGGGGCTGTAGGCACTTTCGCTTGACTGCGTGTTTGTGGTTTTTCTGGTGTTTCTCTTTTTACCTTAGGTTTTACCGCCAAATCATACTGTGGTGGCGGTACATCGTCATCCTCTGGTAGAGGAGATAAAGGTCTCTTTGTCACCGATGATCCAGCCGGCGGTGATTGTTGAGGCTGTTCTGGCTCTCTGTGCTGAATTATCACATCTTCTTCTGCCTTACCTACAGCTTTCTTTTTCCTTGCTTTCTCTAATCGTCGCTTCTCTGCTCCTTTCTGTCTGTTCTCTGCTTCTTCCTCCCAAAATGCCACTAAATCTGCCCCTACTTTCTGCATCTTTTCTCATCACCTTTATGTTTCCCGTTCTAACTCCTTCTTTAGCTTCTGTATACTGATCAGGTTCAGTCGTCCGTCAAAGTCATGTTTATTTATCCAGGTCTCCAATTTCTTTGTTGCTTTTGGATTTTTTGCCTCCATAACTTTCCAGTCGTCAGTTGATAAATTTTCCTTATTTTTAGACGTCTACCCCCCATTTTTATTATCCCTTGTTATAATTTGGACTTCAGACGGGGGCACACCTAGGGTGTTCTAAATCTGAAGTTTTCACACTTTCTTTGGACGTGACAATTAATTTGCCGTCGTGTGGTTGATTCCTTTCACCTCCCCGTAGGAAGCGGAATCACTTGCCTCTGCTTCCACACGCACGGTTGTCACTAACGTTGTCCAAAGTATTACACTTTCACACAGTTATTTACACTTGCGCAAAACACTCCTAATAATCGTACGCGTATTCTTATGTCAGGGGAGCTCGCCCTCCCGTGAAATTTAACTAATGTCCTGCCTTAGGGGACTCCGCCGTCCCTGCCAAATTTAACTACTTTTTTACAGTGCACGTATTTCTACCCGGGATTTCCTTTACGTATTAAAACAGAGGAGTCCGTATCCTCCTTCCGGAATTAACTACTTGCGTCCCTCGCAACCGTAGAGGAGTCCGCCCTCCTTACAGAGTTTAACTGTGTTTCATTAACAGACGATTCTGTATCATCGCTTACGGAGTTTAACTGTTTTATGTGATCACTTTTATCCCCTACCGGTACGCGTATTAAAACAGAGGAGTCCGCACCCTCCTTACAGAGTTTAACTGCTTTGCATTAACAGGCGATTCTGTATCATCGCTTGCGGAATTTAACTGTTTTATGTGATCTGATCACCACTCACTCAGTACTGTTTACAAAGAAATTTTACTCACTGACTCGACGTCCTGTCTGTCTTCTTCGGGAAAATCTCGTCAACCAGACGATGCCAACGGTGGTCGACAATTGCAGACACGATCAATCGATCGATCAGACCTTGGCCAAGGATTTACGTCTGGACTTGACGACCTCCGCCGGACACCTCCGGTGTTGTTGAGATCCCGGACGTAGCCCCCAGTCAATGTTGGGTATTTTCTCCTCCAAACATTTTTAAAACCTTTAACAAGACAAACAGAGTCAAGAAACACCAGTGAGACAGAAAATCAAATATTACGCGCGGAGTGCGGCCAGGCTGTACACCAAGGCTACACTAAAGTCTGGCCTGCTTTTCCGCTCTTTTTATTAAGAGACGCCCTCATCACATAAACAAGAAACTTGTCCTAAGGGTGGGGGTAATGACGCAAGACAAGTTTCTTCCCATAACATAAACGCATACGTCAAGTGCAGCTGTAAGGAAGAACACTTCAGGTCAGCACATCTCGTTCGTCTGTTGCAGGTATCAGCTGTTCTGCATCTGCCTGAAGTGTCCTGTCTTCCACACTCCTTCACACTAAACACCACATCACAATAGTCAAAACGTTCTCTTGCTCCCAGTCGTTAGAGGCTGCGAAAACAAAGTTATGTTATAACAATAAGTACATCCAGTCCTTCATTCCCAGCTCAGATTGACCCCAGAGTGCTAAAACAAAATTGAATTCTCAGGATTGCATTAAGACAGGTGCAAAACAGCACATCTCCGTTCTCATGAGAAAGAAGACAAAGCTAAAACAAGGTTGAATAACACGTACGTTCTCAGGGTGAAGTGCAAAACAGCACAACACCGTTCTCATGAGAAAGAAGACAAAGCTAAACAAGGTTGAATAACACATACATTCTCAGGGTGAAGTGCAAAACAGCACAACACCATTCTCATGAGAAAGAAGACAAATGTACAAACGTTTAACAGTGATAACATATATACAAAATCTTTAACACCACTCCAATATGCTCCTGGAATCAGAACTGCTGGGGATCATGAGCATGTTGTGCCTGCAGTCTCAGGTGGTGAAGGAGCAGCGTCTCCAGAGTCTTCGTGATGTGCGACGTGAGGGCCGCTGAACTGTAGTCATTGAGCTCAGCTGGGTGCCCAGCCTTGGGTTCCGGCATGAGAGATGATGTTTTCCACAAGACTGGGACCCTCTCTGTCTGCAAGCTGGAGTTGAAGAGCCTCTGGAGGAGCTCAGCCAGTTGGTCAGCACAGGCCTTTAGCAATCCAGGACCCACATCTTCTGGACCTGCAGCCTTACCCGGATGCAGTCTTTTCAGCTCTGCCCTCACCTCTTCCATTGTGAAGGAGAGGGGGCAGCAGGTGAGGGGAGGAACAGTTGCAGTGATGGAGCTCCATATTCAACCTCTTCCTCAGCCAAAGCACTGTATCCACCTGCTTCAAGATTGCAACTATTGTTCTTCTCTCCAAGAAAAGCCCACCCACCTGTCTGAATGATTAAAGGCCGGTAGCACTCACTCCAATCATCACAGTGTTTGAGAGAATGGTGTTGGCCCACATTCAGAGCAGCATACCAAACACACTGGACCCATGCAATTAATGCAGCAGACAACAGAATATTTCCAGATGAATCCTTCAAATGGTGATACAAGCACCAAATTCAGCACAAATACTCCTTAGACGTTACTCTTTTGAAACAACAGACTGGCCACTTGAATTTTCAAATTTTAAAGTGCTCCAATCGTATTTAAAACTATCCATCCATCCATTTCCATCCATCTTCCATCTTTCATCTTGCTTTATCCGGAGTCGGGTCGCAGGCGCAGCAGCTCAAGCAAAGCCGCCCAGACCTCCCAATCCACACACACCTCCCCCAGCTCCTCCGGGGGAACCCCAAGGCATTCCCAAGCCTGCCAAGAGATGTAGTCCCTTGTGCATGTCCTGGGTCTTCCCCGGGGCCTCCTCCCAATGGGACGTGCCTGGAACACCTCTACAGCCACCTCAGCTGGCTCCTTTCGATGTGGAGGAACAGCGGCTCGACTCCGAGCTCCTCCCGAATGACCGAGCTCCTTACCCTATCTCTAAGGGAGCGCCCAGCTACCCTGTGGAGGAAACTCATCTCGGCCACTTGTACTCGCGGCCGAGATGAGTATACTCCCTTGTATTTAAAACTACACTGCATTATTTGTTTAAGGTGTGAATCCATCCAGACATGGGTGTGGTGTCTTCTTCTGCAGGCCTTCCATCCTGTGCACTGGCATGGACTCCAAAAATCTCCCAAAATTTCCTGTATAATGTCCTGTATTGTCTGTTGTGCCAGTAGCATGGCCCAAGTAGAGGATCACCCCTTTGAGTTTGATCTGCTTGAGGTTTCTTCCTCAAATCATCAGAAGGAGTTTTTCTGTACCACTGTCGCCTGTGTGCTTTCCCTAGGGGTTGATAAGGTTAGACCTTACTTGTGTGAATCACCTTGAGGCAGCTTTACTGTGATTTAGTGTCATATAAACTAAATAAATTGAATTGAAATTGATCAGGATCCACACGAAATTCTGCCTGAAGAGGGTGTGGGCAACTCTCAGTAAGACATCAACTGCCAGAACCTTTTAGAGCTTGAAGTTCCCATGAGGCTCACTTTGTGGGTCATTGTTTCCATGCATTCGGAGACATACCTACAAATCTGAACAAAATGAAAAGACCCACATATCTTTTTATTCAAAACACTTCTATTACAGCTGAAACTGCATGGGATCACTTGTCAAAAAAAAAAGAATAATTATAAATCAAAAGATATACTCATGAATAAATGACCCATGGTATTTGGTTATGATGGGAAGCTGTGTCAAATCAGAATAAAATCCAATTATGAGATGAGAGATTTTAGATTCAAAGTGACATATTAGCATTTTTTCATAAGTTCAAGCAGGGTCCTTTTTCTGTTCATTTTTCACTTTAACATTAAATTTGTGATTACATGAGAACAGGCTCAATTTGTCAAATGCAGTAGGTTCGTCAGGAATCTCACGGGGGTAACTGGAGCTGTGTGACAGTCCACACGGTGTTTAATCTCCACAATAATTGATTTCAGGAGTGTGCATACAGTGGGGCCAAAAAGTATTTAGTCAGCTCCTGATTGTGCAAGTTATCCTACTAAGAAAGATGAGAGAGGTCTGTAATTTTCATCATTGGTACACTTCAATTATGAGAGACAAAATGAGAAAAAAAAAAAAATCCAGAAAAACACACTGTAGGATTTTTAAAGAATTTATTTGTAAATTATGGTGGAAAATAAGTATTTGGTCACCCACAAACAAGCAAGATTTTTGGCTCTCACAGAGCTGTAACTTCTTCTTTAAGAGGCTCTTCTGTCTTCCACCTTTTACCTCTATTAATGGCACCTGTTGGAACTCATTATCTGTATAAAAGACACCTATCCACAGCCTCAAACAGTCAGACTTCAAACTCAACCATGGCCAAGACCAAAGAGCTGTCGAAGGACACCAGGAAGAATATTGCAGATGTACACCAGGCTGGGAAGAGTGAATCTACAATTGTCAAGCAGGTTGGTGTGAATAAATTAACTCTGGTAGCAATTGTAAGAAAATCGAAGACATACAAGACCATTGATAATCTCCCTCGATCTGGGGCTCCATGCAAGATGTCATCCCGTGGGGTCAAAATGATCATGAGAACGGTGAACAAAAATCCCAGAACTACACAGAGGGACCTGATGAATGACCTGCAGAGAGCTGGGACCAAAATAACAAAGGCTACACACTACACAGAGAGGGACTCAAATCCTGCAGTGCCACACATGTCCCCCTGCTTAAGCCAGTACATGTCCAGGCCCATCTGAAGTTTGCCAGAAAGCATATGGATGATCCAGAAGAGGATTGGGAAAATATCATGTGGTCAGATGAAACCAAAATAGAACTTTTTGGTAAAAACCCAAATTGTCGTCTTTGGAGGAAGAAGAATGCTGCGTTGCATTCCAAGAACACCATACCTACTGTGAAGCATGGGGGTGGAAACATCATACGTTGGGGCTGTTTTTCTGCAAAGGGGACAGGATGACTGATCCGTGTTAAGGGAAGAATGAACGGGGCCATGTATCATGAGATTTTAAGCCAGAACCTCCTTCCATCAGTGAGAGCATTGAAGATGCAACGTGGCTGGGTCTTCCACCATGACAATGACCCCAAACACACCTCTCAGGCAACGGAGTGGCTCTGTAAAAAACATTTAAAGGACCTGAAGTGGCCAAGCCAGTCTCCAGACCTCAACCCCATGGAAATTTTTTGAGGGATTTGAAAGTCCATGTTGCCCAGTAACAGTCCCAAAACATCATTGCTCTAGAGGAGATCTGCATGGAGGAATGTGTTATGTGTCGGACGCAGCTCGGAGAACCGACCAGCATTTGAAGGACCCAGTAAAAAATAAGCAGAGCACGGTACAAAGGATAACTGAATTTAATACATAACAGTGATACAAAACAACAAAAGAGTGTGCTGTCTGGCATGGTGGTGATACGGTGCGCTCCCAGCAGCGCTAACAGTCCGGAGCCAGAAGCCGTTCGGACCCAAGGACCCCGCCGACACCCCCCAGGTGGCCGCAACAAACCGAGTCTGTGAAAGAAGGAACCATTATGTGAGTCCACACTCTACACACAGAGAGACCACTCAAAGGTGTACATAAACAGCAAACACTTCCTGGCTTAATTACTAATCAGCTTCCCAACCTGCAGGCATGGAACATCCAGTTCACAAAACTCCACTGCAGTGGAAGCCGATACATGACTAACGTACAGCTCAATATAATAAGGTGTGAGGGACACCACATTTACTGACTGTATAAACGTTAGTCACAAAATCTAACGTACCTCAGGAAGTGTGCTGACGAGCGTGAGACCTCACCCCCTCCTCTTTCACAGACCGTGCATCAAACCCTGGACGTTCTCTGCATCCACTGATGATGAGATGGCTCCCGAGATGACGATCTCACCCGTCTGGTCACAAGGTCGAGTCTCTGGCAAATACACACTGTATACTCCAGTCTTAAATGCCACCATGTTCCAATCCATATAGATGCACCACAGCTGTGAGTCCTGACGAGCCGCAGGTGATCAGGGTGAGGTCCTGATAACCACAGCTACACAGCCACTCAGTCCCAAATGCAAGCCACCTGGAAGGAAAACCAAAAGACAGAAACAAAAAGGCAGCCAGGCCCCCCCAGCCATACAACAGAATGGGCCAAAATACCAGCTACAGTGTGTGCAAACCTGGTGAAGACTTACAGGAAACGTTTGACCTCTGTCATTGCCAACAAAGAAGATTATGTTACAAAATATGGAGTTGAACTTTTCCACCATAATTTACAAATAAATTCTTTAAAAATCCTACAATGTGATTTCCTGGATTTTGTTTTTTCTCATTTTGTCTCTCACAGTTGAAGTGTACCTATGATGAAAATTATAAACCTCTCTCATCTGTTGTGTGGGCCGCCAAAAGAGGAGGTACTGCTGGCCCACCACCAGAGGGCGCCCTGCCTGAAGTGCGGGCTTCAGGCACGAGGGGGCGCTGCCGCCTTACAGGAACAGCCGAGGTGATAGCTGTCACTCATCAACTATGACAGCTGTCACCGATCATCTGCACTTCACCCCGGATAAAAGCAGGATGACACCTCCACCACGTCGCCGAGATATCGTACTTCTTGGAGGTAACTTTCTCTGCCTGCGTATTGTACTAATTGATTTCAAGAGCTACTTTGTTGCAGCTGTCTACCCAGAGGACCGGCGTGGGCCGCGACTGTTTCGTTCTACGTCCCACCAGGATAAGTGGTACTCAGACGCTGCACGAGTGTGTGTTATAGGTGGAGGTGGAATTCCCACCGTTGTTGTTACGCGGTGTACACACACCCACACTTGACTGTCTTTGCTCTTCGCCAGCAGTACCAGATCCGACACACCGAGACGGTGGCCACCTGGGGAATTCGGGACCTGGCGGCTCCAGTATTCTTCGGGTTCGGTGGCGGTGGAAATCGTGTGGTTCCGGTTCATCTCCAGATGGACGTCTCCTATCATCGAGCCTGCCCACACGACACCTTTATTCATTGACTTGTATTTATTCTATAATCTGCTGTGTGTGGTTGTGACATTCACAACAGTAAAGTGTTCAAATTTAACTCCCTCTATTGTCCGTTCATTTGCGCCCCCTGTTGTGGGTCCGTGTCACTACACTTTCCCAACAGGATATCTCGGCCAGCGTCATGGACTCCGAGGGGCGTCACCCAGCGATTGTACGACCAATGGGAGAGCAGGGTGCACAGGCGTCTGCAGGAGGCGTGATTGGTGAGTTGCAGCACATCCTCACTGCCTTTACAGCTCGGTTGGATCAGATGACCGAGCAAAACATCCTCCTGAACCGCAGGGTGGAGGCTTTCTCCGCATAGGTGGCAGCGAGCGCTCAGGGCGCTGCTGCAGCTCCTCCTCCTGCCGACCCTGTGCAAGATATGAACGTTCCAGTGGTCGTTCAACAACCCCTCCCACCATCCCCTGAAGCATACATAAGCCCCCCAGAGCCGTACGGAGGTTGTGTGGAGACGTGCGCGGACTTTCTCATGCAGTGTTCGCTCGTCTTTGCACAACGTCCCGTCATGTACGCGTCTGATGCTAGTAAAGTAGCTTATGTAATTAATCTGCTTCGAGGAGAGGCACGCGCTTGGGCTACAGCGCTTTGGGAGCAAAATTCATGGCTCCTTCATACGTATACTGGGTTTGTGAGGGAGTTCAGAACAGTGTTTGATCACCCTAACAGAGGAGAGACCGCTTCAACAGTGCTGCTGTCAATGCGACAGGGGCGCCGGCGCGCAGCTGAATATGCAGTCGACTTCCGCATCGCGGCTGCGAGGTCTGGCTGGAATAACGTTGCGCTCCGCGCCGTCTTCGTAAACGGACTGTCGTTGGTCCTGAAGGAGCACCTGGTAGCTAAGGAAGAACCGCGGGATTTAGATGGGCTTATCGATCTCGTTATACGGTTAGACAATCGTTTGGAGGAACGCCGTCGGGAGCGAGGCAAAGGATGTGGCCGGGCATGCGCTCTCTCTCTCCCTTCCGGGTTCAAAAAGGTTCCGCCCTCCCCACGCTCCACAGCCGCAGCGCTCCGTGGGGCAACAGCTCCCCCTGCTGACGTTGCTAGGGAAATGCACGGGGCCAAAATGAGAACAGCTGACAGAATGAGGAGGCTGGTCCACAGGGAGTGTTTTCTCTGCAGCTCAAAAGAGCACATACAGAAAAACTGCCCCAAACGGCCAAAACGACAACACCCGCCCTTAGAGACTGGGCTAAGGGGGGGTCAGAACATTCACGTGGGACACACACATATCGCCACACGACTCCCAGTCACAATCCTGAGCGGGGATTTAACCCTTCAAGCCCCAGCACTGGTGGACACGGGGTCCGAAGGGAATCTGCTAGACAGCAGATGGGCAAGGGAGGTAGGGCTCCCTCTGGTGGCGCTTCCTTCGCCATTGCAGGTGCGGGCACTAGATGGCACCCTTCTCCCTTTAATCATGCACAAGACACCACCTGCAACTCTGGTGGTGTCTGGGAATCATCGGGAGGAGATCGAGTTTTTTGTGACTCCTTCTACCTCCCGCGTGATTTTGGGCTTCCCGTGGATGCTAAAACACAATCCCCGGATTGATTGGCCATCCAGGGTGGTGGTACAGTGGAGCGAGACCTGCCATCGGGTGTGTTTAGGATCCTCGGTCCCCCCCGGTTCCCAGGCTAAGGAGCAGGTCAAAGTCCCTCCCAATCTGTCGGCGGTGCCGGTTGAGTACCACGATCTTGCTGACGTTTTCAGCAAGGATCGGGCACTCACCCTTCCCCCGCACCGTCCGTACGATTGTGCCATTGATTTGATTCCAGGCGTGGAGTTCCCGTCCAGCAGGCTATACAACCTCTCATGACCTGAGCGCGAATCGATGGAGACCTACATCCGGGACTCCTTAGCTGCCGGGCTGATCCGGAACTCCACCTCCCTGATGGGAGCAGGTTTCTTTTTTGTGGGCAAGAAAGATGGCGGTCTTCGTCCATGCATTGATTATCGGGGGCTGAACGAGATCACGGTTCGCAACCGATACCCGTTGCCTTTGTTGGATTCGGTGTTCACCCCCCTACATGGAGCCAAAATATTCACAAAGCTGGATCTTAGGAAGGGAGACAAGTGGAAGACGGCATTCAACACCCCGTTAGGTCATTTTGAGTACCTGGTCATGCCGTTTGGCCTCACTAACGCCCCCGCGATGTTCCAAGCTTTGGTAAATGACGTCTTGCGAGACTTCCTGCACCGATTCGTCTTCGTGTATCTGGACGATATACTCATTTTTTCTCCAGACCCTGAGACTCATGTACGGCATGTACGTCAGGTCCTGCAGCGGTTGTTGGAGAACCGGCTGTTTGTGAAGGGCGAGAAGTGTGAGTTTCACCGCACCTCGTTGTCCTTCCTGGGGTTTATCATCTCCTCCAACTCCGTCACCCCGGATCCGGCCAAGGTCGCGGCGGTGAGAGACTGGCCCCAACCTACGAGCCGGAGGAAGCTGCAACAGTTCCTCGGCTTCGCAAATTTTTACAGGAGGTTCATTAAGGGGTATAGTCAGGTAGTTAGCCCCCTGACAGCCCTGACCTCACCAAAAGTTCCCTTCACCTGGTCGGATCGGTGCGATGCCGCGTTCAGGGAGTTGAAACAGAGCTTCTCGACTGCACCCGTCTTGGTGCAGCCCGATCCCAGTCGCCAGTTTGTGGTTGAAGTGGACGCCTCTGACTCAGGGATAGGAGCCGTGCTATCCCAGAGCGGAGAGACTGATAAGGTTCTTCACCCGTGTGCCTATTTCTCCCGCAGGTTGACCCCAGCAGAGCGGAACTATGACGTGGGCAATCGAGAACTCCTAGCAGTGAAAGAGGCTCTTGAGGAGTGGAGACACCTGCTGGAGGGAGCGTCGGTGCCTTTCACAGTTTTTACTGACCACCGGAACCTGGAGTATATCAGGACCGCCAGGCGACTGAACCCCAGGCAAGCCCGCTGGTCACTGTTCTTCGGCCGTTTTGACTGCCGGATCACCTACCGCCCCGGGACCAAAAACCAGAGGTCGGATGCCTTGTCCCGGGTGCATGAACACGAAGTCAAGACCGAGCTGTCGGATCCACCGGAACCCATCGTACCGGAGTCCACTATCGTGGCCACCCTTACCTGGGACGTGGAGAAGACCGTCCGGGAGGCCCTGGCACGGAGCCCGGATCCCGGAACAGGGCCGAAGAATAGACTATATGTCCCACCAGAATCCAGGGCTGCCGTCCTGGACTTCTGTCACGGGTCCAAGCTCTCCTGCCACCCAGGGGTGCGTATGACCGTGGTAGTGGTCCGGCAGTGCTTCTGGTGGGCGTCCCTGGAGGCTGACGTCCGGGCTTACATCCAGGCCTGCACCACCTGCGCCAGGGGCAAGGCGGACCACCAAAAGGCACAGGGACTCCTTCAGCCGCTTCCTGTGCCTCATCGCCCCTGGTCCCACATCGGTCTGGATTTCGTCACGGGCCTCCCGCCGTCCCAGGGGCACACCACCATCCTCACGATAGTGGACCGGTTCTCCAAGGCGGCCCACTTCGTGGCCCTCCCGAAGCTCCCGTCGGCCCAGGAGACAGCGGATCTCCTGGTCCACCATGTCGTACGTCTGCATGGGATACCAACAGACATCGTCTCAGATCGTGGTCCCCAGTTTTCCTCGCAGGTTTGGAAGAGTTTCTGCCGGGAGCTGGGGGCCACCATGAGCCTCTCGTCTGGGTATCACCCTCAGACCAACGGACAGGCTGATCGGGCTAATCAAGAGCTGGAGCAGGCCCTGCGATGTACTACATCCGCACACCCGATGGCTTGGAGTGAACACCTGGCCTGGATCGAGTATGCGCATAACAGCCAAGTGTCCTCTGCCACCGGCCTCTCCCCATTCGAGGTGTGTCTGGGGTACCAGCCCCCTTTGTTTCCTGTGGTGGAGGGAGAGGTTGGTGTACCCTCGGTCCAGGCCCACCTGCGGAGATGCCGTCGGGTGTGGCGCACCGCCCGTTCGGCCTTGTTGAGGGCCCGGACGAGGGCAAAGTCCCATGCAGACCGTTGACGGTCCCTGGCTCCCGCATATCAGCCCGGGCAGGAGGTATGGCTATCCACACGGGACATACCTCTCCAGGTGGCTTCCCCCAAACTAAAGGACCGATACATAGGGCCCTTCCAGATCCTCAAGGTCCTCAGTCCCGCCGCAGTGAGGCTCCAACTCCCGGCCTCACTGCGGATCCATCCAGTCTTTCACGTGTCAAGGTTGAAACCATATCACACCTCACCCCTCTGTACACCCGGTCCGGCACCGCCTCCTGCCCGTATCATCGACGGGGAGCCAGCTTGGACAGTACGCCGGCTCCTGGATGTCCGTCGAATGGGCCGGGGTTTCCAATATTTGGTGGACTGGGAGGGGTATGGACCCGAAGAACGCTCCTGGGTGAAGAGGAGCTTCATCCTGGACCCGGCCCTCCTGGCCGATTTCTACCATCGCCACCCGGACAAGCCTTGTCGGGCGCCAGGAGGCGCCCGTTGAGGGGGGGGGTCCTGTTGTGTGGGCTGCCAGAAGAGGAGGTACTGCTGGCCCACCACCAGAGGGCGCCCTGCCTGAAGTGCGGGCTTCAGGCACGAGGGGGCGCTGCCGCCTTACAGGAACAGCCGAGGTGACAGCTGTCACTCATCAACTATGACAGCTGTCACCGATCATCTGCACTTCACCCCGGATAAAAGCAGGATGACACCTCCACCACGTCGCCGAGATATCGTACTTCTTGGAGGTAACTTTCTCTGCCTGCATATTGTACTAATTGATTTCAAGAGCTACTTTGTTGCAGCTGTCTACCCAGAGGACCGGCGTGGGCCGCGACTGTATCGTTCTACGTCCCACCAGGATAAGTGGTACTCAGACGCTGCACGAGTGTGTGTTAGAGGTGGAGGTGGAATTCCCATCATTGTTGTTACGGGGTGTACACACACCCACACTTGACTGTCTTTGCTCTTCGCCAGCAGTACCAGATCCGACACGCTGAGACGGTGGCCACCTGGGGAATTCGGGACCTGGCGGCTCCAGTATTCTTCGGGTTCGGTGGCGGTGGAAATCGTGTGGTTCCGGTTCATCTCCAGACGGACGTCTCCTATCGTCGAGCCTGCCCACACGACACCTTTATCCATTGACTTGTATTTATTCTATAATCTGCTGTGTGTGGTTGTGACATTCACAACAGTAAAGTGTTCAAATTTAACTCCCTCTATTGTCTGTTCATTTGCGCCCCCTGTTGTGGGTCCGTGTCACTACACTTTCCCAACATCATCTTTCTAAGTAGGAGAACTTGCACAATCAGGGACTGACTAAATACTTTTTTACCCCACTGTACAAAAAGTTAACTGTGATCTGGTTTACATGAGGGGCAGACAGATGCACACTGAAACATCCCAGTATACAACATGCTGTGTATTCATTTACCTGTCAAACAACATTATTTCACCAATGGTTTATTTTTATTGTGTCTCTCTCAGTTGGGATGTCACCATACATTGGTCTGATTTCTTGTACTGTGTCTTTTCTGCTCAGACATATAGTACCATTCTCCCAGAGTATCGTGGCTCAGAGTAACAAAAGTACATACTATAGTTATGCCTAAAGTTATGCCAGTGTTGCCTAAAGGTCTCATCACAAGTCACAATTAGCTTAAGAAGTGGGCATGAAGTGGGCATGACACACAAACACCTTTGTCATGTCAATGATGACAAGGTACAACAGTTGGCATTGCTCTTGACATTCAGTCATTCATTCTTTATACCCTGCTTACTCCAATTAAGGGTCACAGGGGGCTGGAGCCTATCCCAGCAGTCATAGGTTGTGAGGCAGAGTACACCCTGGACAGGATGCCAGTCTATCACAAGGCCACATACAAACAGACAATCACATTCACACTTGCATGCACACCTACAAACAATTTAAAGTTTCCAATAATTTCCAACTAATTAGTTTTATAATGCTGCAATTCAGTTACTTTTTGGGAGAAGTAACTAGTAACTATTTATATTTCACACAATGTCCCAACTTCAATGGAATTGGGGTTGTAAAGTGCCCAAACATGCCCAACACTGGTTATCAGCACGTACGAGTACAACTGAGTGTCATCAGCATAACAATGAAAAGTAATCCAAAATGCCACAGTATCTGCCAAGGAGGTGCCACATAGACCGTCGAGAACACAGACCATCGTGAAACCCCATATTTCACAGCACCTAGATTTGAAGTGACGTTGTACAGGACACACTGACAGTGAATAGATAAGTAAGATGTCGGCCAGGTAAGGACATTGCCAGCAATCCCAAAATAGTTCTTAAACCTATCCAGTAAAATGCAATGATCCACCATGTCAAATGTGGTGCTGAGATCTAACAATACCAGTACTGTAGCGTCAGAATCCATTGCAAGGAGAAGATCATTCACCACTTTAGTGGTGGTGTCTCCATGAGTGATGCATTCTAAATGCAAACTGCAGTGGCTCAAAGAGATTATTTTCAGTAAGATGGTCCACATACTGCTGTGAAACAACTTTTTCAAGGATTTCAGAGCAAAAGGATAGGTTTGATATCGGTCTATAATTTTTCAGTAAAACCCAAATCCAGAGTAGGTTTCTTAAGAAATGGTTTGATCACTGCAGATTTAAACCTTTTAGGAATGTAATCTGAAGATCATGACAGATTAATCATTCTCAGCATAGCCCACAGATATTTAAATAGTTTAGTCTGTATCAGGTTGAAAAGACAGGTTGTGCTTTTAGCAGACGTTACAAGTTTCATCAGCATCCCCAGCGGAACAGATTCAAACATGGTAAGTCTCCGCACCCTGTCATGGATGGCACTCATGTCAGTATCAGGATCTAATGGTGTGACTAGAATATGCTGGGATATAAAATGAGGTCAGACAGTTAATGAGGCTGGCCAAATACTACCACATGTTCATCACGGACTTTGCGGCTTTGTCCAACCCCTGAGTGATGTGACCCAAAATGGTACCCCTAATCTGGTTCAGTTGGGAGACTCAAGGTGGCAAGCATTTGAGCAGTAAAAGAGTCTGTCTGCAGGAAAGCACTGGTGTTTACTCCTAAATTCACTCTCCCTTGTTTACAGACGGATGCATTGGACAGAGGGTTGGGCGGCATTTTTGCCTCATCTGGTAGAAGGTGTAGACTTCTTTGTAGCATATGTAGATCAGCCAGAAACAATCTCCTCATGAACAGAAATATCACGTAGTGGAAAGTTATTCAAGTCTAGATTAAAGACTCATCTGTTTTCCCTTTTGTATGACGAGCATATTACTGAATTGTTGCTGTTGTCCATTCGGCTGCTCCCGTTTTTGTTTGGGGTGTCGCCACAGTATTCAAGTCTAGATTAAAGACTCATCTGTTTTCCCTTTTGTATGACGAGCATATTACTGAATTGTTGCTGTTGTCCATTCGGCTGCTCCCGTTTTTGTTTGGGGTGTCGCCACAGTGGATACAGCCAGATACATATTGGTATTTGGCACAAGTTTTATGCCAGATGCCCTTCCTGACGCAACTCCAGTTTCACCTGGAGAAACACATACAGCCGCTGGTGTTCCAAAGAGGTCTCCCATCTAAGTGCTAACCAGATGCCACACTGCTTAGCTTCTGAGATCTGACGGGATCAGACTGACATAGAGCAGACCGGCAGCTATCATATTACTGAGTTACTCAACCATTCTTCTCTCCTTCTTACTCAACAAAAATATAAACGCAACACTTTTGGTTTTGCTCCCATTTTGTATGAGATGAACTCAAAGATCTAAAACTTTTTCTACATACACAATATCACCATTTCCCTCAAATACTGTTAACAAACCAGTCTAAATCTGTGATAGTGAGCACTTCTCCTTTGCTGAGATAATCCATCCCACCTCACAGGTGTGCCATACCAAGATGCTGATTAGACACCATGATTAGTGCACAGGTGTGCCTTAGACTGCCCACAATAAAAGGCCACTCTGAAAGGTGCAGTTTTGTTTTATTGGGGGGGATACCAGTCAGTATCTGGTGTGACCACCATTTGCCTCATGCAGTGCAACACATCTCCTTCGCATCATCCGTGAAGAGAACACCTCTCCAACGTGCCAAACGCCAGCGAATGTGAGCATTTGACCACTCAAGTCGGTTACGACGACGAACTGGAGTCAGGTCGAGATCCCGATGAGGACGACGAGCATGCAGATGAGCTTCCCTGAGACAGTTTCTGACAGTTTGTGCAGAAATTCTTTGGTTATGCAAACTGATTGTTCCAGCAGCTGTCCGAGTGGCTGGTCTCAGACGATCTTGGAGGTGAACATGCTGGATGTGGAGGTCCTGGGCTGGTGTGGTTACACGTGGTCTGCGGTTGTGAGGCTGGTTGGATGTACTGCCAAATTCTCTGAAACGCCTTTGGAGACGGCTTATGGTAGAGAAATGAACATTCAATACACAAGCAACAGCTCTGGTTGACATTCCTGCTGTCAGCATGCCAATTGCACGCTCCCTCAAATCTTGCAACATCTGTGGCATTGTGCTGTGTGATAAAACTGCACCTTTCAGAGTGGCCTTTTATTGTGGGCAGTCTAAGGCACACCTGTGCACTAATCATGGTGTCTAATCAGCATCTTGGTATGGCACACCTGTGAGGTGGGATGGATTATCTCAGCAAAGGAGAAGTGCTCACTATCACAGATTTAGACTGGTTTGTGAACAGTATTTGAGGGAAATGGTGATATTGTGTATGTAGAAAAAGTTTTAGATCTTTGAGTTCATCTCATACAAAATGGGAGCGAAACCAAAAGTGTTGCATTTATATTTTTGTTGAGTATAATTGTGTCATTAACAATGGAGCAGACAAAATTCAATTTATTATTCAACTAAACTGCAAATATATGAATTTTTTAACATTTATGAAACACTTCTCTAAACAAGGCCATAGGGTCACTGACCTAAAGAGATTCCCTCCTTGGCACAGCGATCTATTCAACAATTCAGTGTTACAACCAAAACTATGATACATACACTTTTCTTTCCTTTATATTTCACATCCTTGACCATGAAAACATACCACTAGAACTTGGAATCACTTTTATGTCTTTATTAGTTCAAACGTTATTGTATAAAAACAATTTTTCGGTAATGGCGGTTTTCTTCTGGATCTAGCTCCATAACATTTGATGACACCTTACTGAATCAGTAAAGATTCAGCTACAATTTGGTGTTAGTTGTGCATCTCTAGCTTCATTTGTCACCTCACACTGACACATTTTCTATTTTCCCTATATTTTAGCATATTCTGGATCACCAGATCCGGAATCCGGATCCAATCATCACCAAACCTTGTTGTTTGATAGAACATTTGACTATGTTACACCCTAATTTTTTTCAAGCCTTTCTGCCTTGTTTTTGTGGAGTTAAAAACTAGAATGTCAAAATTCCCCCTATCCCGCAATGGTGAAGAATCCTTTAAAAAATTTCTGGATCCGGATCGTGATCTGGATCACCACTAAAATTTAATCACTTGTTCCTCTTGTCATTTCCAACCATCCATCCATCCATCCATTTTCTTCATCTTTATCCGGAGTCGGGTCGCGGGAGCAGCAGCTCAAGCAAAGCCGCCCAGACCTCCCGATCCACACACACCTCCCCCAGCTCCTCTGGGGGAACCCCAAGGCGTTCCCAAGCCAGCCGAGAGATGTAGTCCCTCCAGCATGTCCTGGGTCTTCCCCGGGGCCTCCTCCCAGTGGGACGTGCCCGGAACACCTCTCCAGTGAGGCGTCCAGGGGGCATCCGGAAAAGATGCCCGAGCCACCTCAACTGACTCCTTTCAACGTAGAGGAGTCCTCACCCTATCTCTAAGGGAGCGCCCAGCCACCCTTCGGAGGAAACTCATCTCGGCCGCTTGTACTCGCAATCTCGTTCTTTCGGTCATGAGCCAAATCTCATGACCATAGGTGAGGATCGGAACGTAGCTCGATCGGTAAATCGAGAGCTTTGCCCCCTACTCAGCTCTCTCTTCACCACGACAGTCCGATACAGCGACCGCATCACTGCAGATGCTGCACCAATCCATCTATTGATCTCACGCTCCATCCGTCCCTCACTCATGAACAAGACCCCGAGATACTTAAACTCCTCCACTTGAGGCAAGGACACTCCACCGACCTGAAGAGGGCAAAGCACCTTTTCCGGTCGAGAACCATGGCCTCGGATTTGGAGGTGCTGATTTTCATCCCGGACGCTTCACACTCAGCTGCAAACTGCCCAGTGCACGCTGAAGGTCCTGATTTGACGAAGCCAACAGAACCACATCGTCCGCAAACAGCAGAGATGAGATTCTGTGGTTCCCAAATCAAACCCCCTCTACACCCTGGCTGCGCCTAGAAATTCTGTCCATAAAAATAATGAACAGAACCGGTGACAAAGGGCAGCCCTGGTGGAGGCCAACGTGCACTGAAAACAGGTTTGACTTACTACCGGCAATGCGAACCAAGCTGCTGCTGCGGTCGTACAGAGACCGAATAGCCCTTAACAAAGGACCCCGGACCCCATTCTCCCGGAGCACCCCCCACAGGGTGCCCCGAGGGACACGGTCGAATGCCTTCTCCAGATCCACAAAACACATGTGGACTGGTTGGGCAAACTCCCATGAACCCTCGAGCACCCGATGGAACGTGTAGAGCTGGTCCAGTGTGCCGCGACCAGGACGAAAACCACACTGGTCCTCCTGAATCCGAGATTCGACCATCGGTCGAATTCTCATCTCCAGTACTCTGGAATAGACCTTACCGGGGAAGCTGAGGAGTGTGATCCCCCTATAGTTGGAACACACCCTCCAGTCCCGCTTTTTAAACAGAGGGACCACCACCCCGGTCTGCCAATCCAGAGGCACTGTCCCCAATCGCCAACCGACCGATAGTCCTCCTCCATAGCCTCCCCGAACTCCTCCCAGACCCGAGTTTTTGCCTCTGTGACCGCACGGGCTGCGGCACGCTTGGCCTGCCGGTACCTGTCAGCTGCCTCTGGGGTCCCACCTACCAACAAAGATAAGTAGGACTCCTTCTTCAGCTTGACGGTATCCCTTACTTCCGGTGTCCACCACCGGGTTCGGGGATTGCCGCCGCGAAAGGCACCAGAGACCTTGCGACCACAGCTACGAGCAGCCGCATCGACAATGGAGGTGGAGAACATGGTCCACTCGGACTCCATGTCTCCAACCTCCCCCGGGATCTGGGAGAAGCTCTCCGGAGGTGGGAGTTGAAGACCTCGCTGACAGAGGGTTCCGCCAGTCGTTCCCAGCAGACCCTCACAATACGTTTGGGCCTGCCAGGTCTGACGGGTTTCCTACCCTCCCAGCGGATCCAACTCACCACCAGGTGGTGATCAGTTGACAGCTCTGCCCCTCTCTTCACTCGAGTGTCCGAGACACGTGGCCGAAGATCAGATGATACGACTACAAAGTCGATCATCAACCTCCGGCTCAGGGTGTCCTGGTGCCATGTGCACTTATGGACACCCTTGTGCTCGAACATGGTGTTCGTGATGGACAAACTGTGACTAGCACAGAAGTCCAACAACTGAACACCACTTGGGTTCAGATCGGGGAGGCCGTGCTTCCTGATCACCCCCCTCCAGGTCTCACTGTCACCTCCCACGTGGGCACTGAAATCCCCCAGGAGAACAATGGAGTCCCCAGTTGGAGCGCTATCTAGTACCCCTCCCAGGGACTCCAGGAAGGTTGGGTACTCTGCACTGCTGCTCGGCCCGTAGGCCGAGACAACGGTGAGAGACCTGTCCCCAACCTGAAGGCGTAGGGACGCGACCCTCTCGTTCACCGGAGTGAACTCCAACACTTGGCGATTGAGCTGGGGAGCAATAAGCAATGCGACCCCAGCTCTCCGCCTCTCCCCGTGGGCGACGCCAGAAAAATGAAGCATCCAGCCCCTCTCCAGGAGTTGGGTACCAGAGCCCAAGCTGTGTGTGGAGGTGAGCCCGACTATCTCTAGTCGGTATCTCTCAACCTCCCGCACAAGCTCACGCTCCTTCCCCCCTAGCGAGGTGACATTCCACGTCCCAATAGCCAGGGGCTGTGAGCATGGACCGGGCCACCGGGCCACCCGCCCTCGACCGCCACCCAATCCTCTCTGCACCCAACCCCCATGGCCCCTTCTGCAGGTGGTGAACCCACAGGAGGGCGGGCCCACGTCACTCTTTCGGGCTGAGCCTGGCCGGGCCCCATGGGCTAAGGCCCGACCACTGGCGCTCGCGCGCGAGCCCCAACCCCAGGCCTGGCTCCAGGGTGGGACCCCGGCTCCGCCATACCGGGCGACATCTCGGTCCTTGATCTTTTACTGGTCATGGAGGTTCTGAACTGCCCTTAGTCTGACCCATCACCTAGGACCTGTTTGCCTTGGGAGACCCTACAGGGAGTACAAAGCCCCCGACAACATAGCTCCTAGGATCATCCGGGTACGCAAACTCCCCCACCACGATAAGGTGGCAGCTAGAGGGGGAGCATTTCCAACCACTCCACAAAATTTCATCAAAATCCGTTCAAAACGTTTTGAGTTATCCTGCTGACAAACAGACAGACAAACAAACAAACATGACCGAAAACATAACCTCCTTGGCGGAGGTAATAAAAATAAGTGTAAGATATATATTTTTCAGTTTAAATATACTTTTGATTCAGGTCTTTAATTATTTTGATCAAATTTTTTTCATTTTTTATTTATATGATGTGTCATTTTTATCAGTTGCAAGATAAAACTTTTCAGAATCAAATCTTATCTTTTTAGTTTCATATTTCATTTTTTCACTTTCAGATCTTTTTTTCACTTTCAGATCTTATTCTTTCAGTTTCAAACTTTTGGCCCTGTTCTGGCGTGAGAGGGCGTGGCTTCAATTGAGAGGGGCAGCAGAGCAAACAGTCCTCACATGATGTTGCTTTCAGGAAACATGGGTACTTTGAGAGATAATGACTCAACACTTTCTCGCCACTGTATTGTCTTGATACCTGTAAATAAAGTGATGCCATGGACAAATATGTCTATTACAAGTAATTCTAGACCACTCTTGGTCATTTTTGATGTATAAAAACTGGAAAATATGCCAGATTGTAAAGTTCAACACCTATACTTAAAAAATCGGTGTCCCAAATCCACACAAGACCGTGAACGCAGCGCAGCATCGCTGCTTGAATTAATACAATGGCGTCACAGAGGCAACCTGCAGGTGCAGGCACACAGGTAAGAAATGTTCCTTACAGATAACCTGCAGTGAAAATTAGGCTAAGTAACATAAAACTGAGTTACTTTTGAGACGTAGGGTCATCCAGAAAGAAGTGTTTATGTGTCTAAGCAGTAAGCAGCCATAGGTTAGCATGAGCTACGGCAATGCTAGCTGCTGCTCATGGTGTAGTCCGAAAAGTGTTCCCCTTTTAAACTTACGTCTTCAGTTGTCATTGTCTGCATTTGTGTTTTTGCCAGAATGTTGACTATAATTCAACAGTGGCTGCAAGTGTGTTTTAAACATGGCATTCTATCCATACTTTTGCCTTTTTTTTAAGAATGGAAATATCAAGTAGGTGTTGTTTCTCCCCCCCCCCACCAGATCTTTGGACTACTACACATTGAATTTCCAAAGATGAAGGAGCTGACAGGAGGATGGCTATTCCATAAGGCTACAGGTGAAGAAAACCAGTATTATCACATCAGTCACAGTACACTGTAATTTTTGTATGCTTGTTTAAAGATACAAATGTCTTGTATCTTTAGGTGGCCAGGGGAAAAGAAAACTGATTATTATTCCTCCTGATTCTAATGGTTACACTGGAACCCAAATCCGCAGTGTTACAGGCTCAGGAAAAATTACCCTGTATATTGTGCCTTTGCAACACGAGTTTGACTTATCTCCATTACCACCAGATGCCACTGAATTTTTAGGCATGCCAAAAGCGCAATGCCAAACCTGCAAATTGAGTTTTCCTTTGCAGATTTTGGCCCTTCATGTAAAGGAATGCATGGTGTGTCACTCATCAGCAGAAGATACCGAGGTACGTGTTGGTCTGAAATACATGAATTTGCATTGTGAAAGTAGTTTTAATTCTAGTTGTTACTCAGTGAGTGTTAACACAGGATATTTGTGGGTTATATTATAGTTGCATCAAAGTGAAGTACAGATTGTTTCTGTGGCAGCCTCCCCTCTACAGCATGGGATAGAGACATCTGTTGAAGAGGTATAGTACATAAAGTTACTGTATTGTTATGGAATGCCTACATGTACGGGATTGTGGCTAACACCCTTGATAATTTGTTTTTAATATGATTAGTTTACATCTGTTTTTCTGTTTGGCAGTGTTGATGACATCCTAGAAACTATTTGTGGAAGAGTTGATGCTGAGAAACAGTTCAGTATCCAGATATCCAGAACAAACATCCTTGAGAGAGGCCTTCTGCAGTGGCAACGACAGAAGAAAAATTCACCCACTGCTACTCTGAAAGTGACCTTCTTTGGAGAAGCAGGGGTGGACACAGGTGCCCTTCGAAAATAATTTCTCACTGGTAAATCACCATTAACACATTTTATTCTTAAGAAGATGGTCCACTGAAACATTCTTGTTATAAGATAATTGAGGGTTGTCAGGTTGCCTGAAGGGTCTCTGTCCTTGAGTTGTACGATGTACTGCAAACTGTTTTCATTTCACATTTTATAAGTTTATTTGGTGATGTCTCAAATTAAAAGAAAAAGTAATAAAAAAAAATGTATGACTGGTGCCCCTTGAGCACTACAGTAAATGCTGTTTGTATAACTGCATGTAGAAATGGTGGCTGGAATTGAGAGTCAATTCTTTGAGGGACTAACCAATCAGAAGAGCCCACGGTACTCCTGACTGACTTTGACAATGGCCTCTACAGGTATGGTTATTTTGAATGTAAGCAACAAAAATCTGATAATTTTTATTACAAATTCTTATGAATATGATACATATGTGCCATTTTGTGTCAGTAGGATTGTGGGAGAAATTCTGGCTGTGAGTTTGGCACAAGCTGGCCCAGCCCCTTCCTTTTTCAGTCCTTGGACTTACAGTTACCTCAGTGGTGGGCATTTAAACCCAACAGGTCTCAACAGTAATGCAGTGGCTGATGTCCAGTTGCGAGATTTAATTAACCAGGTATGACCTCCATGTGTAGGAAATGCTGGGTTGGCATGGAAAAAACATTTCATATCAGATAATTCTGTTAAATATATATTTTTGTCATGGTATTTTGTGTATATATTCAGGTTGAGCTGTCGAATGATCAATCTCTGCCAGATCTAGCTGATGAAATCCTTAACTGTGGATATACTGGAATTATCTCCATTCAAAACAAGGAATCTATTGTTCGGTATGCTAGGACATGTTTTTCTGTTTGGATGAAAAAAAGAAATATATACTCTTTGAATGAGGATTATTAGTCTTTTTTTCCATTTATATTTTAGTGCTATCATACTCCATGCAGTGCTGAGATTACAGCCCATGCTGGACCAACTCAAAGAAGGCCTGCAGCTTTATGACCTCCTCTCACTGATCAAGCAGTACCCAGATGTGTGCGAGTCCCTGTTTGTTCCTAGAGAAGATGTAAAAGTAAGCAAACTATGGGACAATTTATTTTTCAAAATGTGAAATAACTAGCTTCAAAATTGTACTTTACATCATTTTATTTAATCAAAGGTGAATACAGAATTTATCATGGCATCTATTTCCCCCCAACTGAGTGACAAAGGGACTACCAGACATCAGACTGACCTGGAGACAATTAACTTCATTCAAGATTTTCTTTATGGAGCTGAAGGTATGTTTTTTTTTTGGGGGGGGGGGGTTCTACTACTAGTGACTCAGAAGCTGTTACCTGTAGCTGTACTTGTATTTACCTTCTTTTTTTTTCCCTCTCTCCTTTGGCTGAGCAAGGCCATACCAGGGCTGTGAAAACTCCGCGGATCCACGGAATTCCGCGGCTTTCATAATGGGGGGGGGGGTGTTGAACTCTTTAATCGTGATCATTACTGAGTTTTTAAAATGCCTATCACAAAGCGTTCTTTTTTATGACATCATGCAAGTTTTATAAGTCTGCGGACACTGATCTGTGTGTTACAGATACAGTAGTGTTCAGAATAATAGTTGTGCTATGTGACTAAAAAGATTAATCCAGGTTTTGAGTATATTTCTTCTTGTTACATGGGAAACAAGGTACCAGTAGATTCAGTAGATTCTTACAAATCCAACAAGACCAAGCATTCATGATATGCACACTCTTAAGGCTATGAAATTGGGCTATTAGTAAAAAAAAAAGTAGAAAAGGGGGTGTTCACAATAATAGTAGCATCTGCTGTTGATGCTACAAACTCAAAACTATTATGCTCAAACTGCTTTTTTAGCAATCCTGTGAATCACTAAACTAGTACTTAGTTGTATAACCAGTTTTTCATGATTTATTCACATCTGTGAGGCATTAATTTTGTTGGTTTGGAACCTGATTTTACTCGTTTACTAGTGTGCTTGGGGTCATTGTCTTGTTGAAACACCCATTTCAATGGCATGTCCTCTTCAGCATAAGGCAACATGACCTCTTCAAGTATTTTGACATATCCAAACTGATCCATGATACCTGGTATGTGATATATAGGCCCAACACCATAGTAGGAGAAACATGCCCATATCATGATGCTTGCACCACCATGCGTCACTGTCTTCACTGTGAACTGTGGCTTGAATTCAGAGTTTGGGGGTCATTTCACAAACTGTCTGCAGCCCTTGGACCCAAAAAGAACAGTTTTACTTTCATCAGTCCACAAAATGTTCCTCCATTTCTCTTTAGGCCAGTTGATGTGTTCTTTGGCAAATTGTAACCTCTTCTGCACATGTTTTTTTATTTAACAGAGGGACTTTGTGGGGGATTCTTGCACATAAATTAGCTTCCCACAGGTGTTTTCTGTCACACCGCTTACAGGTAACTCCAGACTGTCTTTGATCATCCTGGAGCTGATCAATGGGTGAGCCTTTGCCATTCTGGTTATTCTTCTATCCATTTTGATGGTTATTTTCCATTTTCTTCCACGCGTCCCTGTTTTTCTTTTTTTTTCCATTTTAAAGTATTGGAGATCATTGTAGATGAACAGCCTATAATTTTTTGCACCTGCGTATACGTTTTCCCCTCTCCAACTTTTTAATCAAACTACGCTGTTCTTCTGAACAATGTCTTGAACGTCCCATTTTCCTCTGGCTTTCAAAGAGAAAAGCATGTTCAACAGGTGCTGGCTTCATCCTTAAATAGGGGACACCAGATTCACACCTGTTTGTTCCACAAAATTGATGAACTCACTGACTGAATGCCACACTACTATTATTGTGAATACCCCCTTTTCTACTCTTTTTTACTTACAGCCCAATTTCATAGCCTTAAGAGTGTGCATATCATGAATGCTTGGTCTTGTTGGATTTGTGAGAATCTACTGAATCTACTGGTACCTTGTTTCCCATGTAAAAATAAGAAATATACTCAAAACCTGGATTAATCTTTTTAGTCACATAGCACTACTATTATTCTGAACACTACTTTACATGGTTGGCTAAGAATCATTATGTTCTTTATTCCTTGCGTCTTCTCTGTTATCAGTCACAATAAATAAACATGTAAAATTCATTGGAAACTTCTTGGTGTTAACTGGTTAAACCTATTAAACACTTCATGTTTAATAGGTGTGCTTGGACCCAACCTTTGGCCCCAGCTATATATATATATATATATATATATATATATATATTAATCCTTCTCTGCTCTACTCCACTATGAAGCTAAGAGTAGTGATGCAAAATGCAAAGCTTGCACTGTGCACAATTTCTCCAATCACAGCCACATAGCCGATAAGTTCTTCTGGGTTGTCTGGGTGGCTTTCCTCACTCTTCTTTTTGCACAGTCACTCAGTTTTTGAGAACTGTCTACTCCATGCAGAGTTACCATAAAGTGCCATATCTTTTGTATTTCTTCATAATTGATGTAAATAAAGTCTAAAACATTCAGTGGCAGCTTTACCATCACAGAGCCTCATCCAAAACTACCATAAAAGACCCCAAGCTGTCATTGATGTTAAAGGGGGCAATACACAGTATTAAGAACAGCGGTATGTAAACTTTTGATCAGGGTCATTTGGGTAGTTTCTGTTGTCATTATGATTTAAAAAAAGAGTAAACCTGGTTGTTTGCTAATAAATGGCTTCACCCAACCACTAACCATGAGTGAAAAAAAAGTTTTTGTGTTATTCATATTCTCTGAAAAATGGCAAAAAGAAAAAAAAAAACTAAACTTCTGACAGGGTATGTAAAATTTTGGCCCCAACTGTGTGTGTGTGTATATTATATATATATATATATATATATATATATATATATATATATATCTCAAATAACTGTAAGTGCATGTGTATTTTCATGTGTCAAAATGAAATTTGGATGCTGAAAAACAAAGTACAACATAAGCATTTGTTAAATGTTTTTGACATACACTTGTTGAAAACAGCATACAGACAATACATGTATTATATTATCATACTGATAAAATGTATTTGTAAATGTCTGCCTACTTCATAGGTGAACAGGTTAATTGATACCAGGTGATAAGGAACATGATTTGGAAAATTTGGCAACCTGATTGAGCTTATGATTGGTATCAATGTGTACCAAGTGCAGAGGACCTGGAACAGAATATGTTCTCCTTGCAACACACCCTGTGCTTGTCATTCTTGGTAGTATACCAACAGAGTCGACACGATGCATCGATTAATAATAATAATAATAATACATTTTATTTATATTGCACTTTACATTTGTAAACAAATCTCAAAATGCCACAGAAGTTAAACAGAAGCATAAAACAACAATCAACAACAATAAAAATAAAAAAAATAGGATAAATTAAAATCAATTAAAATTAGCAACTATAATTCATAAGCTTTCTAAAATAAAAATATTTTAAGATTTGATTTAAAAGAGTCCACTGACTGTGGCGCCCTCAGGTGAATGGGCAGGGCAATCCACAGGCGTGGTGCTGCTGCCTGAAAGGCCCTGTCCCCCATTGTGTGGAGCTTGGTTTTTGGGACCTGGAGGAGGTGACTGTTGTTTGAGCGGAGGCGTCTCATAGGCTCATAGGGGGACAGAAGTTCTTTGAGGTACACTGGTGCACCGCCGTAGACACACTGATAGGTCAGGAGGCAGATCTTATATTCCACCCTGAACCTAACAGGAAGCCAATGGAGTTTACTGAGGATGGGAGTAATGTGTTGAGTTTTGGGCACCCCCATCAGGATCCTGGCAGCACAGTTTTGAATGGACTGGAGACGGTGTAAATTTCTGCCAGAGATCCCGATGAGGAGTGCATTACAGTAGTCCAGCCTGGAGGAGACAAAGGCGTGGACCAGCCTCTCAGCATCAGACAACGACATATTCCTAACGAGATATTCCTGAGATGAAAAGAATGCTGTCTTACAGATATGCTGGATATGGATGTCAAATGAAAAGTTGGGGTCAAAACGGACTCCCAGGTTTGTAACAGATGTTGATAATGGAATGTTGTGGCCAGAGAATTAAAATACTTTGAGGAGGGATGATTTCAGTTGATGTGGGGTGCCAATGAGAATGGCTTCAGTTTTTGTGCTGTTTAGCATAGAAAATTGTCATTCATCCACGCCTTTGTCTCCTCCAGGCAGGCAGTGAGGGTATGAATGGAAAATGAAGAAGTGGGGTCCAACCTGACATAGAGCTGAGTATCATCAGCATAGCAATGGAAGGATATTCCATGCCTGCTGATGATGTGGCCCAAGGGGAGAATATAGATGGAAAATAAGGTCGGTCCAAGGACCGACCCCTGGGGGATCCCACAGGTTGCAATGTGGGGCCTCGACCTGACTTCCCCAGATGAAGACACCCTTTCCCACTGAACTCGGTGGCCCATTGCTTGCAGGATTCCTTTCATTATTCAGTGTCCCACATGTCGTGTCCTGGCCTTAACTGACCTCACCAAACTGTCAAGGTGTTCGTCGGTTAAGTTACTGTAGGACAACTTGACGGAAACCCCAGTATCATGCATCCACCACTTTACTGTCCTCTCAGATACTCCCAGAAATGTTGCAATGTATGGCACTGGCAGGGACATCTCTACAAGGTTTAGCGGGACTTGAGAAGATATATTGAATTTTGGCCGTCCAGTGTCTCCATATGTTAGTGGCAAGTGTTGACAACTCTGTCAAAGCAGTGATGACATCCTGTGGCATCTCAACCTGGTGCGACAGTGTTCTAAACAGAACCATCTCCTGGCTGACAACAAACTGCAAATAGTCCATATCAAGGGGCAGTCTTTGTGTGACCTGGCAAACTTTGGTTAAAAGCCTCTGAAGAAATGCCCATCCGAGTCGCTCCTAGAACAAACACCATTTTAATTTCTTGCACAGGTTTAAAAGTATTGAGATTCAGAGTGAGCACATTTAAACTTATTACCAAACAAATGTAGACAATGACAACTGAAGACGTAAGTTTAAAAGGGGAACACTTTTCGGACTACACCATGAGCAGCAGCTAGTATTGCCGTAGCTCATGCTAACCTATGGCTGCTTACTGCTTAGACACATAAACACTTCTTTCTGGATGACCCTACATCTCAAAAGTAACTCAGTTTTATGTTACTTAGCCTAATTTTCACTGCAGGTTATCTGTAAGGAACATTTCTTACCTGTGTGCCTGCACCTGCCGGTTGCCCCTGCGACGCCATTGTATTAATTCAAGCAGCGATGCTGCGCTGCGTTCACGGTCTTGTATGGATTTGGGACACATCGATTTTTTAGGTATAGGTGTTAAACTTTACAATCTGGCATATTTTCCAGTTTTTATACATCAAAAATGACCAAGAGTGGTCTAGAATTACTTGTAATAGACATATTTGTCCGTTGCATCACTTTATTTACAGGTATCAAGACAATACAGTGGAGAGAAAGTGTTGAGTCATTATCTCTCAAAGTACCCACGTTTCCTGAAAGCAACATCATGTGAGGACTGTTTGCTCTGCTGTCACTCACAATTCCACGCCCCTCTCAATCGAAGCCACACCCTCTCACGCCAGAACAGGGCCAAAAGTTTGAGACTGAAAAAATAAGATCTGAAAGTGAAAAAATGAAATATGAAACCAAAAAGATAAGATTTGATTCTGAAAACTTTTATCTTGCAACTGATAAAAATGACACATCATATGTTGAAATATATTTCAGAGTAAAAAAGGAAAAAAAAATTGATCAAAATACTTAAAGACCTGAATCAAAAGTATATTTAAACTGAAAAATATATATCTTACACTTATTTTTATTTTAATAATACTTTTTAAATTATTAGAAGATTCAAAAACAAACACTGAATTTTCAGTTTCAAAATTTATTTTTTCATTCAATTGTATTTTTCAGATTACAAAACTTTTTTTCAGATTACAAAACTTTTGGCCTTGATTTAGTTCCATAGAGCTGGTGCTATAGAAATTAATAAATTAGATTTGATTTGGATTTTGGATTTTCATTAAATTGTAAGCCTGATCCTGTCAGATCGCAGAAGCTAAGCAGTGCAGGACCTGGTTAGTACTTGGATGAGAGACGTCTTTGGAACACCAACAGCTGTGCGTGTTTTTCCAGGTTACACTGGAGTTGCATCAGGAAAGGCAGCCAGCATAAAACTTGTGCCAAATACCAATCCAGATCTGGTTGTATCCACTGTGGCGACCCCAAGCAAAACAATGGGAGCAGCTGAATGGACAACAACAGATAGGGTAGATATTAGACCAAGGAAGACTCCACTGAATTTTGGAGGTGATCCGGATTCGGATTCTGGATCAAGATTTCCATTTATATTGACTTTGAAGGATTGCTTCAAACCTACTTCACAGATTCTCACCATGTTTTCACCACAGATAGATATTATGGCTTGGAAGATTCCACTGAATTTTTGAGGTAATCTGGATCCGGATTCTGGATCAATGATTTCACTTTATATAGGCTTTGAAGGATTACGTCAAAACTACTTCACGGATTCTCACCAAATTTGCACCACAGATAGATATTAGGACATGGAAGTCTCCATTGAATTTTGGAGGCAATCTGTATCTGGATTCGCGGAAGTTGTAAATCTCTGATTGCTCTTGTTTTTAACTGTTTTCACTCAAATGTGGAGATTCATCTGAGGTTTGTGTAGATCACTTCCTGTTTATGCACCTCATCTAAAAATCCAGTTCCCGCTTGCTGTGTGACTATAAATGGTCCTTGCCACTTAGCAAGTATTTGGGAGTAGTAAGATCAGGTTTAACAGTATGTGCTGTTGCCGCATCCACCACACCACAGAACCACCCTGGTTCCTGCATGGCAACTACTACATGTCCATCCACACACAAAGTAACAATCGATCTGCCTCAGTCAGGTGAAACATGGACAGGGTTTGTTTGCCTGATCTACACTAGCAAACATTTGTTTGCAAACACCACCAAACTTCATGTTTGGTGGTGTTTACCATGAAAAGTTTGCCCGAGTTTGGTAGTGTGGACGTATTGCCAAACACCACCAAACTAGTTTGCAAAAGTTTGGACATGTTCATTCTTGAAAACATGTTTGGTGAAGTTTGCCAACAAACAGCCAATCAGAGAAGAGCTGGTGATCATGTGAATTACTAGTTGGACAAAATGGCAGCCTCCAAGAAGGAAAGAGTGTGGGGATTTGAAGCGATACAAAATTTAACTGAGGAATATGAGAAACATCCATGCCTGTACAACACCATAATCAAGTGTGTGTCTTGCTTTTGTATCAGTGGCTCCACCTTCTGAAGGAGTTCCTCGAAAGCTGCCTCATCCATCCTCAGAAAGTTCTTATAACTTGGTTTGTCTGAGGACTGTATTTTAAGAAGGCAATTGTGGGTCCCATACTTGTGTCTTTTCTTAATCTAGGATCTGCACCACAAGCGAGGCTTGTGTTGTTTTTGGCGGCGGTGGCAACGTTCCACAGCAATTACACATATTACTGCTGCAGATGCCCTGATGACTTCTCTCTTGAATTTTGCCATTGTTTCTGATCATTTTTAGAGGGAAAGTGCAAAATATTGGAAAACATTACCAAACATTTGTTTGGTAATGTTTGGTACTGTTTCATAGTATGGACGCCCAAGCCAAACATAAGCAAACGTGGTGTTTGGTAATGTTTGCAAACAAAAGTTTGGTCAAGTTTGCCAGTGTAGACTAGGCATAATCCAGCCACCTTCTCAAATACCACAGACAGAGTCTTCATCTGCCTCCACAGATGTCACCCTTTGTTATGTCTTCTCCTGCTGTTTCTCACTCTCTACTACTCCTTATTGCTCATGGTTGACCTCAGTAGGATTTATTATCTCTAGTCAAGAAACCAGTCGCTGAACTTCTCTGCAGTTATTGCTTCAGGGCTGCTGTGTTGAATCGTCACCGCTGAGGAGAGAACAGTGACATGAAAATCAAGCATTGACAGCGGGTGTTGCACATAATCACTGGTGCTTTGGAGCCAACAGCCAGATCACTACACACTGACATGTGGAGGATGAAATGTCAGAAGTCATAAGCTGCAGCCTGCTGTTCTGTACAGTTGGCGTATAGCGGTGAGCCGGATACAGTGACTGCCATAAATAATTTGATAGGGATTTTGATTTGTAGAGACACGTTGTGCTTTGCTTTATGAGAGGTCTGGTGCCTTGTTGTTCTAACTAACCCTGCTCACCCAAAACAATGAGCGAATGATTAATCACAACATCAAGTGAAATTACAACTGCATCTCATTAACCAAGAAATGCCCCATCATAAGTAGTAATTAATGCAGCCAGCAGCCAGCACTGATTGGCTGCCCACTAAGCCTTTCTGCACCATGGCACATTGTCATTGACATTTAGATGTAATGACTCCAACTCATCAACCGTCATGATACATTCTTTGGCAGCAGCAACATATTAAAGTATGCGGTGTGTGAAATGTGTCTGTGCACCATGTGACAAGCCATGCTGTTCACATTTAAGGTGGTGATATGGAACTGCCGTATATTTCAACACTAAATAATAACAACACTAGTCAGCATTAATACGACAGCATGAATAAGACAATAAGCCATTATCATTTGCAAAGGCTATCCGTCCATCTGTCTGTCTGTGCTCAGTATAAGTCCAGTCCTGTTATTGCGAGAGTCTTCAAATTCACAGGGAATATTCTTGGAACACAGACCTTGGACAAGGTTCAAAGATGGCTAACCTTGGCCTATTTTAAGAGGTATATTAAGAGGTTAAAAAGTCACATTCTGTTACTATTTTTATGGTATGAGATCACGGGATTGTTAGCATGATGACATCACTTCCTGGTGCCGCTAGATGCTAACTGTGTTTTTGCCTAGAGATAACACTCTTCTCATATATTATGTAAAAGCTAGTGAGAAATAAACACTTCCAAAACTGAAAACACTGTTTTTGTAACCTGATAACACCTCTGGAAGGATTTACAAAACATTTAGTGGATGTTAACGTGGTGACATCACTTCTTGGTATCGCTAGCTGTTAACTTTGCTTCATTTTTGCCTAGAGATAACACCTTTGTCATATATTATGTGAAAGCTAGTGAGAAATAAACACTTCCAAAACTGAAAATGCTGTTTTTGTAACCTGATAACACCTCGTGGAAGGATTTACAAAACATTTAGCAGACGTTAGTGTGGTGATGTCACTTTCTGGTATCGCGAGCTACTAACTTTGTTTTGTTTTTGGATAGAAATAATATTTTTCTCTCTAGCGAGAAATAAATACTTCTAAAACTGAAAACACTGTTTTTGGAACCTAATAACACCTCTGGAGTTATTTATAAGACATCTCATAGACTTCAGCATGCTCACTAAAGTTAGCTAACTTCCTATGGAGTTAAATTTGTCTCATTAATACTTGCAAATGTATAAAGTGTGAACAACAAAAATTCCTTGATTTGCACAACTTCCACTCTTGTCAAAAGCTCATGTACACTCACACACAAGACTTACTTCAGACGGCGTTAAAATGTAAATATTGTTTTTAATTGATTGATTGATAAAGGGGCTTCATTGAACATGTACAAATTGTACGTAAGACAATAGGATCTTAATAATTATTTAAACAACTGCAAATTATAAAGAACACAATGCTCATATGATCAAGGGTATTTTAGAATAGCGTTATATTTTTTATATTGATAGCACATATGATACTGTCTTTGCTGATAACAGAAAGCTATGGTTGCATGATGGACTGGGAATTTTACCGTAATAGGACTATTCCACAGAGGAGCCATTCTTTCCTATTTCATCCTTAATAGTAAATTAGGGCACAATTTGAAGGATCATAGCAACGTCTTGATCCATCTTTGTCAATCTTATGCAAACTTGTTATATGCAGTAGTTATGACCATCATCGGCACCAGTTTTGAAATCGGGGTGACATTTTTAAGCTGTTCAAAAATTTCATAGAGATTCACCAAATCGTTGTTAATGCATGGTAATTTCCAGGTGTTCATAGTATTTACAGCTTCAGTCGTGTTCAAACATCTTTAAATGAAGTAGTCCTAGTGAGTGCAGCTTGACACATGTTTGATTGTGCTCCATCGGGGTAAAAATTTAAAGCAGAATCCATGTTTGTTGCGGTTCTGGCTTAGGACACAGCCGGGTGCAGCTTTACTTCTGTTTTTGAGAGGTTGACAGGTATTGACTTTGTAAGACAGCCACTTGCCAGGTCTCCAGTTTATAAGCCAGACTCATAGGAGGTAAGCCGTTTCATCCTGTTTTTTGTTTTTTTTTCACTTTTTCTAGATTGTGGTAGATTGTAATAGAACGGTGCCCTGTGGAATAGGGGTGTAATTAGCACTGCCACCGGTTGCATACACTCTTGTGGTCACCCTGGTTTCTTTGTATCTATGCATTCGCCACGTCCCACTCTGTTTCAGCTGTTGTTTTTAGTTTCCATGCCCCACATCCTGTTTTATTCTGATCATTTCTGTGCACAGGTGTGGTAGTAAAGAGAAGACAACTGTCTCCCCCATGTATTTAAACCTCTCTCATGTCCATTGTCAGGAAAGATGACTTTAAGCTTGCTTTCAGCTTGTTTTCATCTTGGAATATAGTACGTGCCATGGGATTAATATACATGCTGTTGGATTAAATTGGACAGTGTTTGGTACTTTCCCGGAGTAAGTGAGGTCATACCGGACTTTTCCATTACAAATGGGGAGGCCCACGGAATGAACTCAGTGGTGAAGACGATGGAATATGTCTAAAGATGATTCTAACATGACAAGTATGATCAAATGAAGTATTAATGTGTTAAAAGTAATGTCTAAGAATGATTCTAACATAACAAGTATGATTAAATGAAGTATTAATGTGTTAAAAATTAAGAGTTGATTAGAAAAAGTATGTTACAAATAAGTGAAATGAATGATTATATGAGTTGTTTTTCATAAAGAGTGCAGAGTCAGAGGAAAAGAGGAAGTGAAGAAGTTGTTTTTCATAAAGAGTGCAGTCAGAGAGAAAGAGGAAGTGAAGAAGATGTTGCAACGAGGCAAGAAAAGCTGATGATAAACAACTGATCAAATGATTAAGATGTGGTAAAATATGAAATGAATAATAAGGAATGAAAAATGTTTGTATATGATCATATGAATTGTTTTTATGTGAAAGAGAGTTGTAAGGAAATGATTGAATATGATTGATGTGATTCTAAAGAAATGATTTAAAATAATGAATTCTCAGAAAAGCTGAAGTGTTAACAGAAAAGAGGAACTTGAGAAATAAGTTACTGGCAAGGGGCCGCAGATGACTTCCAGTAAGGGTAGGAGAAGGGAGGAGGTTTTGAGTCACCAGCGTCCCCATGGTAACCAAGATCATCTGAAAACAAGAGTCCAGCACATATATAAACTGTGAAACACCAGGAAACGGGGTTATTCTTCCAGGGAGAGGTGCTGTTGCCACTTCTCCCCTGCTACGAGGAGATCACAAGACTTGACCATCTTGTGAGCAGCAATTGGAATCGTGGAGTGAGAGGATTGGAGCCATAAGAGATCGTTTGAGAGAGTTTTCAACTCCCACTCAGGCCATCCAGTCACGGAGTAGCAGAGCATTGGAGAATAATCACTGGCCTTAAGTCTGAGTGAGGAATGTTTTCTCTCTCAAGGAACATCACATCATACCAGAATGGATTAGATCAACTTTTGGTTGATTGAAGAAGGAATAAACTCTTATGTGGATTAATTTCCTGAAGGATTACAACATCACACAAGGATCGTGGTCAGCTAACGACTAATAGCTGATGAAGAGGAAATCAAGTTCATCGAGCTGGGGACTTTAACCTCAAAAACCTCCTTCCCTCACTCCTAGAAAAATTGTTAAGAAGTCAATCCAGTCCAGTCAAAGTAAGATCAGACAGTATTATTGAATTAAAAACAAAAATCTCTGCCAATCATTATTCTAATTATACTTGAATTACTGTTGTGAAATTATCACCATATAACCTATTTTGATTATGTTGTCGGCACTTGCAAAACCTGCAATAAATTTCCAAGCATGCAGTTAAAGTGTTAAGGCTCAGACATTGGATTTATTGATGCTTCTTAAGGTGTAAAAGTTAAGGTTTATTGAGTGTACAACATCAAAAAGTGCTCTAAAAGGTTAGTCTGGTTTTTAATTAAAATAATGCATCCTGGGGACTCGCTGTACGAGTCACTAAATTCAAAATCTAGCAACATTCCAAGAGCCCTGATCCATAAGAGGAGAGCTGCCATTAACGGGCGTGGCCGGTTCGTATCCTGGTTCCAGAGAAGACTATTCAACTGGGGTGCGAGATCAGCTTCAGCGGGGTGGACGTCCGGATGGAGGCAGTGAGCGGCTAGATGAATCTCCTCGCCACCAGCTTGAACAGCCTTTGTGCAGCCCTGCCGGGTAATACCCGTGGAGACACGAAGGTCGGACCCCAGAGACGGAGAGCTGGTTTAGTACACAAACACACTCATCAGAGGGTGAGCGTGTGCTGTGTATCTAAAAAATAACGGGATCTGACACCATCTCTCATGTCCCAGTACAGTACATCTCATCTCACATCTCAACATAGCGTGCTGCTCAGATGTCCTAGTGATTCACCATGTTTGTTCCTGTTTACCCGTCTTTTGCTAACCTCCTTGTCATGTGCTGCCTTGGTCCCTGCCTTGTCTGTTCCTGTTGTGTGTTGTCTGCCTGTTTCCCTCCAGGTGGCATGCAAGCAGAGATGAGAACCCTGAACCAGCTGTGTATTTAAACCCTCATCTTTCAGCTCATCATCACCAGAAACTCAGTGTTCTTCACGAGCTAAACCAGGCCCCTGTATTTTCTGCAATAGAGCCTGCGATTTTTTGGTGTTTCCACACTCCTTCCTGTTAGAGCACCCACGCTCAGTGCCTGTGTTTTTCCCTGATTGCTTCCATGCCAGTTTTGGATGATCAGCTGTTACCTGCAGCCTGCCCTATTCTCTGGAGTTATTCAAGTCCAGATTAAAAACTCATCTGTTTTCCCTTTTGTATGACTAGCATATTACTGAGTTGTTGTTGTTGTTGTTGTTATACCATTATACTCACCTCTGTTTCCACATCTCCTCAGAACACGCCTCTTCCTCAGGTCCCTGAGCGGCCACCTGGCACTGGTTCCTGTCCTGGGCTCCTACCCACACCATATCCTCCTTTTGGTCCTGTCTGTGCTGCAGCTTCCTACTTCCACCTCCTGGAGCGGGCTGTGTCAACACTCTCCAGGCCTCCTGGCTCATTATCATTTAGGTGGCACAGTCCATTGTAAATAAAATCCTCATTTGTTCATTCCAACTCTCTTTCTTGCTCGCTGCATTTGGGTTCAGAAAAAATCCAGTTTGGTCCAATCCAGAACCTAACCATAACACTTTTGTGGGTTTGTTTGCCCATACCTATTGTAAGACTGAGTTTACTCATCAGCTGCCTTTTTGAAACTGCCTTTCCTTAGCCTCTATGGACACCTTTACCACTTTGTTTCGCTGTCTCTGTTTTGAGCTTGACCAATCTAACAGCCTCTGGTGGAATCTTTATGTACCCCTTACAATGCTGGCTGTTTTGACCTTGGCTTGTAAACTTTGATCAAAGGAACATTGGACTCACCCTTATTATTTGTTCTCTGCATTGAGGTCATCAGTCACATCCAGATTCATTACAGTAGCACTGTCAAATTGGAGATAAAATTTACAGTCCAAAAGACAAGAGCGGGTCTGTACAGACTAGGAACCAATGTTGCCACAGTTACTTTAGTTATATTCAGCAGCTGCTGACAACTTTTCAGCAGCTCCTGAATGTAACTAATAAAGTAAGTAGGAATCTAATTTAGGTACTTTTAAAATTGTGCAATCAGTAAAGTAATAATTTACTTTTTCAAGGAGTAATCACTAATCGGATGGATTACTTTTTCAAAGTTAAGCCCTGGTCCCACCGAATAATGAAGGATGAATAATGAGCCATGCAGCATGTTTTTTTTTTTTATTTTGGTGCGAGAGGAGGTATTCAACAATCGTGGGAGAATAGTGGCTCTGAGAGGCTCTTAGAGGCAGAATATTCGGCTAACGAGGCTCATCTCTGAGCGTGGCTCTAATTTCAAGAAATTCTAAATTTAGCAACAACAGCATGGGGCAGTTTGTGTATAAGTTACTACGAGGACAAGCAAGGATTTTAGAGGCATGTTTGTGGTGAGGACAAGGCTTTTAAAAGCCCATTATCCGAGCCCCTCTGCGGCTACAATGACCAGACAGGCTGTTTTGAACAAGCTCAGCCCTGTTGCACACTACAATCCCACCTGCTTTGTGCACCAGATGCTGTATATAATATATATATATATATATATTGCAGATTAATCATTTTCTGTCAGAGCTTGGATGTTGAAAACACCTCTAATTGCTTCTGGAATCACAGAGGAGCTTTTTTCCTCCCTCTCTCTCATGTGCTGAGGTGGAGATCATATTTGGAACAGCTAAAAGGTAAATATTTGTAATGTTTTTATTGTAATAGCTTGGTAAAACAGTTTCTTGTTCATTTCTTCTTATAAGCAGCTGTAAAAGTATGTTTATGATGAGGTGCACTCTGAGTGCCCTGATGCAATGACTCGCATTCAAGACGCAGAACGTGAGCTTGCAAAAGAGTGACTTTGCAGTCCGTAACGGATGAACACAAAGTTAAAAGTTGGATCACGGTAACTGTAAGCCGTGGAAGAAATAAAGCCAGCAAGAGGAAGCACAGAGGCGACTGTCCAAGAACTGGTGGTTTGGTTCTAGCTGATCTGGTGCATTTAATGACTCTGGAACACAGGTGAACAGCAGCCTGACGCACGGCACACACTGGCTGGACTGTACAGAAGCATCTATTTTTGGACTGCGTTTAAAAAAATATAACAACATCTTGAATGGATGCTGTGAATTGAAGACCCGCACTTTAAAGGGACCAAGTGTGGGAGGGCTGGAGGCTGGCTACATGGTGCTACATGAATCATATGTGGCTTGACGTGGATCATATGCGGTGACACGAGCCAATCGAGGCTGGACGGGGCTCAAATGACAAGTCAGTCTTGGCTCGCTAGAGGCTGATACGTGGCACATTTGAGGCACATAGAGGCAACTTAGTAGTGGATATGTGATAGCTTAAAACATGGATCATTCTTAAAATAATCGCTGACACACCCATGCGCGGCACATTATTCATGGCTTATTATTCAGTGGGACCGAGGCTTAACTGTGTCAACACTGCTAGGAACTAGAATAACAATGAGAAACAAAAACTGAAGTATTTCTGTGTAGGCTTTCAGTTGTCCAGGTGGTTTGTCCAGATTCAAGCTTCTCTGCTACAACCCCTGACAATAATTATGGAATCACTGGCCTCTGAGGATGTTCATTCAGTTGTTTAATTTTGTAGAAAAAAAAGCAGATCACAGACATGTCACAAAACTACAGTCATTTCAAATGGCAACTTTCTGGCTTTAAGAAACACTATAAGAAATCAAGGAAAAATAATTGTGGCAGTCAGTAACAGTTACTTTTTTAGATCAAGCAGAGGAAAAAAAAATATGGACTCACTCAATTCTGAGGAATAAATTATGGAATCACCCTGTAAATTTTCATCCCCAAAACTAACACCTGCATCAAATCAGATCTGCTCATTAGTCTGCATCTAAAAAGGAGTGATCACACCTTGGAGAGCTGTTGCACCAAGTGGACTGACATGAATCATGGCTCCAACATGAGAGATGTCAATTGAAACAAAGGAGAGGATTATCAAACTCTTAGAAGAGGGTAAATCATCACGCAATGTTGCAAAAGATGTTGGTTGTTGACAGTCAGCTGTGTCTAAACTCTGGACCAAATACAAACAACATGGGAAGGTTGTTAAAGGCAAACATACTGGTAGACCAAGGAAGACATCAAAGCGTCAAGACAGAAAACTTAAAGCAATATGTCTCAAAAATCGAAAATGCACAACAAAACAAATGAGGAACAAATGGGAGGAAACTGGAGTCAACGTCTGTGACCGAACTGTAAGAAACCGCCTAAAGGAAATGGGATTTACATACAGAAAAGCTAAACGAAAGCCATCATTAACACGTAAACAGAAAAAAACAAGGTTACAATGGGCTAAGGAAAAGCAGTTGTGGACTGTGGATGACTGGATGAAAGTCATATTCAGTGATGAATCTCGAATCTGCATTGGGCAAGGTGATGATGCTGGAACTTTTGTTTGGTGCTGTTCCAGTGAGATTTATAAAGATGACTGCCTGAAGAGAACATGTAAATTTCCACAGTCATTGATGATATGGGACTGCATGTCAGGTAAAGGCATTACTTCTGTCATTACATCATCAATAAATGCACAAGTTTACGTTAATATTTTGGACACTTTTCTTATCCCATCAATTGAAAGGATGTTTGGGGATGATGAAATCATTTTTCAAGATGATAATGCATCTTGCCATAGAGCAAAAACTGTGAAAACATTCCTTGCAAAAAGACACATAGGGTCAATGTCATGGCCTGCAAATAGTCCGGATCTTAATCCAATTGAAACTCTTTGGTGGAAGTTGAAGAAAATGGTCCATGACAAGGCTCCAACCTGCAAAGCTGATCTGGCAACAGCAATCAGAGAAAGTTGGAGCCAGACTGATGAAGAGTACTGTTTGTCACTCATTAAGTCCATCCCTCAGAGACTGCAAGCTGTTATAAAAGCCAGAGGTGGTGCAACAAAATACCAGTGATGTGTTGGAGCGTTCTTTTGTTTTTCATGATTCCATAATTTTTTCCTCAGAATTTAGTGATTCCATATTTTTTCCCTCTGCTTGGTCTAAAAAAGTAACCGTTACTGACTGCCACAATTTTTTTTCCTTGATTTCTTACAGTGTTTCTTAAAGCCAGAAAGTTGCCATTTGAAATGACTTTAGTTTTGTGTCATGTCTGTGATCTGCTTTTTTTCTACAAAATTAAACAACTGAATGAACATCCTCCGAGGCCGGTGATTCCATCATTTTTGCCAGGGGTTGTATAAAAACTGAAGTATAAGAGCCTACCATCTGGCAGCGCATGAAGGCAGGCTTCCTGTTTTTCAATGTTATCAGACAATAGATAATTAACACAAACCAAATGCCAGGTGTGTGTGATTAAAAAGAATGCAGGTGTAATGAGTGCACAAAACTGAAATTAACCAGAGATCTTGTATGCTGCAGACATTTGGAAGAACATGAAAACAGAAGGTAAGGAAAAGAAAACCGCAACAAGTGAATAATAACAGAGTGATATCACAAAGAATGAGTGGAAACACTTCAGCAGACATATCCAATGGGTGCTGTCTGACTAGCAAAGATGGGGAAAAAGCAGAAGAGAAACTTCTTGACTGCTCTCAAACAGCAGGTGAGCAAAGAGAAACCTCACCGCTGTTCTCGCCACTGACAGTCAAACACGGAGAGATCTGTAAGCTGTAACGAGAAGATCTGACAATAATGAAATAAGAAGAATAGATAATTATGGGATGATCTACTTGGTCTACTAGCACTGACCCAGACCAGAATAAGCAGAAGACAATGTATGAATGAATGAATTAGTGAATGAATGAATTAATGAAAATAATGATGATGTGTACATAATACAAGGCAAGGGGAACCAGGCAGTAATGCTGCTTCCAGACAGAAAGTCACAGTTAGACCTCCTAACGGTGTGCATGTGACACCGTTGTGGTGGTACACAGAGACAAAATTACAAAAATTGTGTCACTGTCCAACTGCGGTGAACCTGACTGTATCCTTCTGGTCACCATGACCTCACATCACTTTTGCTTCTGCATTTCCAGGCTTTGGCCATATTTACTTCAGATGCAAACACAAATTATTATTTTTGATGGTAGCTGATTTGATTTGTATTGTTTCACTCTCTTCTTTTACAATGTATATTGTTTTTATTTGAGGCAGAATGATTGTATGCTGCTCATCTTGGCCCAAAAAAGAACATTCTTGACAAAGATATATGTATTAGAGCTGCGCAACAAATAAAAATTTTAATTGCATGATTTCCATGATTAATCGCGATTTATCTCATTGTTATACACAAGATCCAAAAATGAATTCAAAAGTAGTGAATAGCAAAATTTTATTTTAAATGTTCTGCCATATGAATTAATGTGCGATAAAAAAAAATTGGCGGCATTAATTAATTAATGCGTTAACATAATAATAACACATAAACTTGCCCAGCCCTAATATAGATAGATAGATAGATAGATAGATAGATAGATAGATAGATAGATAGATAGATAGATAGATAGATAGATAGATAGATAGATAGATAGATAGATAGATAGATAGATAGATAGATAGATAGATAGATAGATAGATAGATAGATAGATAGATAGATAGATAGATAGATAGATAGATAGATAGATAGATAGATAGATAGATAGATAGATAGATAGATAGATAGATAGATAGATAGATAGATAGATAGATAGATAGATAGATAGATAGATAGATAGATAGATAGATAGATAGATAGATAGATAGATAGATAGATAGATAGATAGATAGATAGATAGATAGATAGATAGATAGATAGATAGATAGATAGATAGATAGATAGATAGATAGATAGATAGATAGATAGATAGATAGATAGATAGATAGATAGATAGATAGATAGATAGATAGATAGATAGATAGATAGATAGATAGATAGATAGATAGATAGATAGATAGATAGATAGATAGATAGATAGATAGATAGATAGATAGATAGATAGATAGATAGATAGATAGATAGATAGATAGATAGATAGATAGATAGATAGATACATACTTTATTCATCCCCTCATGGAGAAATTCAGTTGTCATTCAGTAGCAAGTACGGATTAACATGGCTGATCTCACTGCGATTTCCTCCTGTGTAGCAGACGAAATTGACACATTCAGTATACCAATGATCAGGCAGAGAGCTTTGGTTTATACATTTCGGACATGCAGCTCAGTACCTACCAAACTCTCCAAATATATAAAAACAACAATAATTTGCAGTTGAGTTGAGCTCACAATGAAATAATACATACGAGGGCTGTCCGTAAAGTATAGGTCCTTTTTATTTTTTTAAAAAACTATATGGATTTCATTCATATGTTTTTACGTCAGACATGCTTGAACCCTCGTGCGCATGCGTGAGTTTTTCCACGCCTGTCGGTGACGTCATTCGCCTGTGAGCACTCCTAGTGGGAGGAGTCGTCCAGCCCCTCGTCGGAATTCCTTTGTCTGAGAAGTTGCTGAGAGACTGGCGCTTTGTTTGATCAAAATTTTTTCTAAACCTGTGAGACACATCGAAGTGGACACGGTTCGAAAAATTAAGCTGGTTTTCAGTGAAAATTTTAACAGCTGATGAGAGATTTTGAGGTGATTCTGTCGCTTTAAGGACTTTTCACGGTGCGAGACGTCGTGCAGCGCTCTCAGGCAGCGTCATCAGCCTGTTTCAAGCTTAAAACCTTCACATTTCAGGCTCTGTTGATCCAGGACGTCGTGAGAGAACAGAGACGTTTCAGAAGAAGTCGGTTTCAGCATTTTATCCGGATATTCCACTGTTAAAGGAGATTTTTTTAATGAAAGACGTGCGGATGGGTCCGCGCGTCGGGACGCAGCCGACGCGGCGCGGCGGCACAGGAAAAACACCTCCGTGTTGATAACCATTTGTAAAAATCCAGTTGGCTTTTGATGGCTTTCAGTGGAGTGAGTATATGAGAAATTGTTTATCAGCTGGAGATGTTCCAACTTGTCCTTAAGGCTTCCAACGGAGGTGTTTTTCCTGTGACGGAGCGTCGCGGCGGCTGCGAGCCGACGCTGCAATCCGCCCGCACGTCTTTCATTAAAAAAATCTCCTTTAACAGTGGAATATCCAGATAAAATGCTGAAACCGACTTCTTCTGAAACTTCTCTGTTCTCTCACGACGTCCTGGATCAATAGAGCCTGAAATGTGGAGGTTTTAAGCTTGAAACAGGCTGATGACGCTGCCTGAGAGCGCTGCACGACGTCTCGCTCCGTGGGAAGTCCTTAAAGTGACAGAATCACCTCAAAATCTCTCATCAGCTGTTAAAATTTTCACTGAAAACCAGCTTAATTTTTCGAACCATGTCCACTTCGATGTGTCTCACAGGTTTAGAAAAATTTTGATCAAACAAAGCGCCAGTCTCTCAGCAACTTCTCAGACAAAGGAATTCCGACGAGGGGCTGGACGACTCCTCCCACAAAGAGTGCTCACAGGCAAATGACGTCACCGACAGGCGTGGAAAAACTCACGCATGCGCACGAGGGTTCAAGCATATCTGACGTAAAAACATATGAATGAAATCCATATAGTTTTTGAAAAAAATAAAAAGGACCTATACTTTACGGACAGACCTCGTATATGCTCTTCTCTATTAGACTTTGGAGTTGTTTGTAATCAGTTTGAGAAACACTTAAGTTAGCATATGATTCATTCTTTTACTTATAATCTACAACCCCAATTCCAATGAAGTTGGGATGTTGTGTGGAATGTAAATAAAAACAGAATACGATTTACAAATGCTCTTCAACCTATATTCAATTAAATACACCACAAAGACAACATAATTTAATGTCCAAACTGATACACTTTATTGTTTTTGTGCAAATATTTGCTCATTTTGAAATGGATGCCTGTAACACGTTTCTTGGGTGGCACATACGGTATTGGAGGAGTTTCTGTGAAGGCTGTCAGTTGTCCAGGTGGTTTCCATAGTAGAGAAGCTTGAATCTTCGACTGGACTGGGTTGCTTGACACGAGGACGTTTCGCTTCTGATCGTAGAAGCTTCCTCAACTAAAATTCTTGCTCTGGTAGTCTGATTCTGTCTTGACTCTTGTAGAGAAGAATAACAGAAGCCAGCAAAAGCTGGAGTTTTAAACCTAACCAGACCCCTCCTACCAAGAGGCAGACTGCTATTGTCTAGTGACTAACAATTGCTCTAATTAGCATCTATTATGCTCAAGTTAGCACCCTCCTAATGACAGGGTAGCTGTCCCTCCAAACAATGGGACTGATGCCTCTCCTGATGACTTTCCTGAGGACTCTCCTGATGACATGAATGACTCATTACCATGAACAAAAGACTGAAACTGCTTTGACCTGAGTACCCCATTGTAAACAGGGGACAAGACACGCTGTCCCATTTTGTCATTCTCTTGAGGTTGGCAATGTGGTCAAGATTTTGTGCTATTAGGCCAAGGGTGGTTAACATTGTTTTGTCAAAGGTTATCTTTCTTTCAGCCTCCTCCACCTTTTCCAAATCTGGTTGTACCATCGACTCAAGCACAACTGTCCTCCTCTTTGCATGAGCCTACATCTCATAAAAGGCAGCAGCAGCTTACTGGCTGGTCAGCTGGTGGTGGACTGCTCTTCACAGGATGTGGATGCTGAAACTGAAGGCCCTGTAAGTACTGATGTGGCCTGGTCTGAAGATCATTGCTGGTGCGTGGCATCACATTGCGTGGCTTCATCCAATAAAACTGTAATCCTTTTGTTGTATTCACTCCATCAAAGGAATACTTTGCACCATCTGTCATGCTCAGTTGTTAGAGGGCAACATATGCAATATGTCATAGAATTGAGATCCAGATTGCCCTAAAATTTAATAGAGATTTCCATGGCCCAGTTAGCATCAGTGGTGAAAATTTGGTGAGAATCCGTGAAGTAGTTTTGACGTAATCCTTCAAAAATCTATATAAAATGAAACTTGATCCAGAATCCAGATCCAGATCACCTCCAGAATTTAATGGTGTCTTCCATGGTCTAATATGTATCTGTGTTGAAAATTGTGTCAAAATCCGTGCAGTAGTTTTGACGTAATCCTGCTAACAGTAATCCTTCAAACCTAGTGAAACTTGATCCAGAATCTAGATCCCAATCCGAATCAACTCCAAAATTTAAAAGGTTCTTCTATGGCCTAATATCTATCTGTGGTTAAAATCTTGTCAAAATCCGTGCAGTAGTTTTAACGTAATCCTGCTAACAGACAGACAGACAGATAAATAAATAAAAGCCGCTGATTTTATTACGTCTTTGGTGGACGTAATGATCAAATGATTCATCTGAACCTTGTGGTTTAAGAAATACTTTTCCATTGGGGTCAACATTAAATGAGCTTTTGTATTCTTGTAATTTGGGTCTGACTGTCTCTGAAGAATGTGGGAACTAATCAGCAAGGTCGAGGGTCTGGGGCTCACTTTTCTTTCCTTGGTTAATGAGTGTACACTGCTCATTACTTGTTTTTTCATTAAGATGCAAAATGTACTCTGTCCTAGACAATCAGTGGTAAACAATCCCTGACAACTGGAACTTATTAACTGTATAATTTGGTTTGCTACAATGAGGTGTCGCTGTTTGTGTTTGAGTGACAGTAAAATAATGACTAAACTATAACAAGTTTGTTTATACAGCATCGACATAACAAGCCCACAGTGGGCCGGTCCGTGATGATCTGCAACATTCAACACTTCATTCGTCAGACTCCCTCTGGAGTCCATTATGCTGCTTTCTATTGTTGTGTCAGGACTGTGGGAACACAATTCAAAGGTCTTCTTGCTGCAGCAAACAGAAAAAAAAATATAGAAATATCATTCCTTTATTATTTTGGTTCCAGGTGCAGAATTCTGACAGCTGAAATACATGAAATATTGATGTGTTGTTGGTTAAAAAAAAAAAAATTAATTAGGATATGTTGACACTAACAAGCATCAAACACGCTCAAGATTGTGTGGCATGCCCCGGGCTGTGTTTTAATAATAAAACCCCAAACCAGAAAAAGTTGGGACGGTATGAAAAATGCAAATAAAAAAAAAAAATCCAACAGCAAAACAAATGGATTCTTACATTTATTTTGACTTGTATGCCATTGTAGAACCCAATGGTTACATTGTATGAACCCAAGATATTTCTTGTTTTGTCAGGTAGGCTTCATTTTATTTTTTGTAATATTAAACCATTCCTGCACTTCAGACTTGCAACACCTTCCAAAAAAGTTGCAATGGGGGGAATTTAGGGCTAGTAATCAATTAAAAAAAAAAACAGGCGATGTCAGGAGTTGATTGAAGTTATGGTGAGGTACAAATGCAGTATCCATGAAATGGTGAGCCTTTGAGGACCAAAGTTGGGGAGAAGGTCCCCAGTTTGTCAACAAATGCATGACAAAATTATTGAAAAGTTTAAAAACAATGTTCCTGAAAGAAAGATTGGAAGGGATTTGCATATTTCTCAATGCGTAGCATCATTATATGATTCAAGGGAGTGAAAGGAAACTCAGTGAGTAAAGGTCAAGGGAGCGAGCGTAAGGGCCTGGTCACACTTAGTACGAATGAATACGAGCCAAGCCGAATCAGGGGGAATGTTTAAAAAAAAAAAAATGTGTCACATCTGGGAGGGAATAAGAACTGTGAAGGACAGCCGTCCAAACAGGCAGACTGCCCTCCAACTCACCCAGATCAATCCATGCACACGCCATGCGCATGAGCCTCCGAACACAGTACAACTGTAGGTGGAACACTGTAAGAGTACCTGGACAGCTGCCAGAATGCAGTAATTCAATTCAATTGAACAGAATTTAATTTATTTAATTTACAGTATATAGCACAAAATCACAACAAAGTTGCCTCAAGGTGCTTCACACAAGTAAGGTCTAACCTTACCAACTCCTAGAGCAACAGTGGTAAGGAAAAACTCCCTCTGATTATGAGGAAGAAGCCTCAAGCAGAGCAGACTGAACGAGGTGACCCTCTTCTTTGGCCATGCTACTGACACAATTGACAATGCAAATATACAGGAAATATTGGGAGTTCATGCTGGTGCACAGGATGGGAGGCCTGCAGAAGAAGACACTCATTCCCACTTCTGGATCTAGCCACACATCAAACAGAGAGAAAAAAAATGGAATGAGGCAGCAGAAAGACACCAAATAAGGTATAATTTATCAGGATTAAGCAACAAGATAAACAGAAGAAATACTAAGGTGATCGCCGGCCACTAGCCCTAAGCTTCATTAAAGACCCAGAATTTAGATAAAGTTGAGGCTGGGGCCTGCTGCGTTTCCTAATAAAATGAATTTAAAAGGGTAGAAAGCATAGTAACATACTATGCCAGTATGCTAGTCATACAAAAGGGAAAATAAGTGTATCTTAAGTCTGGACTTGAAAGTCTCTGCAGAATCTGACTGTTTTATTGATGTAGAGTGACCATTCCACAGAACAGGGGCACGATGAGAGAAAGCTCTGTGACCGCAGACTTTTTATTCAGCCTTGGGACACAAAGTAGTCCTGCACCCTGAGAACGCAGAGCCCGGGCCGGTACGTAGGGTTGAATTAGTTCAGCTAAGTAGGGAGGTGCTAATCAGTGAATAATTTTATAGGTTAGTACCAGAACCTTAAAATCTGATCTCACAGGGGCAGGAAGGCAGTGAAGAGATGCCAAAATGGGTGTAATGTGGTCAAACTTTTTGCTTCCTGTCAAACGTCTGGCAGCAATATTTTAAACCAAATGGAGACCCCTAATGCTGGACTGCGGTAAACCAGAAAATAGAACATTGCAGTCATCCAATCTAGAAGAGACAAATGCATGAATCAGGGTCTCAGCATCAGCCAAAGACAGGATGGGACGAATCTTCGCTATATTTCACAGGTGGAAGAAAGCACTCCAGTAAGAACAATAAGAATGCACTTACAAGCCATACGATTGCGGTCGGACAGCGGTTCAGTAGAATATATTCCAGCAGCACTTGAGGTACGCTCATGGTGCATTCAGGCACGTTTGGGATGTTTGGCCAGAGTTTGACATGGTGGAAACATGCCGAATGCCCCCCAAATGCAATCAGAATGCCATGAATGCCATTTTCATGCTCTCTGATTGTTTAGAATGGAGCCAGGCTTTGGTCAGACAGCACTTCGACTACCATTCGAAATATTTCCACTTCGACTGTGCCCATAATCTCTTGAACATGAGCAAAACATTCAGGTGGCCATTGTTTGGACTGTTGTCAGATGGCCGCGAATGCACCTTGACACCTCCCTAATGTGGGTCAAAATTTCATTTGATCAGTGTCACAGACTGAATAGTCCCCCCTAAAAATTGGTCCGCCCTGCCTTCACTGCCCATGCGTCATTTGGGACCACAACAGCACGTCTGAGAGTGATCATAGGGAATCATGTAATTTATTTTTTTTTCACAAATGTTTTATTGAGTTTTCAATAGAAAATTACAACCCTTTTTCATTTCAATTCTGATTGAATATATTAACCAAGATGAATGCACTAAAACAAATATAATAAATAAATAAATAAACAAACAACAAAAAAGGGGGGGGGGAGGAACAACCGCAACCATTAAAGTATTATTACATTTTAAATGTTTAGTTATGTAACAAGTGTCTTTTGGTATGTAATCCATTTGTCCCATTTTTCCATAATTTTGTCTTCTTCCAGTCGCAGAGTGAATGTAATTTTCTCCATAGTGAATATTTCCTGTACAATGTCCATCCATTCAGTGAGGTTCGGTGGTTCAGGTTCAAGCCATCTTCTTGTTATGGCCTTTCCTGCTGAAGTTAATAAAATTTTGACTAAATACTCATCTCTATTTGTAACAACTCCAGAAACATGTCCTAAGTATATTGTTACTGGTGTAAAAGGGACAGAGTACCAAAGTACTTGTGTCAGGGTTGAATGGATTGAAATCCAGTATGCCGCAATCTGTGAACAATCCCAAAAAACATGAGTGTGATTAACATTGATCATTCCACATTGTCTCCAACAAATATGTTGACTTGACAACTGTCTACTCTTTATACAAGGTGTTATAAAAAATTCAATTACATTCTTCCAGTTGAATTCCCTCCATTTTAGTGAAGTGGTAGAAGACTGTGCCAACTCGCATATCCTGTACCATTCCTGATCTGTTATTGTGGTAATCATTTCTTGTTCCCATTTTTCTTTAACGTATAGAGTTGTGATCTTCTGGCATGACATCATGCTATTATAAAGTTTTGATATAATCTTGAGTGTTTTTTGTTGATATGCACCTGTTATTGTTTTTAAAACTGCATTTTCTTCACCCCCATCTTCTAGTTTAACTTCCTTATTGTAGTACTCTAGTAATTGGAGGTAACAAAAGAAATCCTGATCAGTGAGTCCAAATGATGCTTTTAGATCTTGAAAGCTCCTAATCTCCTTATTTATTTTATTTTTTTTAATAACTGTACAAATTGCTGTAACACCTTTATTACTCCAATTCTTAAATGTTGAGTCATATTTTGCAGGTTTAAATTCATGGTCCAAAAATATCCATTTTAGTACTTTTCTTTCCCTATTTAATTTTGTTTGGCTACTTTATACCAAGTTTCTATTGTGAATATTGTTATTGGGTTGAGACAGTTTTTGATATCATTGGGTAATACCCAGGATCACACCAGCAACATGCAAACCGCAGCTGAGCCGCATAAAAATAAAACTTCAGATTAGGTAATGCCATGCCCCCTTTATCTTTAGGCAACTGTAATGTTGAGACTCTAACCCTCGGTCTCTTCCCATCCCAAATAAATCTAGATACCATCCGGTCCCATTCAGTGAATTGTTTGGAGGGTATATCAATAGGAAGTGATTGAAATAAATAAAAAAGTCTAGGCAAGATGTTCATTTTCACCACATTTATCCTATTTGTCAAGTCTAAAGGATAGGTGGACCATCTCTGGATATCTGCTCTAATTTTTAAATTAATTGAATTATAATTGTTCTGATATAAAGAAATGAGATCTTTAGACAGGAATACACCAAGATATTTAATTTTTCCACTATCCCAATTAATATTGTACTTACTTGCAATTTCTGTTGCAGGTTTATGATTAAAAAGGAGTACCTGTGTTTTAGGTATGTTCAGTTTATATCCAGAATATGAATTAAATTCTTGTAAAATACTCATTAATGTTGGGAAAGTGTAGTGACACGGACCCACAACAGGGGGCGTAAATGAACGGACAATGGAAGGAGTCAAATTATAACACTTTACTGGTGTGAATGTCACAACCAAACACAGCAGAATCAGAATGTGCAACAGTCAATCAATAAAGGTGTCGTGTGGGCAGGCTCGACGATAGGAGACGCCCGTCTGGAAACGAACTGGAACCACACGATTTCCACCGCCACCTGAACCCGAGGAATACTGGAGCCGCCAAGTCCCGGAGTCCCCAGGTGGCCACCTTCCCGGCGTGTCGGATCTGGTACTGCTGGCAGAAAGCAAAAGACAGTCAAAGGGTGGGTGTGTGAACACCCAGTAACAATGGTGGGAATGCCACCTCCACCTCTCACTCAACATGTTGCAGCGGTCTCAGATGAAAAGGAGCGCCGTCTTGCACAGCCTCCGCAAAAACGACCGGTTCTCCTGCAAACACTCACAATAACAGATTTATAAATCTCACAAAAAGGCTGCAAGTATTACCTCCAGATGAAGATGATATCTCGGCAGTTTGGTGGAGGTGTCTTCCTGCTTTTATACCAGATGTGATGATTAGTGACAGCTGTCACGGATGATGGGTGACAGCTGTCACCACGGCTTGTTCCTGAGGCGGCAGCGCCCTCTCGTGCCTGAAGCCCGCACTTCAGGCAGGGCGCCTTCTGGTGGTGGGCCAGCAGTACCTCCTCTTCAGCGGCCCACACAACAATTAATTTGGGTAAAGAGGAATTAATGTCTTCTAAAAATAACAAAACGTCATCTGCAAATAATCCTATCTTTTGTTCTCTTCCTTGGATCTGGATTCCCTTCAACTCTTCACTCTGGCGTATGGCTTGGGCCAGTGGCTCTATGTAAAGGGCGAACAGGCAGGGACTAATCCCACAACCCTGTCTCGATCCCCTTTTAAGTTGAAAATAATTTGTGAGAGAACCATTCACTTTTATTCTTGCTGTGGGACTGTCATAAATTGCTCTAATACATTTAATTGATTCTTGTGTCAGACCAAATTTTTCTAAAGTTAGATAAAGAAAGTCCCAGTTCACTCTGTCAAAAGCCTTTTCTGCATCGAGGCTGATCAGGGCCGCTTTAATTTTATTTTTGGTTATGGTCTGAATTACTTGTAAGCTTCTTCTAATATTATCGTGAGTTTGTCGACCAGTTACAAAACCGGACTGATCTTCGTCAATTAAATCTGCAATAAAAGTTTCAAATCTTTTCGTTAATATTGATGTATATAATTTATAGTCCACATTTAACATTGAGACTGGTCTAAAATTTGCACAATCTTCACTGTCTTTACCTTCTTTTGGGATTAAAGTAATAATTGCTTCTTTTCAAGAGGGAGGGGTCTTTCCCTCTGTATGTATATAGTTAAGTGTTCTGAGAAGCAATGGAGACAGTTCTTCCTTAAATTTTCTGTACCACTGTATGGGGTAACCATCACCGCCTGGGGCCTTATTGGTCTTAAGTCTACCTATGGCTTTATCGAGCTCCTTCTGAGTAATTTCAGCTATGATTATTTTATTTTGAGCTTCTCCTATAGAGGGGAGATCCAATTTATCCAGAAACTGTTTAGTGGATTTCAGGTCAAGAGCGCCCTCTTGTGAGTATAACTTAGTATAATACTGATAAAAAATACTTTCTATTATCTTGGGGTCTCTCTCTAATTTCTGTGAAATGGCGTTTCTAATCCTTGTAATCATTGAATCGATTTGCTGCTTACGCAGTTTTCGGGCCAGCAGTTTAGTAGATTTTGGACCAAGTTCATAATCAGACTGTTTAATATATCTAACCTTTTTCTCAATTTCATAATCTAATAATCCTTCAATTTGTCCTTTCAGATGTTTTATTTCCTTTTGAGTTTCCTGGTCCTTTTTCAACTTGAATTTATTTTCTTTATCTTTCAAGTCAGCTATTAATTGTTTATATACTTGCACTCTCCTCCTTTTTAAATATGATGCTTTTGCTATTAAATTTCCCCTTAAAACCTCCTTCAACGAGTCCCATAATATCAATGGGTCAACTAAGCCATTGTCATTTTCCTGTATGAATAACTTAATTTCTCGTTTAATATCAGCAACTATTGATTGACTATTTAGTAGCCCAACATTTAATCTCCATACAATACTTTTTATATTATTCTCCAGATTTATACTTAAATATATTGAATTATGGTCTGAGATGTCTGCCACTCCAATAACACAGTCTAATACTCTATAATAATCCTCTTGACCTATTAAAAAATAGTCTATTCTTGAATGTACTGAATGGGGTGCTGAAAAATATGTATAATCCCTTTCAGTCGGGTGAAGCCTTCTCCATATGTCAACCATCCCCATTTCCCCAAGAGTGGTACTGAATGTTCTTGTTAAACATTTATTGCTTCTGTTTGTACTTGTAGTATCGATTTTTAAATCAAGAACGGCATTAAAATCCCCCGCACATATACAGATTCCCTCAGCCTCTTTTGCTATCGTGTCAAATATCGTTTTATAGATTGTTACTTCACTTTCCGGTGGTACGTAAATATTTGCCAATGTCAAAAGATTATTTTCAATATTACCTTTAATTATGACGTATCGTCCCTCTTTATCTCTTATTTCCGAATATATTTCTAATTTAACATTCTTGGATATTAATATTGCTACGCCCCGTCTGTGGCTTTGTGCAAATGAACTATAAAAAATATTTTTATAACCAAATTTAATTAATTTCTCATGCTCTTGAGCGCTCAAATGAGTTTCCTGTAACAAGATGATATGTACCTTATCTTTCTTTAGTTTATTCATGACCCTTGCCCTTTTTACAGGATTACCAAGCCCATTAATATTTAATGATAATATTTTCAAATTTTGACTCTGCATTAATAATTGATGAGTTTGTAAATATTATTTGGTTGCTCAACGTACTATGAAAACAAAAGAAACTAAAAAACCAAAACATTTTAATAACAAAAAGAAACATATATATTACAACAGGATAAATTTGACTCCCAAGGCTGGGTCTTTCTGTACCATTTTTTTTTCCTAAACCTTTGCCCGGTGGGGGGGAAAGCCTCTTGAAAAAGAGGGCCCCCTTCCAGAATCAGTGGATGTACCTTAACAAAAAGTGTTTCCACTAATTCTACCAGTGGTATGCTCCTTTTGGTCAGGCTTAATAACATATGTAGATGACAGTATATTCCAATATATCAATCATAATTTCACACCATTTTGAAAAGAAGTGTAAATATTTCAGAACTAACAATTACCCATTACACGAGTTCAACGTCCTGCTCTTATATGGATGATCATGTCAAGGTCTACGTTTGCGCTGGAACTCCTGTAGGCGTTCTCGTGCTCGTTTAGCGGCTTCCCTCTCTCCGTGGCGGGAGACGAGTTTCCATGGTAACACATGGTCCAGTTGCGGTAACATTGTGGGGACGCTGTCGCCGGAGCCCCTCTCGTCCGGTTGGCCAGAAAGAAGCCCTCTCCGACACAGATCCCTCATGGCATCTCCCGCGCTGTCATACATTTGTGGCCCGCTGTCCCAATGAATGCGCATTCGAGTGAATGGCGTCTGAAAGCGGATGCCTCTCTCTTTGAGTGCTGCTTTGACTGCCTTATATTCTTTATGCTTCTGCAACACATCTGTGGTGCAATCATTATCAAACGAGAGGTACCTGTCTCCAATCTGAATTTTCTTCGTCCAGGCATTTCTAAGAATTGTTTCTTTGGTTCTGTATTGGAGAAAGTTCACAACTATGGACCTGGGGGGCCCAGCTTTGGTGCAAGGGAGCGGTGCGCTCTCTGGATTTGTGGATCCACTCCGTCCTCGATTAGCTTCTCACTAGCAATTAGCCTCTCCACAAACTGAATTACCGAGCCCATCTTGCTTTGTTCAGGGACTCCATAAATCCTCAACTTTCCCCTTCTTGATCTTGACTCGAGTACATCTATCTTGTCACAACAATATATTTTGTTCTTTAAGTGACTGTTCCAGCGCGTTGTTTGCTGACGCTGATCATGTTTCCAACTCGTCCACGCGAGCGCAGGCTGATTCCAGCTCGCGCTCGTGTTCTTGTAGCTTTAGCGTTGTGGTAGCTAGTTGTTGATCAATCTGCTCCTTGAACAGTGCGAGTTCATCTTTGATATCTTTCTTGAAATCTTCTTTGAATTTGTCCCAGTTAGCCGTTAGTGTCATGTTAAGTTCACTGATTTGTTCACTTATTGCTCTCAAATTCGGCCCGGTTGCTTCCAAGGCGGCCTGCTCATCGCCATTAGCATTAGCATCACTCGTCTCTTCATCGTGTGACATTAGTACCTCGATGTTGGTCCTTTCTGCCTTCCTCTTGTCCTTAGCTTTACTTCCCCCTCTCATGTCTCGAGTAATTTGCTTAAAAGCAATGAGATGTTTTAGAATTAGTGGGGTTTCAACCACCTGCCTTTTCAGAGCAATTGCATCACGTGTCCATCTTCCTCCGTAGCTTACCGGAAGTCCCCATGTAATTATTAACCATCAGATACAAGGTAAACCCTCTTAAATCATTCTACAGTCAGTTTTAAGCAGAACAAGGTGATAATCGGTGGATCGCAGCTGATGCATAGAAATGACAATGCTGATGCTCCAAATGATGCTAGCACAGTGAAGGCAGGGCGGACCGATTTTTAGGGGGTACCGTTTGGAAAGTGACACTGGCATTTGGCCTCTGGTGTGGGGTATAATTAGGGGTGCACATAACTGGTACTCATGGTGCTCATGTGCTAAACATCATTGACGCACAGAAGAAGGAAACAATTTTCCTACAATCGGCCATTGCATTCCTCTTATGATGTGCTTCCCTTGTGTTTTCTGTTGCGCATCATTTATTTTTAGCACGAAGAAGCACCATGAGTACTACTTATGTGCATACCTGGGTGTAATATCAACACCTGTGATCTCCAAATCCCTCAGATGGCATCAAGAACAATCATTCATTAATAGCTGATATAACCACATGGGCAAGGGATTACTTTGGGAAACCTTTGTCAAGCACTGCAGTATGGCGATACATTTACCAATGCCACTTAAAACTTGACTGTGCACAAAAGAAGCCTTATGTTAACCCTGTTCTTGGCACCATAAGGGTTGGACCATCACATATTGAAATTGTATGTGTATTGTGTACAGAAGAATAAGTATTCCAGTTTTTTAGAGTAAATGGAGTGTTTTCTGGACCAGGAACAAAAAGGATCATTCATGCAATTATGAGCAACAACTCCAAAACACCAGGGTGAGTCATAGTTGTGTCAGTTGTGTCATTTCTGTGATGGCAGCATTAATGCAGAATAGTACATTGACATTTTAGAGCAACATGTGTTGCTTTCAAGGAGACATCTTACATTTTTCAACAAGACAGTATAAAACCACATTCTGAGCACATTAAGGTATGACTGTGGAAGAAGGGGATACAGATACTGAACTGTCCTGCCTGCAGTCCTGACCTGTCCCACCTGCAGTCATGACTTGTAACCAATAGAGGTTGTGTGGAGATTTTTGAAATGAAAATGCAGCAATAATGATGATCCCATGCTGTAGCACACACCCATGATGTTGGCAGGAAGAATGGAACAATACTTAAAAGATGAAATACCTAAAAGATGTCTTGGCAGTGAGGAAACTAATCAGTGGAGTGTAGTAAGAAGAAATGGCAACATTACAAAGTGGGAATTGCTTTGGCATACTAACTTTCTTGGAATGTGTTGCAGGCCTGTAATACATGAGTGGATGTAGATTCAGAAATTAAATGAAGTTGACCTGACAAAACATGAAATATCTTGGTTTCATACTGTCTACAATGAAATAAAAGTCAAAGTCAATTTACAAAAAAATCCTTTTAATTTGTTTGTTTTGTTGATGTTATTAATTTGCCATTTCTATACTATCACAACTTTTCAGATTTAGGGTTGTAAGATGCTGTAACAAATCCGCACTTTATCAGACGTCACCTTGTCACACCTAATCATAAACAAGCTTTTCCTGTTGTGAACACTGTGTCAGTGATCCATTTCCACTAATCTTCTCCATTATGTCACCTGTTTGTGGTGGATAAAAGTACTTAATTTCCTTTGTTGTTGTTGGAGAAGATTAATTACATATTTGCCTCCTATCACTACGTCAACCAGACAGGTTATGGCTCTTTTGTTGTTGTTTTCAACATAATTATGCAGTTTTCAGCCAATCTCCATTCAGCTTGGGAGAACAATCCATCTTATTAAGAGGTAAAACATGTTACATTTAGTTCTTGAATTGTGACTTTATGTTCTTTCTCATTTTGAGATTGGGCACTTTTTTCATTTCCATACATTTCTGAAGAATTACTGATGTCTGTGGAGATTCTCAGTCATCCTGGTGATGGTATTCGAGCCAGCCAACTCGACATGTTTAGTTTCTTGAAGATATTTCACTCTTTATCCAGAAAAGCTTCATCAACTCAAGTTCGAAGAGTGTAGGAGATAAATATTTATCCTCTCTTGGGTGACTAAAGTCACAGTGATGTATTGAAAGTCGGTAAGCGTCATTGGTCACTGGAGGTCGCTAGAGTTCAGGTGCAAGTTGCTGTTGTTCTTTGTTTAATTTGAGAACAGATGAGGACAATCTTTGAGTCTCTGTGGAATTGATGAAAGGATAGAATTATATCTGGGAAAAAGGTAGTGTCTCAGCCCCCACCTCTGTTATGAGGTTCCATCGCTTTAAACAAAAGTGACTTCCTTGACACCACTTTTGAACCAGCCACGTTCTCTGTCTAAATTCCAAACATTGCTATCTTCAACGGTTTGTCCTCAACTGGTCTTAAAGGTGCTATGAATGATTTTTTTTTAGTCACTAGATGTCACACTTGCACTGCACTTCAGGATGCAAACAAAGATTCCCTCCTTGGCCCCTCCTCCTCAAACTTCCCTCCTCCGCAATAAGCAGAAGCAACAGCAGTTTAAAGAAGTTTGTGTCACGAATGAAGATGTTAAAGCCAAAGCAGAGAGCAGACTGAAAAGCAGTTATGTCTTTGCTTTTTTTTTTTTTTTTTTTGAGTAGGAAATAAAAAACTCCAAGGAAAAAAACAACAAAAAAATTGTGGTAGCTGAGAATTACGGCAACACAGGGCACTGTGAGTCCAAAGCAAAAGTTCACCTCTGAAAGCAAAGCAAACCTAGTGGTAACAGACTTCTGGGGGGAAAAAAAATGGAGCACTACTCAAAAAACAAGATTATATGTTTGGGTGAAAAACTTTAGAATAGAAGCAAACACAGAAGCTCACTTCAGTCTGCAAAAATCACTCTGCACAAATGCTGTAAAAATGATGCCAGGAAAAAACTCTGAGAGCTTGACACGTAAGCAAGATGGCGTTTCAGCGATGAGTGTCAGGAAGCTGAGACTTATGAAGAACAATCAGTGCTGGAACAATCAGTGCTAGAAGCATTGGGAAACGTGGTCACTGGGCAACAGAGAGAAATAAGAACTACTCACAAAGTGAACAGACTGCATAGAATGAAATGGAGCATGCCAGCCGTGCACAGGCCAACTGTAACAATACCCCTCCCCTAACGAACATCACCAGATATTCTGGTCAGGTGAGGGCAATCCCAATAGAATTCACTAATCAAGGACTTGTCCACAATAAGAGATTCTGGCTCCCAGGACTGATTGTCCAGCCCATAGTCCTCCCAATAAACAATGAATTGTCTGTCTACCCAATTGGCAAACCGCCATCAGGAGCTTCACAGTAAACACAGTGGTACCTTTGACCACCCTAGCCAGTAGTGGAGTCAAAAATGGGGGACACAACAGGCTGGTGGGTACTGGCTTGATGTGTGTGACATAGACGTTTGGGTGAAAGTACAGGAAATTAAGCAAAACATGACAGATTGCCAAAGGGCAAAGGACCTTCGATATCGGGTACGGCCCAAAGCAATGGGAGCAAGCTTACGGCAAAGCGACCATGGTGGGAGGTTGTCAGTAGAAAGCCAGACTGACTGGCATAAGTGGTATTGGGGGGCTGTTGAGCGATGTCTGTTGGCAGACTACTGAAGGTACTGAGAGGAGCACAACAGAGAGGTTTGTGACCGACACTAGATTGAGCAGCAGCCATGAACATAGTTTGGAGCCCAATGAGACAACCACCTCACTTTCCAGGTCTGGAAAGAGAGGCCGTTGATAGCCATATATACACTCGAACAGGGACATCCACGGAGTCATGGAGGAAGGAAGTAAGTAAGCTTTATTTATATAGCACTTTTCACAGACCAAGGTCACAAAGTGCTTCACACGATATAAATAGACAATAAAAACAACACATACAAATATAGAACAATAAAATAAATTGACACTAAAATGCCAGTTTAAAAAAATGTGTCTTTAGTTGCTGTCTAAAAACATCCACAGAATCTAGTGAGCGAAGAGAACAGGGAAGCTCATTCCAGAGGCGAGGTGCCACAGCTTTAAAAGATCTGTCCCCTCGAGTTTTAAAACAAGTTCGGGGAACCATCAGCAGGTTCTGATTGGAAGACCTCAAACTCCTGCTGGAAACATAAGGCTGGATCATGTCCTTAATGTATTCCGGTGCCTGCCCATGTAGAGCTCTAAAGGTCAGCATGAGGATTTTGTAATTTATCCTGTAAAAAACAGGGAGCCAATGTAAAGACTTGAGGACAGGAGTAATATGCATTGTCCTGTGGGCGTGGGTAAGAAGTCGTGCCGCAGAATTTTGCACTACCTGCAGGCGGGCCAGCTCTTTCTTACTGAGGCATGTAAAGAGACTGTTACAATAATCAAGTCGTGAAGAAACAAATGCATGCAAAATCATCTCTAGCTCATTAAAAGCCACCATTTTGCATAATTTGGAAATGTTTCGAATTTGGAGAAAACAGTTCTTAACGAGCTGCCTGGTGTGATGTTCCAAAGACATCCCTCCATCCAAAATGACACCCAGGTTACGCAGGCTGCCTTTAACAGAGCTGCTCAGATTACCAAGGTGATTCTTAATGACAGACATAGCACTATCTGGAGCTACAATCAATGTCTCAGTCTTATTAGAATTCAACTGCAGGCTGTTTTCAGTAAGCCATTCTGTAATTTTAGTGAGACAACTAATGAGAGAGCAAATTTTCTGTGCTTCAGCTGTCTTAAAAGAACAGTACAGCTGCAAGTCATCGGCATACAAATGGTAGGACACATCGCAGAACTGTTGGATCAGCTTACCAAGAGGAAGGATATACAGCAGGAACAAAATCGGACCCAGGACTGAGCCATGCGGGACACCCCACAAAAGATCAGCAGATTCAGACATCACATTGTTCA